>NC_034607.1:50027395-50034400 GCF_900095145.1 Mus pahari
CTTCCTTCCTTCCTTCCTTCTTTGATGTGAGTCCCAGGGACTGAACTCAAGACTTTAGGTTGGCATCAAGAGCCCTTACCGGCTGAGGCATCTTAACCTGCACTATCACATTTTATATAAGAAGATGGTCCTTAAAGAGAAAGATAGAGATGCACTTTGCACAAGGGTTAAAACATTTAATGCTACAAGAGTAAACTCCTAATGTGTACAAATGTAATATAATTCTAAGAAAAACTCTGTGTCCCCGTCTGTCTCTGTCCCATCTTCCCTTTATTCCCCCCAATACCTCCCCTGCCCCCTGTGTAGAGGTGTATAGGAAACAGAGATTCTAAACTTATGGCTTTATGGCTACCACAGGCTAAGAATAAAGTACAAAGTTGGGAACTCATCCAGTTAGGTTTCCAGACATATAAGAACTGTTCAGCTACACAGCAAAATCAAGGCCACCTTGGGTGTATGTGACCCTTCTACAAACCAAAATGAACTCCAGAAAACCAAATAAGTAAGAAAACAAACAAGTCAATAATGATATGATAACTGATACTGAGATTAAAAAGTAATCTTCCCCTCCTGATATGTACAAAATTAAATTCTACTGTATCTAAGGCATGAAAATTGCCATAAAGAAAATTACAAAATAATAAAAACATTAAGTTTTTGATTGTCTTAGTTTGGATTACTTCTGTTATGAAATAAAACCACGACCAAAGCAAGTTGGGGAGGAAAAGGTTTTTTCTGTGTATACTTCCATATAATGGTTCATCACTGAAAGAAGTCAGGACAGGAACTCACACAGGGCAGGAACCTGGAGGCAGGCGCTGATGCAGAGGCCATGGAGGGGTGCTGCTTACTGCTCTGCTCCCCATGGCTTGCTCAGCTTGCTTTCTTATAGTACCCAGGACCACCAGCATAGGGATGCCACCACCCACAATGGGCTGGGCCCTCCCCATCAATCATAATCAATAAAATGCCCTCCCTATAGCTGGATCTTCTGGAGGCATTTTCTTAATTGAGGCTCTCCTCTTTCAGGTGACTCTACCGTGTGCCAAGTTGATATAAACCAGCCATGACACTGATCTATGTTGAAAAGTTAAAAAAAATTTCCTGACTATAGCTGGCATGATGGTTCAGACAGCTTAGGTGTACAACTTCCATGTACCTAGGCCACAGGGTAACTAGAAGATTCACACTTAATCCTGTTCAATGACCTGAATTCTCTAGCAATTAGACGATGGCCACTAGTCTGATGATAGTTCATAATTTCCCTAAATAAACAGCCATAGTGGAGAAGGTGAAAGGATGTTAGAAGAATGAAGTGTTCATCTTCCACTCAGCCCTTCAAGACAGACAGTCTCAATCAGACAGCGAATGAGGGGAAGTGACGTCACAGCTACTGAAAGGAGACAGTGCTGTGGTGGCAGCCGCAGCACAACCTCATGACACCCATTAGGCTAGGAGATAGAACAGAGGCAAGAAAGGGTCTGAGCTGACTCCTCACCAAGGAAGTTGCTTTGTTGTAACCCCTACACCTTGCAATCCTGCAAACCTAATAATGGCCATGTCTGTCCTCCATATGGAGAAGATTCTTTAAGCACAATCCGATAGCCTTGTTAAGGTGTTGGGGGACCTGGAGAGATGGTTCAGGGGTTAAGAACATTGGTTGCTCATCCAGAGGCCACAAGTTCAATTCTCAGCACCCATATGGTGGCTTACAACTGTCTGTAACTCCAGTTCCAGGGTACCGGACACTCACACAGATAGACATGTAGGCAAAACACCAAATGTACATAAAATAAGTAAAGAAAATAAAACGTTAAAAAAATGAAAACTGAACGCAATGGCCCTGGACCCAGCACTTCACCTCTCCGTGCACAACACATTTTCACATCTCTGGGCATCTTGCCTTTCTCTGTAGCCCTAAACAGTTACTGCACAGGGCTGGTGATATGGGCAAAAGAGGGCAGGCTAGACCAACTACCCATATTCTCTAACAATAAAGCCTGAAATCAGTGACATGACAGGAACTATGACATTTAAGGTTTACCAGCTGGGTTTTAGACTATGCTAGAGGCAATGTAAACACATACTTCGCAACCGATCTAAAACAGTCTCCTGAAATTACAGACAAAGGCTTTACTTAAGGAAGCACCATGCGTACCCTTGGAATTATACTTTCTTCTGCCTTTAACTTGCCTCCTGCCTCAAAACTGATGCTCCGAGTACTAGCAGTAGACCATGGAAGCCTCAGAAGAGCAGACAAGATCTATCTTCGATAAGGCTACATTTGGTTAGTCACAGAAACTTCCTGTGAAGAAGTGGCCCAACTTTCGTAAACTCCGCAGTCAATTCCTTCTACTATGAGGAAGATCACAGGGTACAAAACATTTCAGCCAGTTTTAACTAGAGTAATCACTAACATGAAGGTCACTTAGGTCTGCTCCAAGACCCAAGGCAGAACTATAATGCACAGGAAACTGGCCAAGGATTCGATCTCCAGGCTGAGATAAAGACTTTTTGAGGTATCTGGATTAGTGCCCAAGGCTATATGGAAAGGGAATACAGAAAACCAGGGAGCCTTCTGCTGTACAAATGCCAGTGTGGTGCTAATTAGATCTCAGGAGCTAGGGGCTGCAGCTGATGTCAGTGATGAAGGTTGTATCCATTTCACTGACAGCAGTTTCAATTAATTAAATGCTGTATTAGACAAAATGCATGAATTTAGTCCCAATTTGCCAGTCAGATTAATGAAAGGAACTGAGAACATAGCAATCTCATGGGAAAATTCTCCAAAAGTCAAGGTAACATTAGAAATAAGGGCTGGGGCTGGAGCTCTAGCTCAGATGTAGAGTCCTTACTTAGTATTCACGAAGTCCTGGGTTTGAAACCCAGCACATGAAACTGCATGTACTGGTACAAGCCTGTAATTCTAGTACTCATGAAGTGGAGGCCTGCATATACTGGTACAAGCCTGTAATCCTACTACTCACTCATGAAGTGGAGGCAGAAGGATCCAGATTTCAAGGCTAAGGCTGACTACATAGAGTCGAAGACCAGCTTGGAATTCATGAAATCCTATCTCAAAAACAACCCCACCATAAAAAGAAAGCTGTAAGCAATGGTGCCATGGAGACACAGTTGTCTAGAAGTTCACATGACCAAACGGCGTACACTTAAGCAGCAACTGTCCTTTCCTAGGAAGCATCTACTCAAGGATGCTTCCATAGTGAAGAGCCCTGGGAGGCGTAGTGCCTCCCTCTGGACAGAGGACAGAAAAGCTCCAAGCACTTTACACAAGCTCTGGCTCCCTCCTGCTCCTAATTCCTCTGCTGTGAAGCAGCCCACAGCAGACACAAGTAATTGTCCCTCTTTAGATTATGCTGTGCTCACTGCAACTCAGTCTGGGCACAGAACTCTGACTGCTAGTTACTGGCATTTGCTTGTACAGAAATTAATACTAGACAATTAATATAAAAACAATCAACAATGATGCTGCTATACACTTGTAATCCTAGAACATAGAAAACTGAGACAGAAAGATTGCTATGAGTTTGAGGCCAGCCTGGTCTATAATACATAGAGTTCTAGACCAGCCAGGGCTATATAGTTATGACCTTGTCTTAAAATACAATGATGATGAAAAGAGAGGAGGAGAAGACACACAAACACAAATACACACACACACACCCCACTCATTTATAATCAGAACCTAAGTATTTCTACTTAAATAAAAGTTAATCTGGATATAATCAAGCTTGTATTTCTAATGCCATTTTACTAGAAATATGGCAGCCCAATAGAACAAACTAAATAATATTGCAAGAGCACTCACAATTTTGTACACTGCATAGGAAAACAACCAAATTCTACAAACAAACCAATAGCAGCAGAAGAATATAAAGTGTTACAAAACAAAAGGCTTTCAAGACTGAAACATTCACTGAGACAAGCTGAAGCAGACTAAATGCACTGTGTACAAGTTGCCTAGTTCTTGCTTCTAATAAATCAACTACAGAAAGACCTGTATAACTTTAAAGGAAGTCTGCATATTGAAGAATTAACTTTGTCAGATGTGGCGATAACAGTGGTATTTCTTCTTCTTTTTTTAAAAAAAGATTTATTTATTTTATGTATGTGAGTACACCATTGCTCTCTTCAGACAAAACAGAGGAGGGCGTCAGATCCCATTACAGATGGTTGTGAGCCACCATGAGGTTCCTGGGAATTAAACTCAGGACCTCTGGAAGGACAGTCAGTGCCCTTAACCACTGAGCCATCTCTCCAGCCCATGGTATTTCTTCTTAAAATTCTTTAGTCATATACACTAAATGGATTTGTAGGAAATGACATGGTATGTACAAACTCCAGGAAATGAAGAATGAAGATAGGCAAAATGCTGACTACAGCCAAGTAGTGGTGTAATGAGGGGCAGTTCTTGTCATTGTTAAATACATTGACAAGTCTAATAATAAAAGGTTTTAAATTCAAAATAAGAATACAAGTTGTAAATAGGAGAAAATTAGTGACTCCAGCCAAGGATTACACACTCAGTAAGCAGAGTATGTGAGGAACTGCAATGAACCAATCTATAGGGCCAGCAAGTCAGCAGGGACAACCCTGTGAGAACAATCACAGAGGGAACTGCATTTCCTTTGCCCAGACACATCTTCTCCAATGACAAACAAAAGGGGCCTGCTGGGCCTGGAGAGATGGCTCAGTGGTTAAGAGCACTGACTGTTCTTTCAGAGGTCCTAAGTTCAATTCCCAACAACCACATGGTGGCTCACAACCATCTGTAATGGGATCTAATGCCCTCTTCTGGTGTGTCTGATAGCTACGGTGTACTCATATAAATAAAATAAATAAATCCTTAAAAAACAAAAACAAACAAAAAAGAATCTTAAAAAAAAACAAAAACAAAAAGGCGCCAGTCCTGCAGAGGAACTAGTTACAATTGCCAGAGCAGTCAGCCCGCCCTTAGTGCTCTGATGTCTCTTAGGTGAGTGGCAAAGACTCACAGGCCATAGGACTATGATCTAGAAACTGTCCTGATAGATAACTGGGCTCTGTTGCCCACACCAGATAAGAAGGGCTGCTGAACTACCTCTCAATGATGAAAGGCATTCTTTTAATTGACTGGAAGCTAATTGTCCCAAACAGCAAATTACCTCATTCAGTTACCCTGGAAAATATTCACTAACCAATCTGTTGTAGAGGAATAAAGTACATTACCTTAAAAATAAACATTGTGTAAATACTTTAACTGTTTTATTTCTCAGAGCTGAGTAGTTTATTATATCTTTTTAAAAATACACAGTTGTCTCTCAGTATGGAAGGAGGGGCTGGCTCCAGAACCCCTGAATAGGAAAATTTACAGATGCTTAAGTCCCTTAAACAGAGTGGCACAGTATCCGGTAAGTCAGTTCTCTAATACTTGAAATACCCACACAATATAAATGCTTTGTATGTATTGTTCTATTGTACTGTCTAGGGAATAATGATATGAACAGAAGTCTGATTATGTATATTCAAAACATACGACGAGCTTCTTCAATACAAGGAGCTCACTGTATTGTCATCATTGTCATTCTGCTGTGTGTTTATTGGGTGTTAGAAAAGCAAAATTTATTTTCTAAAAAGATATTTGACTGGGAGAAAATAGGTGTTCTAGTCTAATATTCTTAGCATTCTCACTTAAAGAAAATGTACTTTCTAGAGCCGGGCGTGGTGGCGCACACCTTTAATCCCAGCACTCGGGAGGCAGAGGCAGGCAGATTTCTGAGTTCAAGGACAGCCTGGTCTACAAAGTGAGTTCCAGGACAGCCAGGGCTATACAGAGAAACCCTGTCTCAAACAAAACAAACAAAACAAACAAACAAACAAAAAAAAACAAAAAAAAAAGAAAGAAAGAAAGAAAGACAGACAGACAGACAGACAGACAGACAGAAAGAAAGAAAGAAAGAAAGAAAGAAAGAAAGAAAAAAGAAAATGTACTTTCTAATGTAACTTACCTAAAAGAACAGGGTTCCAATGGCGACCAACACAAAAGACCTGGAAGTATTCCTAACTTTCCATGTACCTAAAGACTGGGCTAAGCAGGGCAGTGGTGGCCCAGGCCTTTAATCCCAGCACTTGGGAGCCATTGGCAGGCGGATTTCTAAGTTTGAGGCCAGCCTGGTCTACAGAGTGAGTTCCAGGGCTACACAGAGAAACCCTGTCTCGAAAAAGCTAAATATTTATAACATGTACCCAAAGGGTATATAATACTTACAATTCATATATGAATTGTCAAACAGAACCTCAAGAAACGGGATGAGAGAGATAAAGTGATAATCTAAGATACCCAATCCACCCTCCACTTACTCAAGTCATCTTGGACCCCAGGTGTCACATGATATGCTAATTCTAGTCTCCAACTTGCCACAACTATCTGAGTTTTCACAGACATACTGATTGAGGAACCACCACTTAGAATCATGCCTTCTATGTGTAGGTTTGTTAAAGGTTTTGGGATGCATGTATTAGAAGTTTATTTAGGGGTGGGAGTTGAGACAGGGTTTCTCTATATAGCCATGGCTGTCCTGGAACTCACTTTGTAGACTACACTGGCCTCATACTCAGAGATTGCCTGCCTTTGCCTCCCAACTGCTAGCACTAAGGTGTGCATCACCACCGACCAGCTAGAAGTTTATTTTAAAAGACCAAGACCAGCCTGCAGTCCCACCAGCAATGGAGGAGTGTACTTCTTTCACCACATCCTTGACAACATTTGCTGTAACCTGAGTTTTTGATCTTAGCCATTCTAACTAATGTGAGGTGGAATCTCAGGGTTGTTTTGACTTGCATTTCTCTGATGATTAAGAATGTTGAACATTATTTCAGGTGCTTCACAACTATTTGGTATGCCTCAGTTGAGAATTCCTTGTTTAGCTCTGAACCCCATTTTTTAATGGGTTTATTTGATTTTCTGGAGTCCAGCTTCTTGAGATCTTTGTATATATTGGATAT
>NC_034607.1:50036766-50048679 GCF_900095145.1 Mus pahari
TGCTCACAGTTATCTATAGGATGGAACACAGGGCCCCCAATGGAGGAGCTGGAGAAAGTACCCAAGGAGCTAAAGGGGTCTGCAACCCTATAGGAGGAACAACAAAATGAACTAACCAGTACCCCCAGAGCTTATGTCTCTAGCTGCATATGTAGCAGAAGATGACCTAGTTGGCCATCATTGGGAGGAGAGGCCCTTGGTCTTGCAAAGATTATATGCCCCAGTACAGGCGAATGCCAGGGCCAGGAAGCGGGAGTGGGTGGGTTGGGGAGCAGGGCTTGGGGAGGCTAGAGGGGAGTTCAGGATAGCATTTGAAATATAGATGAAGAAAGTATCTAGGAAAAAAAAAAAAGACCAAGACCACATACCATTTTAGACCACATCTGAATCTTTCTTCTAGCGCGTAAAAGGCTTATCTCTCATTTGCTACACAATGACAACTACCATGTCACTGAAGTGGAAACTTAAGGGTTCTTTGGCAAGTTGGCTGGTGTTTTGCTGGGGCAAACACATGAAGGAACATTTCACTGAAGCAGACACAGGTGAAAGGATGTTCTGCTAAAGCAAGCACATGAAAGGATATGTGCTTGGACATGATGAAGGATTCTTTACTAATAACACATATGTACTGGTCTGCCTTACACTGTGTAGTTGAGCTGCATTTGCCAGAACTCCAAAGAAACATACCAAAAAAACCCTTCTGGTGGTGTGCTTGTTTCTTGCAGCTTCTGTGGCTTCAGACTGATTGGCTCAGTGATGTCAGCTGAGACAGACACACATGCTGAAGCAAGAATCTCAGAAGACACGTGATGTTTGGAGAGTATAAATAGGACTGGACGGCGACGGAGGGAGAACTAGGCTTGCTGACAGAGCTAGCTGTGCAATACTTGTGGGTCTTACATCTTTACTCTGATGAGAGTGGCACTGCTGAGAACATCTCCTGGTGTTCCTCCTGGTCCCTCCTGCTGACTTGTGCTGAGTCGGAGGCCTGGCTGTCTCTGCTAGGTAGTGGTACCACTGCTGACTCGTGTTTGCTATCCTGAACTAGACTGCTGGTGCATCCATGAAGTAACCTGTGAACTGAACTGCTGATTTCCAGACAACACAGACGGGAGTTGCTCCAAAGAACCTTTCTAAAGAGTTCCACTTGCCCTGTATCCTTTCTTTCCCACTACCTCTGGTGGGTGGTGGCTACAAGGGAAGTTAAAGCATTTAAAAACCATCATTAAAAATAGGTTTTGAAAAAAAATAAAGTTGCATGTTACTGTATTTTTCTCATCAAAGTGGCATATAACTTTACAAGATTAATTGCTCCCTACTGATTTCTTGGAGAAAAATCTAAAATCATTAGCCTGATGGCTGACTTACTTTTCTTGACACTTCTTTTTTTTATAACTACCATACAGAACATGTTTTAGTGACACCAACATTCTGTGTTCTTGCTAGCCTACACATTGTGCCAAATGTGGTACCCTAGCTGGAAATACATTTCCCATGTTACCACCACTTTTGCCAGGATAATTCTAGATGAACCTTTGGATTTTGACTGAGGCAAGCTTCAGTCGAGGACATCTTCCATGTTATCTCAAGTCCAGTTTTACATTGACAGAACAAAATATCTGAGGCTTCGTAGCTATACAAAAGAAACAAGTTTATTTTGTTCATAATGCAGTAGGTTCACAGATATGGCACCAGCATCAGCTTGGCTTTGGTAGGACCTCGAGGCAGATGTTATCACATCTGCTGAGTGTGTAAAAGGAAGCCAGAACAACTCATAAATCAGGGTGTGCTGGATAATTTTATGTCAACCAGACAGAAGCGAGTCTGTGGCACATCTTCTTGACTGATGATTGATGTAGGACTGGTGGTCTTGGGTGCTATAAGAAGTCGGACTAAGCAAGCCAAGGAAAGCAAGCCAGTAAGCAGCATCCCTCCATGGCCTCTGCATCAGCTCCTGCCTCCAGGTCTCCTGCCCTGCTTGAGGTCTTGCCCTGACTTCCCTCAGTGATCTTGAGGCACTGTAAACCGAACTAAATTTACCCTCCAGGTTGTTTTTGGTCATGATGTCTTATGATAGCAATAGCCCTAATAAGACAAAAGTTAGTCTTACAACAATTTGATCTTATGAGAACTGACTCAGGGCCCCATTTCCTTGCTCCTTCAAAGAGTAGTACCCCCATGAGTCTTTAACTCTTACAACATCCTCTTCGGACAGCTCCACTCATGGACTGTTGTGGGGCTGGCAGGATGGCTCAGCAGAAAGAGGTACTTATTACCACACTTCACAACTGAGTTCAATCACAAGGACCTACACAGTAAGAACCAAGCTCCTCTGCATGCCTCACCTGACCTCCATACATGGTGTCCCATGACAAATCCACACACGCATGGGCTTTAAAAACAACAGAACCATATCCACACCGAAGAATGGGGCTGAATTAGGATGCTGCTCCCATCACGGCACTTACAGCACGTCACACGTGCAACCTCCCTGTTAGCACCAGGATACTCCAAGCCCTGCCTAACTATGTGACCCTTGACCTGCATTGCCAGGACAATGACCTTCTATCCCACAATCCACTTGGCTCAGTTCCGGCCCTTACTGGTGTGACTTCATTTTCTGTACAAAATAGGAAGCCAACCCCTCCCCCCCTCTCTTTCTCTCCCTCTCCTCTTCTCTACCCTTCTACCGCCTCGCCGCTCCCCCATTCCTGCATAATAAACCTCTCCCACATGGACCACCTTGGCCTGGTCTGCTGCTTGGTTTATCTGCTCAAAATATAAAACTCCCAACCCCCTATTCCTTGCACCAGAACACTCGACCTTCCCAGGCATATGTAAGCCCAGTGTATCTCAGACACTACATATGCTTCCCAACTCCCAGTTAGTGCCCAATAAACAGTTCCAGGGCTGGGACTGCAACCTGGCTCTAGAGCACTACTTGCCTGACTTGTGAAGGCCTGAGCACCATTCCTAGTACCGCAGCCCCAAGTAAACAAAGAGGAATTTGATCATTTCAAAACAAGTAAGAACCCCTAAGAGTTTGCTGAGTGAGAGAAGCAAAGGAATAGACAGACAAGGAAAAAGGAAATAGCAACAAATTAACTCCCCCAGTCCTCACTGGCAACCCAGAAATGGTACTGCTGTGGACAAAGCGAGACACCGTGCATGTGAGGACAGTTTACAACAAGGTAACAGGCCGATGTTACCTCCACAGATGTAAGAAGTACTGAGGTGCATGCTTCAGAGACAGACAGGGCAGTTGAGATAAATCTGTTTATCTATGTATTCAAAACTACCCAACAACCTTTTAAACAACAGAAGACATTGAAGGAAGAGAGGAAGGGAGGGAGAGAGAGAAAAAAGGAAGGAAGGAAGGAAGGAAGGAAGGAAGGAAGGAAGGAAGGAAGGAAGGAGCAAGTGAGGTGATCGATCCCCACCCTTCAGCCCACCCTCCTGGAAAGAGAAAAGACAAGCCTAAGTTGTGAGCAGGATAAAACAGGCAGGCTTGATGAAAACTGACAGCCAGGGGAAGGTGAAAGCAGGTCAGCTGAAGAACTGTCAGCCTGTGCCACACATATGTTAACCTTGCTCTTAGTATGTAAGGACATGTTAGCCAATCAAGGAAATGCCTGTTGGGGCTTCTGCAAAAACTTCCCCAAATATGACCATAGGACACCAAAAATGGCTTCCAAAATATACTTCATAGGCATATGCTGGCCTGGCTACTCTGAGAAATTAGTCACATGGGTAACTATCAAAAACTCATACTACAACTTATATACAACACTACATAAAATCTGCACTAGTGACAACACATATATCAGAAAAAACTGCTCAGAGACAAGCTGAGGGTTGGAGTTTCTGTGGTGAAGGTGTCCATATTTCCAAATCAGCCATGTCCTGCATGCCGCTTGGTCTGTCTGCACATCCCACAGCTATCAGGGTTCGCTGCAGTAGCCCTTGAATCCAGTGAAAGCACCTGAGGTCAGGCCACTTGGCATCCTCTGCATCCAGCCTAGGATTTAGCAGCTTTAAAGGTCTTGGCCTGAGACTAGGAGCTATTGCTTCTCCTCCAGAGAACCTGAGCTCAATTTCCAGCACCAAATCTACAAATTCCTGCAACTACAGGGGCCTGAGAGGGCACCCCCACACACAGAGCATATACCTACAGACATACACACATATTTAAACATTATCAGTTACGAACATATATTGTACTGAATTTGGATCAGAGTACCCCCATTTGGCAGCTCACAAGCATCTAGAACTCAGGCTTCAGGAGATCCTAGATGCCTCTGACCTCCTGGGATACCTGTGCATCACACACTGAGATGGCTCAGGGTATAAAAGCACCTGCTGTGCAAGCCTATGCCCTAAGTGTGAGCCCGGGAACTGACATGGAAGCACTTGTCTGCAACACCAGCATGGACACTCAGATGGAAGGCAGAGGCAGGGAAAATACCTGGGAACTAGTGAGTCAGCAAACCTGGAGGATACACGGCAGGAATAAGAGAGACTCAGCTCAAAAGAATGTGGTGGGTAAGAACTGACCTCCAAACGTTGTCCCCCACACATACACGTCCCCCAAAGTATTTCCCTTGAATCATGCTTCAGGCTGTCTTAGAAACTCTGCAGTTAAGATCTGCTACACATAGGGAAAGTCAAAATATAGAAGTTTGTGTTTTGGACCTTTAACAAAGGCATCTCTCAGCCAGGCAGTAGTGGCACACGCCTTTAATCCCAGCACATGGGAGGCAGAGGCAGGCAGATTTCTGAGTTCAAGGCCAGCCTGGTTTACAGAGTGAGTTCTAGGACAGCCAGGGCTACACAGAGAAACCCTGTCTCAAAATCAAAAAACCAAAACCCCAAAAACCCAAAGGCATCTCTCTGCAAATAATGCAATGGAAAAGGGCCTTAATTAAACATGCATACAAAAAAAATATGAAGTTATCCCTCAGGAGTACACACATACACACACACACACACACACACACACACACACACACACACCTCACATCATTCTCAATCATCTCAGAACAGGGATCAGTACAGTAATGCACAAAGGACTAAGAAGAAAACAGCCAGGCCAAGCAAGAACATGCAGGCCTGGCGAGCTGCGGAGTAGACAACAGCAAAGGGGGAAGATCTGCCCAGCTTTGAAAAACAGGACTTATTCCCAGGCCTCGGAGCAAACACCATAAACTCTGCTGTTACATGGAAATAAATGATGAAGGCAAAAACATGGAGGTTTGCAGTTGGTGTTTCAAATGGGAGCCCAATAAACTATTAAAATGTTCCCTACATTCTGACCAATAAAACTAGAGGAGAGAAATTAGCTAAGATTGCTGATAAACAGCAAGCCCATCTTAAGAAAAACAGTGTCCCCAAATGGAAACAAGCCTGCAAAGAAGACAAAGCATACTGTGAATTTCAAAGGGTATGATCAAATGTAAATCAATAAAACACAAACAACTCATTAAAAAGACATCTGGATTTGGAATCCTGCCAGACCATCTCTGACTCTGTTTTTGGAATCTTCTCCCCTAGAGTGGTTCAAGGTCAGTGTATGAATGAGAGCAATTATTTGGCAATTAGGCAGAGATAAAGCTGGATGTGATTGCCAGTGCAAGCCCACAGCCTCAGCACTCAGGAGGCGGAGGCAGGTGGATCACCAAGAGTGAGACCATTTATGACCTACAGACATTTTATCTAAACAACAATAACATCAGAAAGAGAGAGAGAGAGAGAGAGAGAGAGAGAGAGAGAGAGAGAGAGAGAGAGAGAGAGAAGGGGGGAGGGCAGGGATAGAACAGAATACCTGTGTAGCACATAGAAGGGCCTGGATTTAACCCTCAGCACCCCAAAACAAACCCTCAAGCTTCTGCAATCCCCACAGTGGTTCTAAGAGGACTAAGGGAAGCCTTGGGCTGCAGGACCTCTCTGAAAGCGCTAAAGTGGATCACATCTCCCACCTTCTCTCCTCTTTGCCCTCCCTCCTTGTCTTCTGGAAATAGCTGCCAGATTCCTGGACTTGATGAATGCTTTTCTAACCCTTCCCTTTCAGAAACTGGCTGTTAGAATACTCTATCTGGGAGAGACATCTTGGTTCTGCAGTGTTCTGGCTGCTGGTCATCCCCCACTGGGAAGTCCCTGGTCTACTCATTTCACCGTCGGGGAGGTGAGTCAGTGTGCTTTTCTTACCCTCCTATTATGTGCAAGTTTCCATCTCAGCAGCTTCTATGGCCTTTTTTTTTCTTATACGGATTGTTTCTTAGAACAACTTTATTGGGCTGACAAGATGGCTTAGAAGGTATAGGTATTTTCACAAGTATGACAAACTGAGTTCAATCCCTAGGACCCACAGAGGGGAAGGAGAGAACCAACTCCTGTGAGTCAGCCTCTGACCTCCCCATGTACCCAGCAGCACAGAAGAACCTACCTACACACACGCGCGTGCGCACACAACCCCCCCTGCAGTAGTTTGACTCTGTAATCATTCCGTATGCAATCCCTGCCAGATGTCTGCAGAGGTGAGCTGCAGGCTCCTTCTCTCTCCTTTCTTTTAAGAGAGTTGGGTTTACTTCCCAACTCACTGTCCCCAGAATGCCTGTGACTTCCTTTAATCGGAGGTCACTGAAGTGGCACTGTGCAGGTGTGACTTTAGGCTTTTGAAAGGCAGGGTAACTTCTGTATTCACCCTGCTGGAGAAGTCCCCTCAGCCTCCAGTCATTAGTGCTCCCAGAATTCAGATGACACCTCAGATGGTGTTACACGGCACAAGAGAACTATGTGAGTGAATCCAGCCATCCCCTAACACTGTGGGAAATTATAAGCTGCAATTTTAGCCACTAAATTTTGGGGTGGTTTGTTGTGCAGTACAGTGCTATAATTAAAGGCATTGAGTTGGACTGTGGAAACAATCAGTAACAAGCAGCGTATGAGCGCCTTCATTATGTTGGATTACTTTATTATGTTGAATTACTGTGTTCTTGAGGCTAGAAATCTGAAATCAGTACTGATGGTGTCAGCAGGGTCCCTTGGGAGGTTTTATAAGAGAATCCCACCTTCATCTCTTACAGTTTTTTGGTGATGGCCAAAATTTCTTGGCTTTTGACGACATGACTCAAGTCTTTGCCTCTGTAGACACACTGTTTTGTCCTTTCTGTCCCTTCACTCTCTTTCTTCCTCAGGTATCTAAGTGACACCTCAGTAGATCACCTGGTGGGTTGCTTATGATCTAAAGTGCTTCTGTCCAAAGAATCAGGTGTTGAAGCCTGGCTCCAGCTTCTCTGGCCAGACATGGAAAGAAGTGTGTGTGTGTGTGTGTGTGTGTGTGTGTGTGTGTGTGTGTGTGTGTACATTAAGAAAGTAAGCCCACATACCCAGAGAAGGCTCATGCTTTAAAAGACTGGAAAGTAATTAATTCATGTTTACCTCAGGCTGATTCCTAGCACAGACATAGTCTTCAACAATCAAAACACCAGTCCAACCAGCAGCTCTAGGGGACTGGGAGGATCTAACTGCTGGACTTACACTAGACTAAAATATACAGTTTTGAACAGAAAGAAAAGGCATGAGAGTACACAAAGAATCTGACAGTATCACTCATTCACAGTGAAAAAAAGACAAAAAATTGTCCCTGTGAAAGACCAATATGGGTGGACTTGCTAGACAAAGATGTTAAAACAAATGTCTTAAAGATGTTTGAGGAATTAAAGAAAGACACGGAAAAAGTAAAAAAAGTGTGTGTGTGTGTGTGTGTGTGTGTGTGTGTGTATTAACAAGACATATGACTACAGAGAGAAAAACAAGTAAAAAAAAGCAAGGATTATTGAACTTTATGACTTCACTTTTCTTAAAAAAATAAACCAAAAACTTTATTTTTGCATTTTAGTTTTCTTCACTTTGGAATGAGATTTGTAACAAGTACAAAATTTTGGCTCCTTTATAATCCAAAGACTTTACAAATTTATACTTTTTTTTTTTTTTGAGATTATAACTCACTGTCAGACTAGCTTCACACTCACTGCGATCCTCCTGCCTCTGCCTCTCAAGTGCTGGGATGTAGCTCAGCTGGTTCAGTTGCAGCAGTGACTGAGCTTGGGTAGAAGTGCTATTTTCCAGCGCTTGGGAAGTGGAGCAAGGAGGGTCAGAGATTCAAATCCTCCTGAGCGACACGGTGACCTTGCCTCTTTTTAAAAAAACAGTGTTAGGTGCTGAAATCATTTGGATTATGAAAGAGAAACCATAGAAAGCCTACAGACAACCAAGGCATGCTGAGAGTAAAGGACGGAGGCTTCTATCACTCAGCTGCACACTTACAAATGGTAGAGATGGAAAACCTGTTACGTGCATGCTATCATGGCAGCAGGCATTATTACACTGACGCAAACCACAGCTGTTCTGCTGAAAGGAGGGATGTGAAGGTGATCCTCCCCGGCCTCCTTTTTCTTATAAGAGAAGGCGCTGCAACTATGAGCTTCGGGGCACATAAGACTTTGCAGGATTTGTAGGACAAAATGAGACAAAAAGCACCTCTGCTCCCTCCCTTCCTCCCTCCCTCCTCGACTCCCACCAGCCCGTATTTCTAGCTTGTCTGGCTTAAGCAGGATGACTTATCATCTGCCACTTTCAACTGCTCTCTCACAGCATTAGGTGATGATAATGAAAACTGTTCATGCTTTTTATTGAAGCATGTTTAAAAATTATCTCCTCACTAAAATGTTGGCTCCTTGAGATCCCAAACGTCCTTGTTTCTGCTCCAACACCAGCCTCCAGAATGGCCGAAAGTACAACTCAGGCAATTAGCGAAATCTATCCTCCTACTGTTGCCTTAGCAAGCCATTTTTACAAACCCTGTCCCAAGAAAAAGTGATCTCCCTTGCCAATCTGAGGCCCCAGCCCATCCTCCTGCCTCTGGGTGCACAGAGGATCACATTCTCACTTGGTAACTAAACTTGCTATTCAGATCCTACTCCAGCAAGGCCCTAAGCACAAACTTACAGTGGCTGTCTCATCTAGGATACCTTTAAGCCATCTTCTAGCGGTTTCTATTTTGTTCACTAAGAATCAATAGGTTCAGGGCTGGAGAGATGGCCCAGTGGTTAAAAGCACTTGTTGCTCTTACAGAGGCCCTGAGTTTGGTTCCCAGCACCCACATGATGGCTCATAAGCATCTGTAACTCCACTTTCAAGGGATATAACACACTTGTCTGACCTCCATAGGTACCCAGCACACATGTGGTAAACATGAAATCAAAAAAAACCCATATACATAAAATTAAAACAATATAAAAGATAAAATATTTGTAAAAAAGAGAATTAATAAATTCACATAAAACAGTATTTCTGTCATATTTAACATTCTTTTACTTTTTACGTTTCTATCCTAAATTATACAGATATTTACACTATATTTAACATTAATTTGCCAATTTAAGCCAAATAAAGGAAGGGAAGTATACTGGTTTTGTCAACTTGACACAAGCTGGAGCTACCACAGAGAAACGAGCCTCCCTTGAGGAAATGCCTCCATGAGATCCAGCTGTAAGACATTTTCTCAATTAGTGATCAAGGGGAGTTGGGGGGGGGGGAGGCCCCATTGTGGGTGGTGCCATCCCTGGGCTGGTGGTCTTGGGTTCTATAAGAAAGCAAGCTGAGCAAGCCAGGGGAAGCAAGCCAGTAAGTAACATCTGTCCACGGCCTCTGCATCAGCTCCTGCTCCCTGACCTGCTTGAGTTCCAGTCCTGACTTCCCTTGGTGATGAACAGCAATGTGGAAGTGTAAGCTGAATAAACCCTTTCCTCCCCAACTTGCTTCTTGGTCATGATGTTTGTGCAGGAATAGAAACCCTAATTAAGACAGTAAGGTACTACCATAATCCCAGAATTCAAAGACCATGCTAGAACTAAGAAATACCTGTAAAGAATGTCTACTTGAATTACTAACCATTAGGATTTAAGAGAGCCTCCCAGGATGGAAGCACACTGGGTGTGAGTACAGAACTAGGCATCCTACCTTTCCATTAAGCTGGTACCCCGACTCCATGCCAGGCAGCTGCTTAGCATGACAAGGACTGACTGTGACCCAGACAGGTGAGTTTTCAAAGGACTTCATGCCCCTGTGGTTGGTCAGTCAGCCTGCTCCAGTCAGATAAGGTCCCCTACCTGAGCTTCTTACTTGTATCCTCTGAGCCAGGACCACACGCTGACAGGGGAACCAGCAGCCAAGCTAATCAGTTCTCACAGAGCATTTCCAGAGACTTGCTACAGATAATTCCACTAGGTCAAATAAGTCTCCTGTCTCTCCTATATTTAAATTAAGAGAATCTACCAACACACCAAAGTAACTTTGCCCTCCCTTGTTTTCCCCCAAACTTCTAACTTTTATGCACATTAGATCAAAATGGGGCTAGGGGCATGCATTTGCTGTTAATCAGGCTCAACGCTTCATTTTCCCCAGCACACCTGAAAAAAAAAGTCTGGGGATTTAAAGACCAAGATTTATTTATAAAGAAAGCAAACAAACAAAAACCAAAACAGACACTGGGTAAATGCTACCCTACTTCCATGTTGTCCATCCCTAGTAGGATGTGATGTCCGAGGAGATAATTCCCAACTACTAAGTGACGGGATTCAGAGTACTCACTATACAGTATGAGTTTCCTCTCCACAGAATTAACCGAGTTCCTGCTTAGTGGCGTCTATCCCAGTCCAGAGAGTTCAGTCTCCCCACATAACACCTGGCTGTAAGCTCTCAAAACACAGGCTAATGCTCCACAGATTAGCTAGATCACCAGACAAAGGGGAAAAGCCAGTGTTTGGCAGAATGCAGAAAGAACATTGTTGGGCATTTGAGCCGATTGTTTTTTGAATAACCAGAAAAATAATCTGGAATAAGTATAGCTCATTATTATTGTTATTGTTATTGAAAAAAAAAAACAAAACAAACAAACAAAATCCAAAAACATTTAACCCCTGGCTCCTGCAACTGGCAGCAGGAAGTAGAGTAGTTTCGGCCTAAATGCTAATAAAATGTATTAAATTAGACATTCTCAGGTCAGAGTCTTGTGTTTGCTCTTCTCATGAAAGTTGAATTTTTAAAGTGGTCTGAAATCAGGCTGCCACCTCTGTGGATTCCAGAAAACCATCCTGGCCCCAAAGCAGCCTGCCTGCCCATTGAGATCATGCAGAACATTCTTTATCTGACTGGAGCCACTCTGTTCCCATTCCCTTCCATGTCTGTTTTCCCAAATAACCAGAACCAAGTCCCTCAAAGGCCGGGGCAGTGCTTTCTCTTCAGCTCCCTACCACAGCACCCAGAGAGGGGCAGGCAAACCATGTAGTTCCTACAATTTTTTAAATAGAAGAATAAATCAGGTCTCTCTTCTCTTCCCGTAATTTTCTATTAACTACAATTATTATTTTCCCATTTTTAAAAAGGTAAGAAATATATAGCAAAACATCAAATCTTGCTTATTATAGCGATACTACACATACATCAACAATGCCAAACTGTGCATACACTGTCTTCTGGTGTTCTGAAGGAATGGCAAACACAAACCAGTTAACCAATACTGTTGGCCAAATTATTTCAATTGATGTTTAGATGCTATACTTGCTTTTGACTCAATAGCTGAATGAAAAAAATATTTTCTTCCTTGTCCTTACTTAAAACACACATTTTTAAAAATAAAAATACATTCTTTTTTATCTTCAAGTTTGGTTAATAATTTTAGCCAAATATGAAAAATGGAAATAAAATTATATATCCTCAGAATTTTAAAGATGTTGTTCTATTATTTTCTTTTTAATTAAAAGAATTAGCCAGGCGTGGTGGCGCACGCCTTTAATCCCAGCACTCGGGAGGCAGAGGCAGGCGGATTTCTGAGTTCGAGGCCAGCCTGGTCTA
>NC_034607.1:50049319-50100206 GCF_900095145.1 Mus pahari
CCTGGAACTCACTCTGTAGACCAGGCTGGCCTTGAACTCAGAAATCTACCTGCCTCTACCTCCCAAGTGCTGGGATTAAAGGCCTGTGCCACCACCGTCCAGCTCCTTTCTGAATTCTTAAACCAGATGTTGAATCAACTGGAATAATGACTTCATTTTCTGCTCCCCCACCTTTCTAGTTTAACCTCTCGGAATTCTCTCCCTCTGCCTTTGTCACCATACTAAACTTTTGCATGAATGAACATATTGTGAAATCTTTCTTTTCTGATGTTCACACTGCTGCTTTTAGACTCTCATTCTAGGCATGCATGGTGGCACTCATGACTTCGGGTCATTCTGGTTCAACAAAGACGGGAGGAAAGACGCAAAGAAAAAAATCATCTTGCTCTGTTTCCTTTTGGTCCCTGACCTCTATGTATATTTCCAATGAATTTCTTTCTTGATTTATTCTTTTCTCCTATTATTGTTAATTTTAACTGAAAGTATTTTTAGTATTATTGTAACACTTATTTTCTCCTAACTTATCTACATGGAGGTACCAAGTCCATCCTACCCACTCCCTCTTCACAATCCAAAGCAGGCAAACAATAACTCTGTCAGTTAGACACAGAAACACTAAATGCTACAGTGTAGCAAATACAAGCCAGAAAGCAGGTTAACAACCACCAAAGGACCCAAATGAAGACCACCTGAATAAGCAGCATGGTGTAAGGTTATTTATTAAAAGTTATATTCCATTCTAGTCTAGACTTGTCTATATAAATTATCTGCTATGTAACTCTAAAGAACACCTATTCTAAGCAGAAAATTAAGTGGTTTTTTTTTTTTCACCCCCATCCCAAACTGGCCCTGAGTTCAAAGAAATGGAGGACTAAGAGGAGGGAGGCAAGAAGCCCTTGCAGAGACCCAGTGTTCACATACTGTGCCTTGTGGTCACAATGGTCATGCTGACATCATGACTCGTTACTGAGCATCACTGGCACTCACTGTCATCTGGCAGAGGAGCTACATGCATGTATGTCAAAAGTACTGTGCACAGCCACTTACAGAGACTCAGGACGCTTGGAGACGCTTGGAGTCACTTATACCTAACCTTACAAAGTCACTGCCTGATAAATATCCTAAGTCTAGAAATATTCCAATTATTAAAAATCATTTAAAACTCACAAATGTGAAGCAAAACATCCATCCTCATTAAATAATTGTATTCCATATAAAACACAATGAGTTCAGGCAAATCTATTAACATGCCATAAACTAAGGCAGCTCCAGCACTGTAGCTGTCTATGGTAAGCCTATCCTAATAGCAATTTTTATAAATACTGTGAAAATTTTATTTTAGAAAAGGCTCTCAGCACTCGGGAGGCAGAAATAGGCGGATTTCTGAGTTCGAGGCCAGCCTGGTCGCCTGGTCTACAAAGCGAGTTCCAGGACAGCCAGGGCTACACAGAGAAACCCTGAAACCCTGTCTCAAAAAACCAAAAAAAAAAAAAAAAAAAAAAAGAAAAAGAAAAGGCAAGGCTGCTACTAACCAAGGAATAAAATCTGAAACCGTGTCCCCTCCTTTTTTATCTGCATTGGGACAGTGCTGGGGAAGCATCTGAGGAAAGGGAGCGAAGCCTGAGAGGCTTGGAGGAGTAAGCACTCACTGCAGCAGGACTGGAGCCATCTGCCCAGCCTTGCCAGGCGCCCACCCATCTGGTTTTCATAAGATGGGAAAAGTCATGCCTGTTCAGTGGAGTTTCTGTGAGAACAGAGATAACACATCCACAAATCTAACTTTGTTCTCCTCCACAGATTATAAACCAGTGCTCTTTGGCCTTGGATCCTGCTGCCTAGGCCTCTTCCCCTTCCTCCCTCCTTTGAAGAGAAGATGAAAGGAAGAAAACAGATATTAGTATAAATTATCATGAAGGCCAATGTACCAGTGTCCAGCAGGTCAGAGAAGACAACTCACTTGTTTTACAGTATAGACAGCTTTTCAAAATACATAATATACATAGAAAATATGATTAAAATGTGAGTTTGTCATAAAATTTTATATAGCATCCTGAAAAAATTAACACCTATAATTTTCAGGGATCAAACACTAAATTGTTTTACTCAACACTGAACATATTAAACGCCAAAGGGGAAAAAAGGGAAGCTACCAAATGAGATATAGTGAACACTTATAGAAACACATACACATACATACATACATACATACATACATACCAACACACACAGAGAGACACACACAGAAAGAACACATTTACAGACACAGAGACATACAGAGACAAAGACACACAGATAGACAGACAACATAGACACAGACACACAGAGACACAGGCAGACACAGACACAGACACACATAGACACACAGAGACACATACAGACATAGACAGACACACAGACCCATTGACTAAAGGAGATAGCCATGGTACTATATGCATTCAATGCTGCTTGCACACTGGTAAACCTTTCCATTCCCAAAAAACAATGCTTCCTTTTGATGAGTCCATTCTAGTAGTAAATCCACACTTCGATTCCTGAACAGGCATATAAAAAGGTACTAATACTACAATACACACTTATTTCATCCTTGGAAAAGAAAACCATTCTTACATTATTTTATAATCACAATGGACTGACCACCAGCTGAGTTTACCCTGAAATAATTTAATGTATCACTCTTAAAAGTTTTCCAAAAATAATCTCATATTTGCCAGAAAAAATGACTGATGTAAAGACTACAAAAACAACTAGCTAGTCTTAATATGGCACTTACTTTATTTTAAATGAATTCTGCTGACTTGGTATTTCATAGGTCAGAGGCTTTTGTGACAGCAGCGGCACTGTTTATAAAGCCATCACAGGGAAGTGACCACAGGTAGTTTCTAACACATCTTTTCCTTCTGTCTAGCTCCAATCACTATTGCTTCAGCTTTCCCCTCCTAAATCTAATTTTGTTCTTTTTATTCACTTTCTTTCTTTCCCTTTCTATAAAAACTAAACAGCTATTAATTCTATTCCATTCTTTCTGGAATTTTCTTATGTACTGAATTTAATCTACAAGGATACCAGGGAAGAAGCTTAATTTTTAAAAAGTTTTAAAAACAAGACCATGGTGACAGGTGATAGCCGTGTGCCATCCTCTGCCTCGGTGTGTGCCGTCCTCAGAACAACCAGAAGGATGGTCAAAGCTTACCTAGAGAGAAGACAGGAACAGCAGAGGATGAACTGAAAATACAGCTGAAAAAGCCACCTAGCAGCCACTGGCCTACTTAGCACGGTTATTCAAGTTCATGGGCTGGTAAGGCATGATGTTGAAAGATAAAGATGAATCAAAAGTCATCATTAAAATTCTGTTTTAGTCTAAGGACAAGTCATATATGTTTTGACTTAAAAGATATGACTCATAATGAGGCCAGGGTTTCTTTTCCTTTTTCCTTTATTCCCCGAAATTGTAAGCAAAACCAAAACAATATGCCCAAATATTGAATGGTGTTTTCAGTTCTGCTATTTATCAGATATGTGATATAGTTAAGCCACCCAACTTCTGAATCCAGTTTCCCATTCTATTTAACAGGGATTACCATTTATCTACCCACCCTTTCAAGTTAACACTGGGATCAAATGAGGTAACACATCAGAAAGGACAGATAAACAGACAGGTGCTTGTGCACACATACATACACACATGAGAGAGAGAATGTTTAAAAATTAAATAGCTAACAATTTTTAAACTCGGAGTATGTTTCTATGATGAAATATCCTTCACTTCATGAAACTACCCTAACCAAGTAGTATAGTGTCCTTCTTTAGCTAAATAAAAAGTTCTACTGTAAAAAAAAACTCTTTTACACTGACTCTTAATTAAAAAAGCAAGCAAACTGCTGGTATATGAAATCCCAAATCCTGACTTCCAAAAGTCTATTCTGTTCTAACCAGCAAAACCACTCAAGCAAACATACTGATCTCCCAGTTTCAGCTTCGAGTTCCAATCCAGTTACAGTGTGTCTCCATTCAGTTACCAAAATGATCATCTAAAATAAAGCTGATCCTCTTAAATCCACACTTTAAAACACTTGCCTTGCTCCCATGCCCTCAAGCTTGGCTGGCAAGGTCCCCCATTCATCCTAAGCTGCTCTACTTCATTTGACGTATTTTCATCCCACGCTCTGCAAAGGTGTGACTCCCGCTTTTTCCCACATCCAGTGCCCTCACCGCAACACGTACAGGCTTCCTTGAAGACCCTCATTTATACATCAAACACCAAACTTCTGAGCTGAACCAGACACAACAATGAAGGGACACCTCCCACCTCCAGGAGCTGACGGTCCACTAAGAGAAACCGGACCAGACACTAAAAGCCAAAATAAGAAGGCTAGTGTCGTGGTGCACACTTGACTTGGGAGTTAAGAGGCAAGAAGATCAAGGCTTCCAGGTCAGCCTGGACAACAGGAGAACCTGTTTCAACAACGTCAAAGTACCTTATGATGTTTATCATGGTTTCCTATGAGCCTCCACGAAACCTAGCTCCAAGAAGGAAAAAAAAAAAAAAAACCATAATAAAAACCCAAAAAACTAATGAAGGAACATCTAGAGCATTGTCACAGGTGCTATGTAAGTATGAAAGACTGCTCACTGTGTGCACAAGCCTACAATGGCTTATTAAAATCCTTGCCAGACTGGTGTAAATAGGCTTTCTGAAGCCTACAGCAGGCTGTGCCAGTCACAGTAGGCCATTCACTAGTTAGACCTGGTTTTGCCCTTGGCCCAAGCAGTCACGTTAAGAGTAATTTTCAGATCAGACGAGCTAAGCACTGCTGTCTTCAAAGTTCCGACTTGGCAAAATACACATCTTCCTCAAGCTCCTAACACAAAATTAAAAGAAAGCCAGCTCCTTATATGGTCTGAATTCTAGGATGGTGGTTCTGAGCTAGCTATAAAATGCTAATACTGGACAAGTCAGTAACTACCACGAACAGGAACCCTGTCAACAGGAATCACTGTCAAGACATAACCCTGCCTAAGTTATCACCTGCCGAAGTAAATTAAAGTGAAGAAAGCAAACATCTCATGAATATTCACTTGCCCTTGGTCCAAGAAAAGTGTTAGAAGTAAGTTTGCCTTTAATTAAAAATAAAAATAACCCAGAAAGTTGAAATAAGATCTGAGGAGAACTGGCCATGGGTCAGCCAGTCAGCATAAGAAAGAGTTGGCAGTGCCCAGGGGAAAGTGCTCCAGTGTGTGACTGTGACACTATTCTGCTCATGTAAAGATTTGGAAATTAGATGTACTGGACAGAATTAGACCTAGCTTTTCCACTACTGTGCTGACAAGCCAGAAAGTACCCCTGGTGCAAAGGTGCCCAGTGCTTCCGAAGCCCTGGCCTGAGCCACGGAGAGCAGAGGTAACAGCTGGCACATAAGTACCACTATGTCAGCGCTCCGGAGGACGCTGCTACACACAGATAATTCAACCTCTACTTCCCAGGAATTTTAAATCAGACTTACAAAACAACACATAAAGGAGCAGAAAAACAAAAGCAAAAGAAAAAACTGACGGGGAGGGAGGGAGGGAGGGAGGGAGGGAGGGGAGGAGAATAATAACAACATGGTTATGGAGGCCTGAGCAGTAAGCTAGAGCAGCTCTCCAGGAAGGCTCGCCACACATACTCTGGGATAAACCAGGACACTGTCAGCCCATACACTGCTTAGATAATGCTTGGTCTTAAAGGTCAGCAAGGACTTCCCTGTCCTAGGACTGCTGGGAGGCTGGGGCGGGGAGGGCTTTAGCAAAGGGTTAGCATAGATGCTTTGGAGGCCTAGATGCCGTTGGCTTGCCTGGAACAATGGACAGGGTGGGTGTAGATGTGGAAGGTCTAGATGCCAAGCTAATGAATGGAGCTGAACTCTGAGTTCTCAACACCTGGGAAGCTGCCTTAAGTTTGGGCCCAAGAATAAACATCATAAATTGTGTTTGTGTCACTCTGAAAATGTTTTAAGCAAGTATATGGTGCCTACACAAAAGTGGAGAGAGAGGGATTGGGGATTTAGCTCAGTGGTAGAGCACTTGCCTAGCAAGCGCAAGGCCCTGGGTTCGGTCCTCAGCTCTGGGAAAAAAAAAAAAAAAAAAAAGAATTCCCTGTTTGGGGGCTGGAGAGATGGCTCAGCGGGTAAGGGCTGGCTGCTCTTCCGAAGGTCCAGAGTTCAAATCCCAGCAACCACATGGTGGCTTACAACCACCCATAATGAGATCTGACACCCTCTTCTGGTTCGTCTGAAGTCAGCTACACTGTACTAATGTATAATAATATATATAAAAAAAAAAGTGGAGATATATATTTTTTTTTAATTACATTTTATTTAGGGCTGGGAGGAGTGGTGCCACACACCTTTAATCCCAGTGCTCAGGAGACAGAGGCAGCTGGATTCAAATAGGAGACCCTATTTCAAAAAATAATATTAAAACTGTTGAAGAAATAATTGTTTAAGTGTGTGTGAGTGTTGTGTGCTCGTGTCTGCGGGTGTGCCTGCATATGTTATAGGATGTGAGGGTCCAAGGAGAATCTGTTGATTCTCTATACCATAGGTCCCAGGGATCAAACAAAGGCATCACACTTGCTGGTGTCTTTACCCACAGAACCACTGAACTGGCCAGAGAGAGAGTTTTTGAAAAACAATACACTGCTAGTTAGAAATGCACATATTTTTCATGGGTATCTGAATAAGGCCTATCACTGACACTGTTTTAGATCATAGGATAAATCGAGACACCTGACCGAGTGCTGGAATGGCAACCCTGCTGACGGCTGTCTATGTAACACCCTCCTCCTCAATCCTCGCTACAGTCTGTATTTTGCTTTACACACTACAGATTTCCTATGTACCTCGAAGGAAGAAGAACTGTCAGTCATCAATCTGGACGGTGTAACTTAATAGGGTCTTTGTTCAAAAAATTTAATTACAGGCTTGAACTGAGCCCTGAATGAATGTAAAATAAAAACACTGGAGGGGACTCGGCAGGATCGGTCAACTAAGCAGCTCGAGGGTCCCTACCATCCCTGGCACATCTGCAGCAGCAGTTTCTTCACTGGTATTTGCAGCATGGCCCATCTTCTGTAATTGCTCCGGCTCCTCTGGCCTGGTCTCTGGCTGTCCTGTAGCTCCACTTACAACTAAGGCTTAAAGATGCTCAGAGGTGATGTCAGCCTTTTCCTACCGCTTAGGAGGCTTCTGCCTGAACACAGGCTATAGCCTTATAGCTGAGCTAGTTTGTGCTGGTTCCTGGCAAGTTCAGAGCTGTCCAATCTTTGCTCCCCAACAAGGTTCTGCACGAGAACAGGGTTCAAAACAAAGCTTTAATCTACCTTAACATTTACCAAATAATTTCACTCTGCAAGCACCCAAGGAAGGTTGTCACACAGGGTACCTAGGTATTACCTACACTCTGCTGACTGTCAGGGACAGCACTATTTAAAAGCTATTCACCACAAGCCCAACAAAATGCAATAGTAACTGTTGGAAATATGAGATTCAGAGCTTTTCTGGGCAGAAAGCAAGGAGAAAACCTATTAGTAGAAGGCCTACTTTCTAACCCTGGAGCCAAGCACTGGCGCCCGTCCATAGAAAACCCGAGTCACGCCAGTGTCACAGGAGGGAAAAGTGCTGGCCCAGACAGTCAGTGAGTATGAAGAGGACTTGCCCATGCACGGAGAACCCTCTGAGGGCCTGAAAACCAAACTCCCCTCCAAAGGCATTGTTAAGTCATGATAAAAATTTCTAGTTTAAAACACACAGGGAAAACCTTTCTAGTTTCAAACAAAAACAGAAGTTACAAACTTCAAACATTAAGTTTCCTAGAGGAAAGTAATATGCAAATGTAATTAATTCATGGGAAATGCTAAGGCAGCATTTAATTAAAAGGAGACAAGAAAGCCCTCAGAATAGGTCATTTTGGAAGCAAGCACTGCAGTTTCTCTTCTTTCACTCACTGAAGACTCTGCTTGCACTGGGGGTGGCGGGTGCAAAGGCCTTCAGCATTCAGTTCCCCACAGTACTGGGCAAACTCTAAATCAAAGCCACAGAGGGCCCACCAAAACGCTATTCTGTTTTTGAAAGTGGCCTTAACTGTGAAAAGGCACATTTCCAGTTGAAAATTCAAAGGTAGTTCTCCCAACAGTGAGCTGATTATTTGGACGGAGACATGTGGTAAACATTCCCCAAGGAAGGAGCAAGTGAGAAAGGGCAAAGGCAAAGGCATGGGAGGGAGGGCCTGCCCCACCCCCGCAAGCTGCAGTCTCCAGCACCCACACCGCTCCATAAAAAGCTGCTGCTGGAAGAAAAGCTCCAGCCTCTCCAGGGTGAATACCATGACATCTGTTCTCTTGTCATAACAGCAACTAAGTTGATTTAGGAAAATATTCTCTTCTCTAGAGTTGTTGGTGCATAATTACATGATTTCTCTTGAGCCCTGGTTTCCCTCTGTTTATTCTGCACATCTGCTCTCCCAATACCTGATCACACAAAGGTATCATAAAGAGCAAACCAACAGGTATAAAGAGGCCAGCCCTCCGAGCAGATCAAAGCAAGCAGCCCGTGGAGTGCTTTGGCAATCTTGGCTGGCAGCTCTTGTAAATAAAAGCGCTTCTAAAGCAGAAAGCATTCAACTACCGTATTTATATAGGGCGTGATTGACAGGTCAGTTATTAACTTCATAAAAACACAGGCAATGTTAACTAGCAAGAATGTTTGTTCTAGCTGTTCTATCTGAAGGAAAATGAAATCCAAGATAGAATGGCTTGCTCTCTGTTTCTTTTAAGTATTTATTTTAGAACCGTGCAGTATAAAAGAATGTTTTTTCAAGTCAGTGAACTTAAGCTATTTTGCTTACTGTTCTGGAATTTAAGTATGTTGTTATAATTCTTTAGAAAACAAATGTTACATTTACTAAAGGCAAATTCCAATGGTGCACCATGATCTTTTGAAGCGCTCAAAAGATTTTTAATCTTCTGAATTACTAAAACTAAAGAAATTTTACATTAATTAACCTCTCTTCCAGTAACTAGAGTGGATCAAGCCAGAGACTCACAGGGCAGAAATACTTCCCCTGTGCTCTGTCCTCAGGCATGTGTCCTTTGAGTGACTTAGGCAGCAGATCTAAGTTCTGCCAGGAAGAGGGAAGAATAAACTGATATGTATTTTACTAATATTATATTGATGTTTTTAATTGAATCCTTTATCACATACAACATTTACTGAAATATTACAAGGTAGCATGCTTTATATTTTTAAATTCTTAGAAACTATTGTCAGCAGCAAGTAGATGTTCCATCGGGAAATCCTTTAGAACTAAAATCCAATTTTGTATGCGATCTTTTTTTCTATCTCTCTTGAAGTTAATACAGTTAGCACCCATGCCCACCCCAGCAGGTCCAACCAGAAATGTCAGCTAACAAGTAAACACATTTCTCCAACTCAGAGCATAACTGTTTAAGTAGTAACCCTGAGTAGCTACATAATGAGGGAATCTAAAAACACTTGCGTTTACCCAATCTATACTCTTCTTCACTTATAAAATAATTTTTTTATATAACAAACAAATGGAGGGAGAAAAACAAGTTTTGCTTTTTAGAATCAATAATGAATACTTTTAAAGTTCGAGTCATATGAAGTTGGCATTTCCTAGCCAAATAAATGCTTATGAAATGGACTGGTGTTTCTGTGAGGATTTGTTTATGTGTTCTTAATATCCTCAGGCCTCAGAGTTTTTTCCATGTAAACATGAGTTTTGTTAAATACCTCTTAAATTTAATTTAAAAGGCTATTTGTTATCAAACCGTTTCCCTCTTAGAAAAGGCTGTCATCAGATGAGCAGCAAACCAAACCCAGGAACAAACCCCAAGTCCCCAGGAGCCGGCCCATCCTTGCTCATCAGTACTTTTTATGTACCACAGCCCTGCTTCCTTCAGCACTGGCAAACAGCGGCTTTTCAGAACACAGAATTCTTATGAAATGAATACTCAGTCTCAGAGCATGCCCTGGCCTCCTCCACTACACACTCCTCCCCCTGCAGGACTATATTTTCAAACTAGAATATTTGTTTTGACAGACTTCTGCTTGCTTAATTCTCTGGCAAAGGCTTTCTTGTGCACTCCTGGCCAGTAATGAACATTTTGCCAAAAATATGCAACTCTTGGCAGGACAAGAATAGGGGTGAAAAAACCCCTACTGGCAGAGCCTTCCAGAATTGAAGATAAAAGCAGGTACAGCGGATAAAGAGAATCCTTTCCCTAGCATATTCTAATTGTTTCTGTTTCCCTCTTTCTCCTACCATGAGGAACATTTCACCTGGCAGCTTTACATATTTTCTCTGCACTGCATAAAGCAATGGAGATGGCTCCTCCGACCTTGCTTTCTAACCCAAGATCTACTTTTTTCCAAATGAAAAACATAGGTGAGCTAATCCTACTCAGACAGCAAATCTCCCCCAAACAATTTCTTAATTACAGTTTGTCAAGAAAATTAAAATCCATTGAACTTGTTTAATCCCACGGATACTTTCATTATTTCTCCAATTACATTTAAGGACTTAACACTCAAAACCATAACAAAGCAAAAAAGAGTTCAGCCTCCCCCCACTAAGTTCCAATGGCTGGGCAAAGAATCAGCAGGCTCCCCAAAGAGCCTTGAGAGGGTGGGAGAGTGAACAGCCACCCCTTAAGTACCCAGAGTCTTGGGATGAACAGCCCAGGAGTACATTTCCTCCACGGGAAAATCCAAGCACTTTGCAGAAAAAAACAAATTACTCACTGATTTTAAGATACACAAGCACACGTGTCCCATCTCCAAAATCTGATACTACAGGAGTCTATCTCTGTTGAGAGATTTTACCACATACATCATTTAACCAGCGATGCCTCCTGGCTGCCATTCTCAGCCTTTTGGTGAGCCTACTCACTGAGACATAAAATACCATCTACACGTGGAAGACTCCTTTGTCTAGGCCAGACCTTACTCCTGGGCTCCAGACCTTGTGTATATAACTGCCAAGTGGACATGCTCCATTGGATCTCCCTCTAGCGTCTCAAGTCTTGGGTCAAAAGTGAACTCTGGAGGCGAGGGATGTTCAGCTGGTACATTGCCTGCCTAGCATGCATAAAGTCATTCCCAGTACCACACAAACTGGGTGTGGTAACTTACACCTGTAATCAGTGGTAAAGGAGGATCGGAAGTTCGATGTCATCCTTAGCCACATAGTGAGTGTGAGGGTAGCCAGAGACACATAAATTCCTGGGGGGGGGGTAGGGATGGAGGGAGAAAGGAAAGGTAGGTGAGAGGGAAGGAAGGAGGGAAAGAGTGAAATAGAGATAGGGAAGGAAGGTAGACAGGCAAATTATCACACAACCATCCTCAACACCTCTGTAAATGATACTATTCAACCAATCCACAATTTTCTTCACTTGCCTGACTTTTATATATTTCTCAAGCTCAGACTTTTATGGGATAATCTTCAATCATACCCTGCTTCCAAACCCCTCCCTATAAAAGGCTCTGAGGCCGGGGCTTGCAACATGGAATACACCCACTCTAGTTGACTCCGAGAGTCTTTTTATTTTTGTATATGTGACTGTGCCTGAAGTATCTATGTGTAACACATCCATGTTTGGTACCTGCAATGGCCTGAACAGGGAGTTGGATTACCTAGAACTGGAGTGAGCCATCAGGGTATTTATGGGGACAAAACCCAGGTCCTCTGTAAGAAGAGCAAGTGCTTTTCACCAATCATCTCTCCAGCCCTTAACTCGGAGATTCTTAAAGCTAAAGCCTTAAATGCTCAGCACATTACTCTGCACACAGCAAGTCGACCAAGTCCACTGAATAAATGTTTCTAGCAACAGCAAAATGTCCTCTACATTTCCTCTGTGCCAGGTACCCTTTCAGTGTTGTGTGGACAATATTAACACAAACACCCAAGCCTCAGACTTCTGTGCTGTTTGATATGTGAGGGTACTGAAGCAGGGGAATGAATGGACTTCATCACTCCTCCAGTATGAGCTAATGCTCTTATCTCCAGTAGCCTGAGCAATTTTATTCCACCTCTCAGGAAAGAGGACACGATTAAACCACTAGCAAAACTCTGTTGCTTTTAGAAATAGTGTGTATTAGTCAACAAAAAAGCTTTGATATAATGGAAAAATAACTAGGTTAGGAGTCATAACACCAGCTCTGCATCACACCAGATATGAAACATGTAGCAAATTAATCACTGAAACTCCCAAGAATGCCATCTGGAATGGGGCAATAATACTTATCCTACTGGGAATGCCTGGGAACACATGAGATAAGGAGAAGACAGTCTGTAGGCTTTTTATAACGCTGGGTACATTACTGTTATTGCAACCAGAGAACAATTGCCTCTGCATCTAGCCAGTACCTACGACTAGTCACTGTATCCTCTGCATACAGTCAGTACCTATGACTGGTCACTGCATATTTTTATTTTGATTTTCTCTTTCAAATAATTGGAAAAGTTTTCACATTTGCATAGCTGTTTCTACCAAATATTGAAAAAAATCTCTAGTAAATTGAACCAATTATAGCACATCTGTTTTAAGGCTTTCAGTATAAAATTAGAAAATGAAGAAATACTGAATATTAATAAAAGTTTGAGAATAGCTTCAAAATTTTCAAAAGCAAAACAAGGAGCAACACAGGGAACTAAAGCACCCACAGTACAGAGACTACCGACGCCCTCCATCACTAGTGGGTCCTAGGTAATGCAGCCGGGGCTCTGCCCCACAGACTACGGACAGCTCAGTAGATAAATCTCAGTAAGCCTCTACATCAAACAGACTGGAAAAAAATCAAAAGAGTGCTGAGCTAAGCCAGACTAGACTGAGATTTTGGTTTATTCGCTCACTGTTATGCTTGGAAGGCATAAAGCTTAATTGAGGGGCTTGGGGTAAATGTGAAAAGCGCTGGTCTTTAGTAGAAAGGCGGGTCACAGATAGCACCGTTGCTATAGTTAAAATAAGTGGGGGTCCTCATCCAGCATAATTTTTGTTGCTTACATTTCAAATAAAGGAAAATAACCTGTCACATGTTGACAAACTTGAGTCACCATTTCAGCTTTTTGAAGACTCTTGGAAATCCAAGGTGTGAATGAGGGTGTAACAGTGCTGTTAATCCAAATCACAGGACAGTTAAAAGGAGCAGGAATCTGCTTTCTGCTTTCATTTATAGCTTCTTATGGTATTATTAAGTATAGGTTCCTCACATATATTAGTGAATACAACCCTTTATGGGAAAGTAAAATCTGGTGGTATAATTTGAATCTTTTTAGGATTTCTACCGAATAACTGACTCCACTTGGCTGAACAAGCATCTAACTCAACATTTATTTTTAATGGAGAATACAAATATAAGCACTTTATTTTAAAAAACAAACACAATGATCATATAAATCCAAAAGTGTTAACTGTTTCAAGCTTCCTTTTTGGATCATCCAGAATCTACACAAGTTTGCTCCCAGCTTATCCATCACTAGTCTCTACTAAGGAAAATGGTTCTAAAAATTCACACGGTTTTCAGTATTTAAGATCTCACTATTTATATAAAAGCCTAGAGAAACCAACAATATCCAATAGCTTCAACAGGTAAGCTAAAGACTCTTAGATGTAATCTGCTTTACCAACGTCTATCCAGGTGTGTTTAATATTTACAAGGAAAATATACTCACTATAATTTTTTATAAAATCGCAAGTAGGGAGTAGATGTAGGAGACGTAGAAGGGGAGAGAGAATTCAGATAGTCTTTCTCTTCTGTAACTTTTACTTCAGAATAATCAAAAAGCAACCACTTCCCCTTGTACTCCTTTAAGCTTTGCACTACATAGGAAATGTTCTCAATCCACTCATGTTAATGCCACTCATGTTTGGTCACTGGATTCCTTGCTCCTACCTGATTCGTGGGTCCCATTAGTATCATTAGCTTCAGTGAACGGTGTCCTGAGCACCTTGTGAGGATTAGCTGCTTTGTTGGCCCTGGGGGAAAGCTCTGCTGGTAAACTACAGTCAAGTCCTTGGCTCTGAGCGCCTTCCTTTCCCAGCTACTCAGACCACTCAACACTACCGAAGCAGTGTCTACACAGTGTGCTGGGAACTCACTACACCCACAATGCAGTCCTCTCTTTGGTTTTTCTTTGAGAATACAGATTAATTCCTAGGAGACAATATACCATGTCTAAGGTATATGAGGAGGGGTCATCCTATGGCTGTGGCCAAGTATTTGGGAGGCTGTGGGTTCAATCCCAGTACTGCATAAGGCAGGACGTTGGCACACAGGCTTATAAGCCATGCACTCCAGAGGTGGTAGAAAGAGATGGGGAGTCATCCTGGGCCTCAGCCACTTCCCAGCCAACCAAGCTACCCTATCTCAAAATGTCAACAACAACAAAAAGGAAGAATCCTAAAGCAAAAGAAAACAAACCCTGAGTCAGTGGAATCATGCAACTAATTTAAAACATAAACACGCATTCTCACTTGGCCCTACGAAAACAAAATAAAACAAAAGCAGTAAGACAAAACATATTGTCTAATTACCCCTGAGCATGGCACCTGCCCCAAGTGTGGTTGACAGACTGGTGACACTCCATTAGAGAAAACTGACTTCCTTTGTCAGGAGGTATGAAATACAAACAGTTTCTTGGTTAAGAGTGGAAGCCCATGACTACTTCCCAGCTGTCAGTGCTGCAATTCCAACTGACTTCAACCAGTGCAGATCTTAAAGAGAAAACAACCTCAACCAAAACCACGCCTAAGCACTGAGAGTTCTGTACGCCATGCACCCCAACAGGGCTCTCCCTCCACAAGCACCTCCACTTCACCCCTCAAGCACCATAGAGCCAGATATGATTATCCCAGTTCCTGAGAACACTGAGATGAAGGAACCAGAGCTTAGGATACTAAACCACAAGCAAATGAAGTGAGCTCTAGATTTGTCTATTGCCCTGTCTATCTCAACATGCTCTCCTGGACCTGCTACAAAGGCAGATGCAGACCAAGTGACGGGGAACAAGGAGAGCGGGACCTGAGCCAGGTCTGCCACAGTCACATCAGGGAAGACTTCCCAGAAAGTAAAAAGTTGAAGCTGAATCTGATGGCGAGAAAGCATAACTTAAGGAAAAAAAGAAGGGATGGGCATTTTAGGGGTAGAAAAAACCCAAACCAAACCCAAACTCCCACAAAAGCTGTGGGGGGGGGGGACTCTCAAAGGAAAAGCATAACATATTCAAAGGAACATTGACAGATTGGTCTGATTAGAGTCTATGTATTTGTTGGGTGGGAGACAGCAGCCCAAGAGTTTAATAAATATTTGTGAGTTTGAATAATAGAAAATAAGGTGAAAAGGTCAGGTGCAAATTATAGAGGGTCCTGAAAGCAATGCTGAAGAAAATACAATTAACCAACAAATAAATGTGGGCAAATGTTCAATCTTCCACTAGTAAAAAGCAAAGGAAATTGAAACAGCATGGCCCTTTTCCTCCAACAGTCCCTTACACATGCCTTACCAAAAAGTAATTATAGCCACTACCGAGAAGATTATACATGCTGGTGAATTTGTAAATTGATACAATCTCATTTAAAAGAAGCTTGACTATCAGATTTAAAAATATTTGTATTCTTTAACCCAGCATTCCCATTTCTGAAAATTTATTCCAAAGAAACAATCCCCTCCCCCCAAAATGGGAAAAAATTAAAAGTTCACAAGAATAATCTTTACACCATTTTTTATTATGTGGAAAAATTAGGCTGCAAATGCTCAATGAATGATAGGCAGCAGGCAGAGCAGGGAGCGATTAGAGGAACAGAAACCTTAGAGGGCTAGCGAAAGGGAGACAACTATGATAGGAAGGTCACGTGGAAAACTGGTTTTTAAGATCTGACAACCACAAACAGATCCCAAAGACAAGTAGTATGCAGGGTCTTAGAAATTACACACAGGTGACATTAGCTAAAGAAAAGTACTACATATATTAAAACACTTCAGAATTAATATCTTTAAAGCTAGGAGGAAAGAAATATCTAGTAATGGGATTATTTGCAAGGCATGGTAGCACAAGCCTGCAGTCCCGGTACTCAGAAGGGGATGTCAAGAGCGAGAAGAGTTCACAGTCATTCTGGACAACACTGCAAGTTTAAAGCCAGTCCTGGCTACAGGATCCCAGTTCTCAACAAAAAGCACACAAGCTACGACAAAAAAATAGTGACCAAATCATTATCAAGAAAACTATGGCTTGTTCATTCTAAAGACCTTCCTTTATGGCTCACTTATGAAGAGGTAAGGTGTATGATGCTCATGAAATGCTTTATAAGCTGCCAAGCTGGCCCGCGTTACCAGCTGTGCCATGCACACCTGGCATTATGAGACCTAGCCTCAGAATTCACAATGGAGAGAGAGCCAACCCCTCCAGATTTGCAGGGAACAAAGAACACTGTTAGCATCACTCATTATTTCCCAAAAAAGAATAGAGATAATGACAATTATAGATTGTCTCTGATTATAAAGAACACATCCAAAGGCCCAGGGAGGAAGTTCAGTTGTGGAGTGCTTGCCTTATATGCACCACACCCTGGATTTGATCCATAGCCACTACACTCCTCACGCCTCCCCTTAAAAGGGATATATATCAAAACTCACATTGACCCTCTAAAAGGCAGCAAAATCTCTTGAGTTGGCTGAGCACCAAATATACATGCATGTATATTTGCATGAGCATCACAGGAAGAATATGCAAAAATCATTAGAGGCTTGCCTCTGGTTATTCTAGAACAAGAACATAACTTCATTTCTAATTAGCAAACATTTCCTCATTCTTAAAACTATTGTCATTTCATAATATAACACTTATCTCTTCCTTAACTATTTTGCCTACAGTTTTGTCTGAGTCTGTTCCACTGCAAGTACATTGTATGTTGTGGTACACTCCCTAGACCTAGTACAGCTGACGCTTCTTCACACATGTTCATCAATGGGATCAGATGCACAAAGTTACTCCAGATGAAGACAAACTGTTACTGGGACTTTAAAATCATTAAATTTCAATTTAATGAGAACGGGAGTAAGAGGGAGTTTTCAGAGAAAAAAAACCCACAGAAAATACAATGGAATCCACAGAATTCAATTTTCTTGGACGAGCCAACCAGCGTGGCAGTTATGTGAGAGCAGTTTTGAAGGCAGCCAGGGATAAAAACAAGAAGGAAAAAAAACAAGTATTTAAAAATGATCAGTCCATCTGTGGCAAGGCTACATAACAAGTGAGAAACAATCTCAGGGAGATTCTCATTAGCAGGCACCCCATAGAAATGAGGTATTTCACTATTGAACCATTATATTTTTATAATGATAAAAAGTTAGTGTTGAATGCCCAGCTTGACAAGATCTAGGATCCCCGAGGAGCTTGGCCACGCCTTTGCCTGTTGAGGAACTGTCTTGACCACGTTGACACAGGAAGGTCCATCTTAACTGGGCATCAGGCTGGTCCCTAGCAGCAACCTGAGCTGTGTAAATGGAGAAAGGTGACAGAGTAGCACCATAACTTCACTGCTGTCCTGATGTTCCTGCCATGGTGAACTATACCCTGAAATGTGAACTAAAATACATCCTTTCTCCCTTAAGTTGCTTCTGTCAGAGTGTTTTATCACAGCAACAGGAAAAGACATTAAGACATCAACTTACTGGTAAATAACCAAAATGAGAAAGTACCATTCAAAAAACTTCTTTTATTTCTCTAGAGTGTTAACACTTTGGAGAAAGTTTAATTAAATCATAAAGAAGATAAAGATGCTGGCCTATACTAAGTTTTTATTTTGGTTTTTTGTTAGTTTATTTTTGTTTTAGTGAAAACAGGACATTTCTTAGCTGTAAAGATCAATGACATTGTTTCTTTAAGTTATCACTTCATTTCCAAATATAAATCTGGAAGACAGTGTCAACGCTGCTCTATACTTCCTCGTTATCCTGGCAGGGTAAGGAACTCAATAAAGAACAGTACACACAGGAAGAAAACATGGAAAAAGGAAAGGGTTTGAAGCATGCAAGCTTAAAGACTGGGACCGTGTTCTGCGGGAAGTGCATTTGTTCAGAGGAAAACAGCGGAAACCAGAGGAGCAGCATCAGCCTGATCCTATGAGGGGAGGGAGACAGAAGCCAGGGTGCTTCCCCACCTTCCTGCCGGTGTAGTCAGCTGAAGCAAGCAGTCCACGGTGGGTCACAGCATCGCTCTACTTCTCCTCAAATTCTGATTCTATTCTCTAAGTGTCTGAACCCTGTCAGTGCTCACAGGCTTGAATGAATGGACACCAATTCTGTAGACATGGTACCGCAAGCACAGGAGTGTCTGGACTATGATGGGGGTTGTCGAAGGGACTCAACTGAATAAAGGGGCAGAAATGACACCTCTATGCATCTGAAGACTGAGATACCTCAGTAGTCACAGAAATAAATCAGCAAACATGAAGATGGCACAGAGCTGAGTTGTGTGCTCACAGAGGGGAAAGTCTAGCCCTCCCTCCAAGATTCAGCCGATAGATCAGACCCTATGCAATGCAGCTAATCTACTCTTCTCCTGGTCAGCCCAACTGGTTTGCCCTGAGCCAGACAGCTTTGTGCTCCTTCTATAGAAGCAGTTTGTACAGAACATACAGCTCAACAATTACAGAACAGAAAAGAAATAGTTGGCTGCCAGAAAAAGAGAGATTATTCAGGACAACTAGACTAATTTGAGCAGAGAGGCCAAAAATGTCAGATTAAAATACCACATTCAATTTAAAATGAATGGGGATTTGGGACCCAGAAATAAAAATAAATCTAAAATACCAATTCCAATAAACTTGTATTATTTGACTTCACACAGTTTTACCTTCCAACAAGAAAATCAACATTGTAACATATGGGTCAAACTCCAAAGTAAATCACAGTTTGCAATTAGCTTATAACAGATCAACTATTGTCTTCCTTTCTTTCCTAGTGCTATGCTAAGGTACCATGACCAAGGGAACTTATAAAAGAAATACTATATTGGAGAGTTACAGAGGGTTAATCCATGATAGTCACGGTGGGGACCATGGCAGAAGCCAGGAACGCACTGCTCTGGAGCAGTAACTGAGAGCTTACACACTGACCCATAAGCATGAGGCAGAGAGAATGAGCTAACTGAAAGTGGCAAGGGCAATGCCCATCTCCAGTAACATAGCTCCTCCAACAATGCCACAGCCATACCCTTCTCCAACAGCTGCAACCAACTGAGGATCAAGCATTCAAATATATGAGCCTATCAAAGTCTTTTCTCTTCAAACCACCATAGCTAAGATACTGGGAGACATTTCATTTTGCAAAATAGCGTTTTCAGTCTCAGAAAGTAACTATATCATAGTCAGAATCTCTATTTTAATGTTTACCAAACCTTTTATCTGAAAAGATGTACTTTCTTTCTCGAAGTTAAATACAGGACAGATGTAGTTTGTCCCTCAAAGGTATGTTACTGGAAGTCTGGCCCTCGGCATAACAGTTCAGACGTGATGGAACCAGTTAAAGAAGGCAATCTGATCACAGGAAAATTACACACTCATGACTGGACTATGCTATCTTGAAGGATGGATCACATGGCAACAGAGTAGGTTATAATACAACAAGGCTGCCTATACACTTGGCCCTGATATATGTGGTTATTTTTGCCTCTCTGCCCTGCTGTAAATATAGACATGGGGATATCTCCAGAATGCCAAGTTCATGATTTTGACCACTTGCAGCCACCAGAATCATAGGCCAAACTTTATGTATTACCTAGTATCAGGGAAACTGATTCAGAAACACAAAATGTACTAAGACGCCGGGTGGTGGTAGCGCACACCTTTAATCCCAGCACTTGGGAGGCGGGGGCAGGCAGATTTCTGAGTTCACGGCCAGTCTGGTCTACAAAGTGAGTTCCAGGACAGCCAGGGCTATACAGAGAAACCCTGTCTCGAAAAACCAATAACTAACTAAATAAATAACTAACTAAATAAATAAATATGTACTAAGACTAGATGACACTTTTTAAATACAAGATGATTACAAAAATGATGTGTATAAAATCATATAAAACAGCATCACTTCAACATTTTATAATTATATGGAGAAAAATATAAAAGGAAAATAAACTTTCTTATAGGTTAAAACAAAATACTGCATATATTATCTTCCAATATTAAAGTCACTATTTTTGTTTGTTTTGTTTTGTTTCAAGACAGGGTCTTACTATACAACTCTAGCTGTTCTGGAACTACTATGTTGGGCAGGCTGACCTCAAATTCACAGAGATGCCCCTGCCCCTGCGTCCCAAGTGCAGGGATAAAGGTGTGCACCACGATGCCTGACATCTCTATTCTTTATAAAGATGTCTTCAGAGCTCTGGAGATGGTCGAGATTCTGGACCCTAGATGAACGTAGCAATTGACATCATTAATTGCTTAATAAACATTCATCCCACCTTCATCACTCCTGTAAGTGGACTTAACTTTGGTTGGGAAGCCACTCCTCTCAGAGCAGTTATATGCCTCAAAAGAGGGCCCAAAGCCTATCAATTTATTTCACCACTGTTCCTGGGCCCAGCTGCTAAATGACCTGATCAGGCCCTTGGCTTCCTGATTAGTTCACCAACCATGCTATTAGAACATACCAAAAATCGAGACTTTGGAAAAATGGAACAATCTCTTCATAATAAAACGGTTGAAAATAGTACAAAATATGAAGCATTTTCTCTCTAGGAAGCACTTTAATTTGTAAAGAACTTTTAACATCTACAATTCCAAAATAGTCAAAGATTTGCATGGATTGCAATTTATGAGGACCTATCCGGAGGCCTTGCACTGTGTTCTCCAGTTCTACTAGCCAGTGACAGATAAGTCCCTTGTTTCTCAATGACTTTTTCAAAACAAAACAAAACAAAACAAAACAAAAAACCAAACAAGAACCAAAGAGGATTTTGTTATGGAATCCTTTGATACAGAAGCTGCTGCTCGATTCCTAATGCTGGATAGAATTCAAACAAACCTTGATGTTTACTTATAATCCAAGTGACCTACCTAGACCAGGTGGACAACCAATCCTTGTCACATGAATAATGAAAACATCTGCCATACTCTTTCTGCCTTATGCTGCTCCTCCATTCTCTGTGTACTGTGTACTATACCATTATGTACCATATAATTCCACATGCAGTAATCCCCTCTCCTCTGCATATCCAACCCTAGCAGTCCTTTCAAGTCAAGAATAAACTGAAAGGCTCCTTGGGATGGCCTCTCCCTCCTCTAGCCCATCTCTGACAGTCAGGACTATAACGTCCAATAATCACATTTATTGAACAAGTTCAAAATTGTCTTATCTTTCACTAAACAATAAAGTCCTGGAAGTGTAAGAGCATGTCATGAGCTATAGTGCCCAGGTACACAGTAAGTAGTCAATACAAAGTTTATTAATTATATTCTAAAAATTTAGTCTGTAACAGCATCCAAACTCTTCAGCACTAACAGGATCGTTTCGGGGACTACGTTGGAATGAGAAGGGAATACTCCCCATGCTCTAACAAAGCTGCTCCTCAGTGGTTACCTTTCTTTGTCTTCTCATTTCGAAAACAGTTCTGTGGTATGTCTCTACAGGTAGTGACTGTGCAACAAGTACTGCTTGTAACCCTCCTGATAAATGAAGATTTATCTCATAGGCCTGGAAGCAACCCTGACGTCTTAAATTATGTAATCTTGGTATTACATTATATTAGTCTGGCTCATATAAAATTTAAGCTACAAAAACACCGAAGCAAAGAAAAAATATTTACTCATGCTTCTCTAAGATACAGAAAGAGGATGCATGCATTGCCAAAATTCCATAGAACATGCTCTAACGAAAACAACAATGCCTTAGTTATTAAAGAAGGCAATGGCCTGAAGCAGTACTTAAGAACAAAGATTACTTGGTCCATGCAAGAGTCAATATTTAAGAACACAATGACTAAATCCCACTTCAAGTTCATGAACGTATTACTTTTCAAGAATTTTTTTTTAAGTTAAAATTTTCATTTGTGGTTTTCTTTCTACAATTCTTGAACCTGAGAACTGAACAGTGACTTAAGATACGGAGCTCTAGCCTGGCTCAAAAGGTCAGCAGAGACTTCGTTCTCGCTGTAATAGCGACTCAACAACAGCAACCTGGACGTGAGTCTTATTTCTCAGTCTCTACAGGCAGCCACTTTTCTTCTCTGGCTAAAAACAGAAACTGAATGCTCTACAGATGTCTGTGGACAATACCTCTAAGCCATATCAAAACATTGGACTCTTGATTTTTAATCACAGTTTAAAAGCCTATGATAAGTGAAGTATCTTCTTGGAAGAATAAAATTCGTATTCTTCAAAAGAATCACTGAATACAGTTTTGTATTATTGTTACTACTAGAAAAATCTGCAATTTAAAAAATGTTCTAGTCAAACTAATGTGAACTAAAAATAATCTTTGAATTTTATTGCTAGTGCTACTCATGATCTTGAGCAAATCTTTCCTGTAACTCAATTTTCACATCTACAAAGTGTTAAAAAGCACTATTATGTCTTAGGTTCTTAGGATAAAACCAAGTAATGATGACTGCTACAATTAAGACTGGCTTTAATTAAAGACATGAATGAAAAACATAGGCATGGACTATAAAAAATATTTAGTTAAGTCTAAAAGAAATCACATTACAGGAAAGAATTTTTATAAGCCCCCAAATTCTCATCCCATAGCACCCAACTATTATCAAACATAAAAGTTTTATAGAGTTAACTGTAAAAACGGCAAATGTCTAACAGCAACACTGACACCTTGTTGGGGGTAATTCAAACTGAATCCAAGACTTCTACCTTCCTGGTTCTGCAGCATAATACTGGAATCCTTGATACCGAAGCCTGTTCTTCCATTACTTCCAGAGGCATGAAGTAAAGGGGGCCTGGTAAGGCCTAGCACGTACAAACACAGGATGGGTAACAGGCAGGCACCAAGAGAACCTCTCCTGACCTTCAACAGAGACTTGAACACAGCAGATAATCTTCATCAACCCTTCAGTTTCCCCAAGGACATAGAAAATTTGTGTGTGTGTGTGTGTGTGTGTGTGTGTGTACATATGATGGGGAGGGGCAAGGACAAATATGGAGTTCAGGGACACCTCTGTAGTCACTCAGGCTTATACGACTCATGCCTTTACTGGTTAGGATAACTTCCGATTTCTCCTCCCTCTTCTCAAATGATTTTAGACAAAATGTTTTGTAACCAAGGCTAGCTTCTAACTTTAAAAAAATATATATATTAGGGCTGGGGAGATGGTTCAGTGGCTAAAAGCACCAATTGCTCTTCCAGAGGTCCTGGGTTCAATTCCCAGCAACCACAGGGTGGCTCACAACCATCTGTAATGGGCTCTGATGTCCCCTTCTGGTGTGTCTAAAGAGAGCAATGGTGGTGTACTCATTCATAAAATAAATAAACAAATCTTTTAAAAAATATTTTAGATTTTTATTATTTTATGTGTATTAGAGTTTTGCCTTCATGTGTGTCTGTGCACCACAGTTGCTGGTGCTTGAGGTGGTAAGCCTCCATGTGGGTGCTGAAACTCAAACCTGGGTCCTTGCAACAACAAATACTCTTGACACCAAGCCAACCCTACAGCCCTAGCTTCTAATTCTTAAGAATGAGCTTGAGTTTCCAGCCTTCCTGTCTTTGCCTCTCAAGTGCTGGAACTTTCTGCATGCATCACCACCTGGGGTTGCAGTGGTAGTAGAGCCTGAACCCAGGGCTCTGTGGACACCATGCAGACCTTCAATTTAGCTCCATCTTTAGCACAGCATGGAATACTTCTCATCCCTGTCTGTGTTCTAGTACTTGGTCCAGAGTAAGGACACAACAAATACCCATTTAGTGAAGAAAATGAGAATTCTTTTGGGAAAATTCTGGTTTCAGTTTGGCCAAATAAGTACTTGCTGCAAGCTACTATACAGTTCAAATCAAATACACTATTGTGAATTCTAATAATTACATTTTCAAAAACACAAAAGCCCACATACTCTACAGCTCTCAATTTTAGTTTTGAGAATCTAATTCTTCAACAATGGAGTAGGTAACCACAGAAACTTGTGGAATCTGTTTTCCTAGAAAACACGAAAAACAAGAGAAAAGTAGTTCTGTCTGGCAACTGCTTCACAGTCTTCCTGTGAGCCGAGTGCTGGGCCGAGTAAGACACTCCTTAGAAGACACTGGCCATCTGTGCCATCAAGATAGGAAAAAAAGTAACTACAATGGTTCTGTCCTTTCCACACTAGAAAGTCAAGTCCTGCAGTATCTTTACACATAGTCACTGAGATCAGTGTATTTGGAACTAATAATGTTTTTACGGACACATTTCCTTCTTACACTGTACAAAATCTTCCTATCCATTTCTCTCTAAGAAGACAAAATAAAGAAAGTGCATAGCAATAAATCAAATTTTATTTTCCTTTTTAGATTGGATTTCTCACATGTACCCAAATCTACTCATACACTGTGCCTCACAAAGAAATTTTCCCTTCAAATATTCCACTTAGTTTTCCCATTTACAAATATCTACAGAATTCAGTACTTGTATCATGTTATGCAGATAATTATGGCATATATTTTCCATTTCGTCCGATTCACAAGTCTCAATCTCTGTGTCCTCAGCTGAACTGTAAGCTCCTTGATTCTAGACCAGGTTTCATACCCTCCTGTTCTCCTCTCCCATGTTAACACAGTTAACAGTGTTAACAATTCACAGTAGGTGCTTGCCATGAGTGCCAGCACCACACTGCAACAGGAATGTGCAAAAGCTATCCTAATTCACTCTCTTCCTCTACACTGTGCATATGGATGTCATATGGTCAAAAATAAAGCTTTTCAGACATTGACATTGGCTATAGAGCTTGAATAAGACTACTTGAAGGTTAATTCACATAGGGATTAATCAGGGAAAGACCTAGAGTTAAAGACCACACATATTTTGCTTCTGCTGTAAGAAAGGGAGAGTCATGAAGGACTCCCACCCTCCCTGTGCAGATGGAGCTGTTTTAGAAAGCACGGTCAGAGCTCTGAGTCAGGCTGAGTTATAAGTCTGTTAGATGACAAGAAACACAAGGAAATGGGTTTTAGAAAAATCTAAATAAAATATTACTCAAGAACACACAAATAAGGGGCTGGAGAGATGGCTCAATGATTAAACAGAGTATTGGCTGATCTTCCAGAGGAACTGGATTCGATTACCAGAACCCACGTGGCAGCTAAGAATCATCTGTGAGTTCAATTCAGGAGGACCTGACACTTTCCTCTGGTCTCAGTGGGTACTACATGGACATGGTGCGCAGACACACATGCAGGCAAAACACCCATACACAAAATATAAATACAAAATTTTAAAAACTCGCCACTCAATCCAGGGAAGTGAAACTCTGTGGTCATACATATATATGAATGGCCATCGCAGCTTTATCTGTTAACAGTCCAAAACCACAAACAATATAAGATATCCTTCAACAGATGCAAAGTTTAAAACATACAGACAAATAAAACTACCAAAGAAGACATATAAAACCAGACCAATAAGCTCGAAAAGTACCTTTATTTTAATACACTTACAAAGGAAGATGGACCCTTGATCACTTCTTGATGAAAGTAGGTTTTGTTTGTTTGTTTGTTTTACCCTACTATGTGGCAGGTCTATGCACTAGGAACTGCACTTACCCAAACCTGCAATTCTAAGAACTTTATGGACAGCCTGAGCTTAGCATTTAAAGGACAGCAGGGATACTCCAAGAACCCTCACTTTACAGGGGAAAACTCCAGGCACAGAGAGATCAGCTAGAACTTGTTTCAGTCAATTATGGCAGCCATGTGGGGATAAAAGCAGGAGAAACAAGTTTCTTCTTCCTTTGTTTAGCACCAAAAATGCGTTTATTAAGCAAGTATGTCTGTTAGTCTCCTACATGCAAGAGAGTATGTGAGGCACCAAGTATACAAAGAATGTCAAGATACTGACACCAAACTTTTCTCAAAAATCTGGCAGCATGGGTGCAGGGTAAGAAGGACGGCAGAAGCAGGACAGAAGAAATAGCAAATGTGACTGTCTCTGTGCAGGACTCCAACACTGTCAGAGGAAAAGGCAGTCTAATGCTTAGTTCTGTGCTCACAATGACCCCACGAGGACATAGGCCTAGGTCTTACTATTCCTGGGATGATAGTGAGGAGTGGCTAAAGGAGTCTATTAAGGTCATTGCCAGTGGCAACAGAAAACCTAGAAACCGAGCTGTTTACTCCAAGAAACAGGATTTTCACAGTTGATGAAAAAGGCAGATGTTCTTTTCCTGTCGACTCATTCCTGACCAGTGGCACACATTTGTAGTTCTCTGGCAGAGCAGTGACATTGTGAAAGCAAAGGTCACCATCCTGTGAGATGTCACCGGGTAAGTTTAGTTATCCGATTGCAAAAAAAAAAAAGTCAGGTCATCATTTCCAGGATACACCAAACAATAGTCGGAAAGGCCTCAGTGAAAACGAGCAGATGTGTGCAGCAGAAAGCGAAGCAACTAAGTGCATCTTGTTTGCAGAGGGCTTGCTGCAATGGAGGCCCTGAAGGCTTAGAGTGCATATCCAACGACAGTTGAGACAGACTTTCCAGCTGGGAGAAAGCAGAAGCCTGTGTAAGGATGACCTGACAAACCTTCAGATGACAAAAATAAGGGCTCTTACCAAAAGTGACTATCCCACTGAATAAAGAATCGATTTCCTCCTTTTCCTCACTTCCCTTTCCATTGCACTAAAACCATTCTGAACTATGCTGCTTCTTTCTCTCTAGGAAAGGTCTAATTTCTTACCCTTTCCAACTCAAAGAGAATCAATGTACAGAAGGGATTTCCATCAGTGTAACGTTGGTAAAACCATGTTTATCACTGCCATATTCTTCCACTCTTTCAACCCAAATGAAACAAATCTCATCATTTTCTCTAGTACATAGTAAAATCTGTATACACTTCACAACTATAAGAAGAAACCAATTATTTCTGCTTTTCCAAGACAAAGTTTCACGTAGCACAGGCTGGCCTCAAACTAGCTATGTAGCCCAGGGTGACTTTCAACTCCAGATGCTCCTATACCTGCATTCTGAGTACTGAGGCTACAGGGCTGTATCCTCAGGCTCAGTTTATATCACTAGTAATCATGTTTTATAAGCAGGTTGAACTATGTGGAACCTTAGCACGCTGCAGAATCACCCAGGTGCACAGACCTAAAGAGAAGCAGCACCAGTCATTTTAAACTACTCAATGGAAAACCACTTTAAGAAAAGCAAAAGTTATCATAATCGTTCCAAACAAGCAATATTTTACTTTTAAACTACAATTTGGACTTCAAAACAAACTAAGAGCTAGAGAAATGCCACAGCCATTAAACGCAGTTGCAGCTCAATTGTGAGAAATCTGGGTTCAGATGCCAGCACTCACATCAAGTGGTTCACAAACACCTCTAACTCCAGCTCCAAGGGGTCTGATGCCTTCTTCTGGTCTCTGTGGGCACTGCATACATGTGTACATATTCTCACATAAATACACAAGAGAAATAATAATGATAAAAAAGAATAGTCTAGTATTTTCATCAAATTCTTAGGTGATTCATAATTATACCCAGTTACCTTCCTTTTAAATATATGGTGCGTTTTACAGAGTGATAAATTTTTAAATTACAATTCAGAGTGACACGAATTTTCACTTATAACTTTTGTTTTCTGGGAGACATGGTTTCAATCTGTAGTCAAGGCTAGCCTCAAATTCACAATCCTCCTATCTCAGCCACTCTGGTACTGGTATTACAGTGGTGTGCCTCAGTGTCACAGTGTCTAGCATACTTTTTAATTCCTAAGACTTAGTTCTATCACAAGAAAATATATTCTGGGCTAGAGAGATGGCTCAGAAGTTAAGAGCACTGACTGCTTTTCCTTCCAGAGGTCCAGAGGTCAATTCCCAGCAACCACATGGTGGCTCAAAACCATCTGTAATGGGGATCTGACGCCCTCTTCTGGTGTGTCTGAAGACAGCTACAGTGTACTCACATACATGAAATAAGTAAATAAATCCTAAAAGGGGAAGAAGAAGAAGAAGAAGAAGAAGAAAAAGAAGAAGAAGAAGAAGAAGCAGCAGCAGCAGCAGCAGAAGCAGCAGCAGCAGCAGCAGCAGAGAAACACTGTGGGTGCTGGAGGCGCAACAGGTTGTCTTAGGAGTGGTGTGCAAAGCATCCATAGAAATGACATGCTGGCAGCTGGGCGATACTGGAGCATGCCTTAATGCCTTAAATGACAGTACTCAGGAAGCAGAGGCAGGCGGATTTCTGAGTTCAAGGCCAGCCTGGTCTACAGAGAGACGTCTAGGACAGCCAAGGCTACACAGAGAAACCCTGTCTAGAAAACAAAAAATCAAAAAGACAAAAGAAATTTTATTCTATAAGTAATTAGCCTAAAACTTAAATCTGGAGCATGGCAACCTTTTTAGGTGAGAGGGAAAACTAAAGACCATTTAGCCAACCAAACTGGATCCTAAGTAATGGTAAGGGAGCAACTGAACACAGAACAACAGCGACACCTAGTGTTAGACAAGCATCAACTCCTCTGCAGTGGAAACAACTCCCTAGTTAATTGCTTCTCTTCTTTAGAAACATATACAACTTCACAGTGCATTTAAATTGTCCATAATCAAAATGTGTGCACAGGTTCACTACAGATGTCATGTCAAGAGAAAAGTATCTGAGAGGATAAACACGGAAAGCCAGAAGTGCTGGTTCTTCCAAGTGGCCGACTCTCTAACTTCTCCACATACAAAGTACAAGGAAAGGGAGTCAGGGACATACACTGAACACATACAAAGATGGCTGTCTCTACCTGGACACGACAAGATGACCTGCTGAATAGTTTTTTAAATACAACTAGAAAGAGTAACTGGGGGCATCTCATCAATACCTGAAGAAGATAACAAGTACAGACAGCCTTGCTCATGTACCCAGAGGTAGTCAGTCTGCACTCCTGCCCTGCAGCCCTGCAGCCCTGCCCCCCTGCCGTGCAGGCCTGCCCTGCCCTGCTCCTGCTGCTTCCCAAGACCCGCTTATTACACAGCTGACCGGCCAAGGACGCAGACTCAGGGACACGGCTGGGGCCACGGTAGCACTTACACAGTTGTAACTCACTGATGACTGAATCGGCAGCTCCTTTAGCCTGAGCAGTCTGTGTAAATGTGAAGTTGGACTGAGCTTACCTATTTGTTTTGGAAAGTTCATCCTTTCCTCTCTTAACTCCAAAAACTCTTGTGATCAAGGAACTAAAGAGAAGTGTGGATGAATTTCTCACCTAATATAAAAATAAACAGAAAGTAAGAGTTAGGAAGTCGTTATGGCATGAATCCCATTTACAGTGTTCAAACTAGATATTCAAAGTCATTACCTAATTGGGTGGGGCTAAAGAAAATAAGGTTTGTGTGCATAAAAAAAACGCAACTGAGAAAAAAAAATTCTGATAATTCATTCAATGACTTCCTCTTAAGCTGAACCAGCTGTGCAAATCCAACCACATGTATACAACATAGACTTTTCTAATACTATTCCTAAAAAACAAACCGGACTTTTATTTTTCCACATCTGACAATGAGTACACCAGGAAAGACCTGAGCTCCTCCTTTTATCTGTGAAGAATACTTGTGAGATTTAACTTGATAGAATCCATGTAATTAAAACAGCCAAGACATCGGTTAGTATTCAGGATGTTATTATTAATCTTAAGATGCCAACAGCCCCTCAAGTTATTTAACTCTGAAGATTTCTTTTCTTTCTTTGTTTTTAATTTATTATTATTTTTCCCACTCAAGATAGGGTTTCTCTGCATACATAGCCCTCCTGTCTGTCATGGAAATCCCTCTGAAGACCAGGGTGGCCTTGAATTCACAAGAGTTCAAGAGTTCACCTTCCTCTGCTGGGTTTAAGGTGTGCACTACCACCACACAGCCTCTGAAATTATTTTATGGTAATTGATTAGTAAAAAGTTAGACAACCAGTCACAGTAGCACAAGCCTGTAAGACCAGGATTTGGGAGGTCGAAGCAGGAGAATCATGAGCTGCAGGCCTGTTTGGGTAATATAATGAGGTTATATAATGTCTTTCAAAAGAAAAAAGGGGGAAGATCATGTGGAGAGATGGCTCAGCAGTTATAGGACTGGGTGTTTTTGAAGAGGACCCATGTTCAGTTCCCAGCATCCATCTGATTCCTCAGAACCAATCACAACTCCAATTTTAGATCTAATGCTCTGTTTTAACCTCCTTAAAACCAGGCAGACATGTGGTGCACACATATATATGCAGGCAAAACATTCACACAGGTAAAATAAGCAAATAAATCTTTTAATAAAGGAAAAATTATTATGAATAAAGTATATTTATTATGCCAACATACTGACAGAGTCTATCTTCACTAAGCCATCATGTCAAGATCCTTCGGAATCCCCAAAAAAAACTTCACTATCCTAATATTAGCCCTCCTCAATTATCTATCAAATCAGCGAGCACTGAATTATACCAGAATCATGAAGAACACTCAGAATCAGAAAATTTAAACTTCTATAACAGAACCTATATTAAAAGTAGATGTCATCATAATAATGTATGTCAACTAGTAATATAAGCAAAGAGATTATCAAAACTAAGAATGTGAGCCAGCAAAATGGCTCAACAGATAAAGGCACTTGATGTTAAGTGGGATGACATAGCTCTGTGCCTGGGACCTCTCTATGGTGGAAGGAATGCTAGGAAACACTTCTCCATGTGTCCTTTGTCACTTTACTGTCGTCTTTGGAGAAATGCATGCACCTTTTGATTGGGGTGTCTTTTTCTTACTGAGTTTTAAACAACCTTTACATAAAACGCAGGCAGCATCTTGCCCATGCTAGGCAAGTATTCTATCACTGACATATAACCCCAGCTGTTACTTTTTTGTTTTGTTCTGTTTTTTAATAAGCTCTTAGCAATTATAATGTTACTGATTGCTACACATGAACTGTATAATTATGTATACAAACACAGAAAAGTGCAATACATATTTTTGAAGAAGATAACAGTAAAAGCATTAAAATTAGAAAGGAGCTTTCCTAAGCCATTGCACTAAGAGCCACAGACTCAGCTGTCCAGAGTGTGACAACAGAAATGGCAGAGCACTGTGTCTAGGCCAGTTACTATCCAGCTCAGGCTGACTAGTGGCCTCCAGGGAATAGAAGACCAGTGTTGCCAGATCTTCTGTGTTTTTCAAGGGAAGCCAGAAACCTCAATTTTTATGTGAAATCTTACTATTTGGAAATACTGGCAACAAATTAAAGGAAAGTGAGGCACCATCTTGTAAGCCAAATAAAACACAGCAGTAGACCACATCTGTCCTAATGGCCACCCACTGCCACCTCTGCTCTAGAAGTGTGAATTGCCAATTCATCCACAACCTCCGGGAAAATGGACTTTACACCATTCACAGTATATTCCCTAAACTGGCCAGAGATTTCCACTCAATGGTCAGCAAATCACAGAGCTCTTGTCATAATAAGAGCAGTGCCCAATGTCCCCAAGCAGCACACCATCATCTGTCACCTGCAATTCTATCTCCGGGATGCCTCTGCCTCAGGTCAGACCTACACTGCATGAGTATTTGTTAGTTTGCTGTTGCTATTGTTGTGTTTAAATTCTAGTGGATGACTTTGATTTGCATTTCCCTAATGACAAAATGCTATTAAACACTTTCCCATGTGTCCATTGATTACTTTTAATACCTCTTTGGGAAAATGCATGTACCTTTTAATTGGGGTGTCTTTTTCTTACTGAGTTTTAAATAATCTCTATTTAAAACCCAGGGTCTTGCCCATGCTAGGCAAGTATTTTATTATTGACCCATAACCCCAGCTATTATTATTTTTTTGTTTCGTTTTGTTTTTTAATAAGACAGGATCTTGTTATGTGACCCAAGCTATCCTCTTGCTTCAGTTTCTCAAGGACTGGGATTGATATAAACCTGCCATACTTTGGTCATTTGAACATGGTATTAAACAGAGGTTATACTAGTCATACAGGAAGGAAGAGTTTATTCTGGGTTACAGTTCTGTCATGGTTCAGAAGGCAGGTGACAGGAGTAGGAAACTGGTTGGTCACACTGTATACATAGGCAGGAAGCACAAAATGAACAGGAAGTGGGACAAGGCTATAAAGACCTGCGGCACCTGGGTTATTAGAATCTCAGTACCAGGCAGAAAAGCCAGAGAAGTCCCCAAACACCAAAGGTTAGTGCATTGTCTTGGTTGTCTACCAAGACTAGAAGGGAAGACACTACTGCTGAAGGCACAACACACTTTGGGTAAAAGAATCCACAGACTCTGAAAGACGTGTTAAGATCTTAAGAGTTGTTCTGTTTCCAGATCATTATTACTAATCATTTGGAGATGCAAATCAAAACCAGAGTGGGAGGGACTAGAGAAGCGGCTCAGGAGTTCAGAGCTCTGTTGCTCTTGACAGAGGAGCTGAGTATGGTGCCCAGCTCCCACATGGTGGCTCACAATCATCTGTATCTCCACTTCTAGGAGACCCAATGCCCTCTTTTGACCTCCACAGGCAACAGGCATGTTATGTGGTACCCATATACATGTGCAAACACAAAACATTCACACACACACACACACACACACACACACACACAAAGTCTGAAGATTTTTTAAAAAACCAGAATGGAATACTATTTCACACTTATTGGAATGGGCTTTCAATGAAGTTTCACCACCTCACACACAAAATTAGCTCATTTTAGTTCTTACAACATTTTAGACATATATGCCTAACTAGATTGTTTGGATATTTTTGAGATGAATCCCCTATGGTAGAAAATATTATCTCGTATAACCTTACATGAGAATAATCAAAGCTTAACATTATGTATTATATGAGAAAACCAGAACAGATTCTATGTGAAGGAGCAGCAAACCATAATGCTTTTCTTCCTTATAGACACAGCTAGAGACTGTCTTAGGAGTTCATTGACAACGATTTTTCCTGAAGAGAATAATTTATGTTAGTCAAAAAAATTCAACAAGAACATAAAAATCTAAAGCTGAGTATCTTCCTTTTCTCAATCTGTTTTTAATTTTCAACATCAACTTTACATCTAAGAAATCATGTGTTTTATTCAAATCCTATCAACAATCTAAAAGTACAGGGGAATGCTGGGGTGATGAGGCAGGAGTGGGTAGGGGGAACTCCCTAATAGAAGTGGGGGGTTGGGGGAGGGGATGGGATAGGGGGTTTGCGGAAGGGAAACAAATAAGAAAAGAAAAAAGAAAAAAAAATAGCTCTGCCACTGTGGGAAACAAGTTCCAACAAAGGGAAGCTGAATTACCATGTGTTACAGCCATATAAACTGAGAGCAGGGATTCAGACAAGTGTTACTTACTGCTTCATCATTCACAACTGAAAACAACCTCAATGCCTACTGATATCATCTTATCAATAGAAAAAGGAAAACTGGTCTACTGGCATACCAGAATATTATTCAGCCTTAGAAAGTAGAGAAATTCTGATCCATGCTACAACATACTAGAAACACATCAAACACAAAGGGATATATATTGTATTTTTTCACTTATTTAATGTGCCAGGGCAGGCAGATTCAGAGAGAAACCTCTGCAGGAGCACAGAAAGGAAAGAATGAGGAGTTGGTGGACAGTCTCAAGAATCCTTCTATTTGTAATGAAGGGTTCAGAGAATAGGCAATACTGCTAACACCTCTTTGCCTGATGCCAGTGAGCTGTGTATATTTACAGATGGCTGAAGTGGTAAATTAAAAAGTGATAATGGTCTATTAAAAGTAGCAGCCGCCTAGTGTAAATTCACTGTGTATCACAAAGAAAACTGCAGCAGGAACAGCCCAAAGATGAGACTATTAGGAAGTGCTCACATTTTATGTGGCGTATGTTAAAGACACACAAATGCCATAGAAACCACAAAATAAAGTCATTATCAATTAGAAGCCAACAAAGGAGAGAAAACGGAACCATAAAGGAATAAAATGTACTCTGATCCAAAATCATCCCCTGAAAAACTTACAAGCTTATAAAAACCTACTATTCAAAAGCATAATGAACTCAATGGGGATGCATGGCAAGAACACTCACTGCCCAGACAGGTGATGTAAAGCCCAGAATTGCAGCCTTAGCTCCATCAGCAACATAGGGGATAATGCTGTCTCCCAGACGTGCATCTCTGAACAAAGCTCTGAGAATATTTAAAGCATGAACCTAGAATGAAAAGTTCAAAAATTAGTAGTGGATTTAAAACTATGGTAATTCTAAATATGTACACACAAATTACCAGAAGTGTAGAGTTCTCAAATAAAATTGTCCATGTAAGAGAATACACGTTAAGAATTGACCATCTATGTAAAGCAGTTTATAAAACGGAACAATGCAACCAAAACGCTTCACCCATTGAACATACGCACAACTCTGTACCTCACATGTAAGACTAGCAGGTTCTTTCCAAAGACACATGAACATTTAATTTTAAAAAATGATCATAAACCCATTCACAAACAGAGTCTCAATAAATATCAACTATTGCTATCTTGTAGATTATGCCCTGATAACAGAGGAATTGGGTAGAAATACTGTTTTAATACTTTTAACAGAAATGCATTTTATTTTGCTTTTTGTTTTTTTTCCCCCTCCAAGACAGGGTTTTGCTGCATAGCCCTGGCTGTCCTAGAACTTGGTCTGTAGACCAGGCTAGCCTAAAACTCACACATATCTGCCTGCCTCCCTAGTGTGAGTCTTGAAAGGGTATATCATCACTGCCTGGCTGAAAAAAATACATTTTAAAACGCTGGTCAAGGGGCTGGAGAGATGACCCAGAGCACTGGCTATTCTTGCAGAGGACCCAGGTTCAGTACTCACAAGGTGGCTCACAACTCCAGTAACAACTTGTCTAATTCTAGTTCCATGGAATTTGACAGTCTGCTCTGACTTCCGTAAGAACCAGGTACATATACATGTAGGAAGTCAAAGCATACATGCATACACATAAAATAAATAATTATTAGAAATATTAAGCAATATTTAAAAAATTTTAATATTTATAGTTGAATACTATAAAATCTTCTATATATTGGCATTGTACAATGTACTAAATGAATCTTCAGAAAAGAAACATACTTTAAATGTACATTTCAATGGCCCTAATTAAAAATAATAAATGAATGCTACATGTCCACTTAACATGACAGTAAAATAATACTCAAAACACAAAGAAAATAAAGTTTTAAATTGTTTTTAAACAGCAGAATCACAATGAAGAGCTAGCGAAGCCTCTGTGGCAATGGAGACCAGAGTCAGGCCTTGCACGCACTGGTCAAGGGCTGGGCCACACAACTGCATCCCAAGAACAAAAGCTGAGTTTTCAAACCAGGTTTCTCATAACCCTAATAACGAAGAAGGAAAGAACTCACAAATAAGCAATATTATTGATGCCAAAGAACTTCATTATTTGTCAATGTTCCTATAAGCTTGAGTCTTTTTCAAAGTAGCCATCCAAGAAAATATAAGCAGTTATCTTTTCCACATTTCAATGAAAAGTATCTTGATATATACTTTTTTTTTGAAAAATGATTAATAACATGTTAGTTACTTTTCCCAAAGTTCTATTTCCCAAAGAATTTTGTTACAGTAATTGGCCCCTGTGCACACTTTAATCAGCACCAGACTTTCCCACAGTCAGCCCACATGATGGCCCATGGCACCTGACACCACCTAAGACGTAAAATCATATAAAGTTACTTCTCTTTTCCCCCACTGAGCACAGGCCTCCCACAGTGCGACGGGAGCATCCTACCAAAAGGTGCTTACCAGGGATGGAAAGGTGCACATATTATCTTCTATCTAGTGGTGGAGAATAGTGGTGAGGAGTGTGACCCAATCGCATATACACGGTAATGATAAGGAATTAAAATATTAGCTGGGCAGTGGTGGCGCACTCCTTTAATCCCAGCACTTGGGAGGCAGAGGCAGGCAGATTTCTGAGTTTGAGGCCAGCCTGGTCTACAGAGTGAGTTCCCGGACAGCCAGGACTACACAGAGAAACCCTGTCTTGAAAACAACAACAACAACAACAACAACAACAAACAAAAACAAAAACAAACAAAAAAAAAGGAATTAAAATACTACTTATGCCGGGCGTGGTGGCACATGCCTTTAATCCCAGCACTCGGGAGGCAGAGGCAGGTGGATTTCTGAGTTCGAGGCCAACCTGGCCTACAGAGTGAGTTCCAGGACAGCCAGGGCTATACAGAGAAACCCTGTCTCAAAACAGCACCCCCCCAAAAATATTACTTAAAATTAAAATATAAAATACTAAAATTCCTACATTACATTTTAAAGAAAGAGTCAATTGTTCAGCTACAAAATGTACATTAACTCAAAAAAGCACACACAAAATTCAAGTGTGACTCCATTTTCATTTTCAGATTTTTAGGGATAATAGTAACACTGTGAAATATCTTGTCAAATGAATGTTTTCAACAGTTTTAAAGTTGTTCACTTTCATCACTACATACCAACCATGGTGAGTTTATTTTGTAGATAGGAAAGACTAAAAATGGGAGAAAACAAAAAAGCAAAAATAAGCCAAATCTCTAAACATGTCACAGTAACCTGTCTTCAGGAGTTCTGTATCTTCAGCAGATACTTTAAAGAAATAAAGGTAGAGGAGAGACTTGAAGGAGACTTAAACCCTCTGTTCTTACCTGGGGAACTCTGCCCTTTGAGTCATCTGCAGACAAAGCCAAGGAGATTAGCTCCCTCATTGTTATTTTCAGCAAGTCCATTCTACCCTTCTTTGGTTCAGATGCCAACAGTGCCTATGGGGAAAAAAAAATCCCCAAATCAAGGGGCTTTTATTTTGCACAGACCTATTTGTTGGCTTTGGAATCAATCCCCAAATTTAAAATACCCTCTATTAAAAAGAAGACTATTGAAGTAAGTTAATTAAGCCAGGCTCCTTTAACCAGGTAGCTTAACTTTTCTAGCCTGTTCATGTATAAAATTATGTTAAGGTGAAATCATATCAACTCCACAGCCCCTTCTGTTTGTTGGTTAATTATGTAATAATAAGCAGCTGGTGAATAAATGGTTCTGATTGGCCACTTTGTAAGGACCAAAATTAGGTAAAACATCAGATACAATAAGTAAGACATTCAAGTAAGAAAATTGACTCTAAACAATGACAAAAATATACTGGATTAGATTTCATCTAAAGGTTTATAGGCCCTCTGGAGACTAATTAACAATTTAATTATTCACAGAAGAGTCTACTGGAAGTCTAATCACACCACAGCATTTCAAACACCACAGGAGAAAAAGAAACATTACAAACTCCAGGGGATCGTGCATTTGGATTTCACAGGAGTGTCCTGTTTACTGTGTGACTAGCATCCCATAGCATGATAATGGGCTATCAGCCCACATGAGGCAATGCAATAAAAATGAAGGAAGTATAGACTTATGTGACAGCAGAAGGAACTCGGAAAACACACTGCTAAGTGAAAGAAGCCAGACACAAAAGACTGAGTGCTATATGACTCCATTTCCGTGAGATGTCCACAACAGACAAATCTACAGAGACAGAAAGATTAGCTGGTTGCCCAGGGCTGGGGACACCAGAGGGAAGTGGGTGGAATGGGAAGTTACTGCTAATGGGTAGGGGTTGAGAGATATTCCAAAATTAGATTGTGCTAATGATTCTCGAGCTCTGAGAATATACTGAAAATCACTGTGTTGCATGCATTAAATGCATAAACTGTCCACAGGTGAATTATATCTCAATAAAGCAGTCAAAGAAAAACCACTTCAGTCACATTCTTGGACTTTCTTCCTTCACCTGTATGTCTTGTAAAATGTTGCATCTGGCTTCTAGAGCCAAAGTTCGCAACTGCTTTGGGTCTTCAAAATCAATGACAAGCTATGCAATAAGACAAATACAAGACAAACATGTAAACAGACTTAAAATAAATTCATGACAATAAACTTACGCCCAGAAAATATGCTCTATGAATGTTAAAAATCATTTTGTCTGTTTACACAAAGGGGAAATTCATACACTAAAATGGTAGGTTTTTCCCATAGCTAACTTTAAACTGAAGTTGTTAGCAGAACAAAAGGTATTACTTTATTTATAAGTCATGTTAAGAAAAGTAGGATCCTTTTGAACGGATTTTTCTAATAATTAAAAATTTATTTCACTAAGATAAAGAAAGAAAGCTACACTCAATGGCTGAGAGGTTTTGTTCCTAGAAACATGACTTGACTCACCTTCACCGGAAAGAACCGGGCAAGCAGTATGGCAATGTTGCCTGCTGGGCTTGGGAAATGGACTTGCTGATCACTCCATAACTATGGCCACTGGGTAGCACAAGATTACTATCAGCAGGAATAAGCACATAGCACAAATATTGGACAGGACATTCAGTTGCCTGACATCTGTCCTCAACAAAGAAGGCCACATGGACACAACAGGTCTGCAGGAATTACAGATAGGAAACTAAACCGCACTCAACCAAAGTAGCTCAGCTCATCTCTCAGGCCTATCTAGTAATCTCAGTCAATCACTTCTGCAACTGGGCATCAAACATCATGAAGATATTGGGAGTGCGAGAAAGAAAACAGAGAAAGAAAAAACCACAGGGGGACTAAAAGAACCCTACTTTACTTCCACTGCACTTATTATACTACCCATTTTGTGACTTGTTGTTTTACTGTTAACAAGAATGGCATCTGCTTTAGTACTGAGTGTACTGGTGTTTATTCTGCAGGATAATGAGAGCAACAGTCTAACTCTATCCTGTAAGGTATAATTACTTTTAAAAGCAAGAGGTCCAGCATGTTTTCATCTGTGTTTAGGAACTGTATTCATAGTCTCACATGAAGATTTGGTCAGGGGTCAGATGGACTAGGCTTAGCAAGTCTGACAGCCCTGTGGCCTTTGGCAAGTCACCTCTATATCCCTAGTCTCAGATAGGATATCTTTATATGATAGCTGTACCTAGCTCATAGACTTTAGGTAGGGATTAAATGATGTAATAGGCGCGACATAGCCACACTACCTGAGAGCTACTATTAATACTGTGATTTTTTTTTTTTTTAGGCTGTGTGGTAGTGGCACACTCCTTGAGTTAGAGGCCAGCTTGGTCTATAAAGTGAGTTCCAGGATGAGCAGGGCTACACAGAGAAACTCTGTCCCAAAAAGCCAAATCAAACCAAACCAAAAACAAACAAACAAAAAAAGATTATGTTTTTTAATGATGGATATTTAATAAAAAGGATTCAAATATGGATACTTCCTAAAAGTAAGCAATCACGGCACCCACATTGATTTCTGACTACTGAATACATAGATGGAAATCTATACTACCCTCTGTTTATATTACAAGACTGATCTCCTGCTCCAAGAACAGACCTGACACAGAACATACTGTCCACACATTAAAACAAAGTCACGCAGGAGACAGAGTATGGCACTGCCAGTAATGGTGCTTGCCACCAGTGTTAACAACCTAAATTCAGTCCCTGGGGTCTGAATGATGGAAGGAGAGACCAACTCCAGAAAGCTGTCTTCTGATCTCTATGTGTACCATAGCATGTACACATCTGTATCACATATAAATAATTAAATGTAATAAAAAATGAAAAGAACAAAGTCACAAAGGCTATGGTACTGAAAAGACAGAAACATCCGATATGTTTACTACACATTAAGAAGAGAAGTACAGTATCAAAGCCCAGACAGACAGACAGCCAGACAGAGCAGTGCCTGGTCTTAGGAGAGTACCTGGATGTAGAAGGGGATCCCAGCACTACGCCTTGTAGCACAAAGCTTGGATGTGGGATCACTGCCTTTAATTTCCTCCAAAACACTCCACAGCCACTGTTCTGGCAGCTTTTGCAGACTCACATTAGAGCACCTAAAAGGTACAAGCGAGCAAATGTTTGGAATCATCAGGTACTAAAAGGTAGAAGTGTACACTAGTGATACACATGAACACTGTTAGAAAGAATAAACATTTTATACCGAGAAGATTAAAACTAAAAAGTTTCTTACTACACCCTATTACTATACTATCACACACCTGTTGTATCTGTCAGTCTCCCTGTCAGCCTGATCAAGTCTAGAATCACCGGAGACCCGCTTCTGGGCACACCTGGGAAGGATTACCTTTTCTGGGGTGAGAAGATCCATCACTGTGGGTGGACTTTACTAGGAGAAAGTGAGCTCAGCACAGACATCCATCCCTCTTTCTGCCTACTTTCTGCCTTTGGATGCAGTCACTTGTAGTTCCTGGTACCTGGTCTTCCCTGTCACGACATCTCTGTCCATGAACCACAACAGACCCCATCTCCTTAAGCAGCTTTTTATAAAATATTTTAATCATAGTAAGTTCCTAAGACACCCTCTTTACTATGTGTCTTAGGACCTGAAGCTATTAAAGGTTCTACCTACTAAAACTACTGTGTGCAGAGCATTATCTACAAATAGGCTTGATCACATAGGCTTGCCTTCATACTCACAATGGTCTGAAGAAAGCTTACTAAACTCTTACAGATATTCTAGACTATAAGATTCAAGGGTTCCAACAAAAACATCACATACAGTTTTCTGTAATTTGTTTTTTATTTATAGAAATTACACACAAAGTAAATATGTTTAAGCTCACATTTTAATAATTATTTGTATTGTTACAAATAATTATTAAAATGTAGCTTCTCATAAATAATTTTTCAAATCTGTAAAATATTAAGAATGAAATTTATCAAGGAAGAGGCAAGACATGTTAAAAGTTTATCTGGACACTATCAAAGGATGCTCTTAACATTGTGTGTATGTGCATGCAAGTGCTTGTGCATACACGAACAGGCAGGAATGCCTTGCAGAGTGGTCTCTCCTGCTACCTCGGGGTCTGAGGCTCAGCTGTCAGGTCTATGCTTAAGCCCTCTAGCTGCTGCCCATCACATGGGCCCATCAGAAGACTTTTGCACTATTGCATCAGCATGATACTCAATGGCAGGCAAACAGCCACTATGGAAAGCAGGCACCCTGACTTAAGGGAGTGATGCTTAGGGATTCGACCTGGGCTTTAATGAACAGGCAAATGCTCTACTGCTAAGCTAGATCCCTAGTCCCTTCCAGTTCTTATTTTGAGAAAAGATCTCAATGAGTTGCCCACTCAAGCCTGGAATCTGGCAATCCCATGACTCAGCCTTCCCAAGTAGGAATTAAAGACCACGCCCTGCTTAACTGACACTAACACAGTAAAATAAACAGATATCAAGTTGTTAGAAAAATGCTTTGATTTTAAGCAGAGGGAAAAAAAATCATCAAAAAGACAGCTGGCTGTAATTTGGAGCAGGAGTTACACCTTACTTAAGACACACATTTGGGATTTGTTTTTTTCTGTTGAAGAACATTGAACTTCCATTTCTGACTATTCCAAATAGCAACTGAAACTTAAAAATACAATTCACACTGACTTAAAAATAGACTTAATACCACTTAAAATGAGTGATTTTAAACCTTGACATGGACACATGAGGGAAAGAGCCAACAAACCCAACATGACAGCCTTGTTCAGACCTTGATCTGAACAAACACAATGTAAGAACAATACTGACAAATACATAAAAAATGTGTAGAAAGTCCAGATACAACAGACACCAAGCATGGAACAGTGCAACATGAGGGAAGGTGTCCGGATGTTAAGAGATACAACACAGGAAGGCCTAGGCACAAAATTCACAGACCAAGACTAATTATTTTAATACTTCAACAACTACCATGCAAACGTACAGAGCATGTGTGGCAAGGTCTCTTACCTGTTGGATCTGAGCAATGTGTAAAGGCAACTGGATCGATTAGTCTCTCTACTTTTAAACATGGTTTACACGCATATACATACATTCGCACATCTATATTGTAAGGACTAAGGTTACTTCTTTCCCTATCATTTTAAAGATAAATGTCTTATGTTGGCAGCACTGAGCAGGAACCCTGACCTCCCGCCTGCCAGGTAACTAGTTGTCCAGTAAGCTGCATTCCCAGCCACAGCTAGGAATTTCTTTAGCTTACATCAACATTACCAACTTAGAGGCCCAAGAGATGGCTCAGCAGGTAAGCACACATACCACTCTGGTAAGACGGCCTGAACTGAGTTCCCTCCTCCTCTGACCTCTGAAGGCACCTGCACTCACATGAACATGCTCACACATAAACACTGAAATAAACATTAATAAAACTAACTCGGTATAATCTTTCATTTCTCTACCGAATTCAAAAACCCAAAACCAAAACCTCCAGCTTCCAGACTGCACAAAGCAATTCCTTAAGTGCTAACAGCACAGTAAGAGCTTGGGCTGTGCCGCCTTCTCTAAGTTTCCATTATTAAAAACAGGAAGAATATATATGGGCTAATTTAGCTCACAATAAGTAGGCAGGGACATTAAAAAAAACAAACAAACAAACCTAAAACAAAAGGTATTGCATGTGTGTGTGTGTGTGTGTGTGTGTGTGTGTGTGTGTGTATTGGAGTTACATACAGTAGTTAAGAAAGTCACTTTTACAGTGACTTGATGTAGAATCCTCTGTGAATTTCATTTCCTTGCATTTTCTGCTCCATTAAAGAACTAGCTTAAAGACAAAACTGCAGTCTAGGGCAGGTATAATCTTCCGATAAGACCCACCGCACAGAGAGACAGGGAGAATCAAAGCGCAGCAATGACAGGAGCTGGTGTCCCTATCAGATCATTGCAGCGCTACTCCACGGCACATGACGCTTCTCCACACACATCGCCTATGCCTTCCTGGGCCAGCAAATGAGGGCCACAGAAGCCAGGCAGGTCTTCAAAGCAGGGTCATCCTAGGAACTGAGAACTGTTCTACACTACTAATCAAATCTTGATTTAAATGACAATATTCTTCTTAATTTGAACGGCCACATAAAACCTTCGTACTTTAACTTCATCAATTTCTACAGAGACATTGTTTTAATAAGGTTCTTGCCTTTGCTGGCTTCTACAAGAGCATACAACATGCACACAAGCCCATACTTCCAACTAAGCATCTGTTTATAGTCTCTACACACACTCCTCTTTAGCAAAATTGATACACTTTTCTAACTTATACAGAGCAATTACTAGGCACAGGTGTACAGAGGGTTGGTGGTGTCATGGAGGGACAGGATATAAGCTAGACTTTGAAGGTTGTTCGGAAGAATGGTGGAGAATCTGCAGGGTAGGCTGCAGAAAGCAGGAGATGACCAGGGAACAAACATTAGCCAAGGTCCCAAAGACAATTCCCTCATTTAGCTTCTTGGCTATCTGAACTGTAAACACTAGCCAGGCCTATTTATTCCCTTGAGTATTACATACTAAGGACCAAATGTTCCTTATTAATTTGGGGATTTCCAAAACAGAACCAGAAGAATGTTCTACAAGTTTACAGATGGCAAAGTATACTCAGAAGAGCCCCCTGTGCCCACTGAAAACCCAGCAACCTCAGGAAGGAGCTCTGAAAGTGCTCAGGGCGCTGACTCCTGCCACTCCGTCCAGACATTGCTCTGCTCTGGAATTCCCCAGCTCCGAGCCAGCTTTTCTGAAGAACTCTCTCTCTCTCACTGGCCGGCGTCCAGTCTGGGCTTTGCCGCTGAACTCTCCTTCTTTGATTCCTTGCTTCCTAGCTCTGCTTCTCTCTTGGACCAGGGACCCCCAACCCCAAAGTCATACAGGAAAAATCTCACTTAACAACATAACTCTCACTTGCTTTATTCATATGAAACACACTGTAATTTAAACAAAACATACTGAAAATATATTTTCCTGCTACACTGAACTCATTTATTGTATGTCTATTACGCATCTAGCACACCAAGCTCCACACATCTGATCTTGCATCATTCTTGTAACAAACAAATGCATGTACAAATATTGTTTCCTGACAGATGAAGGTATGAACACAGTGGTTAAGGCCACCAACTAGGAAGTCAGGGTGGACAAGCATCTAAGTGGGTGTTTAGGAATCCCAACTATGGAGCCAAGTTACAGAGCTCTACTTCCTGTTTTTCTCTTCCATCACATTCATGAATTTACCTTGGAGCATCCTTAAGAAGTTCTTCAAGGACACTTTATAAAAATATTAGCTGACTATGAGAAATTTAAATTAGATAGTTAATGACTTCCATGTGAAAAGGCATGCCCCTACACTGACACAACACTCCCTCCTCATAACACCCAAACCACAGAGGGAAGCCCTAAGACCAGTTCAGCTGAAGAACAAGGAAACCAAGGGGGTGACAACAAGTGACACTGCTGACACATCAAAGGGGTCACAGCATGGCACATTTAGAAGCAGCAGTGGTGGTCACAGAGTTCTGTGGGGTAACCAACCAGTCTCTCCTCCAGGGAAGGTAATTTCAGTGGCTCCCTCTCCCAGGAGAGAGGACAGAGCTGGGGCTATAGACAAGAAAATCAAAAAGGAAACTCTGAACCAGGCTGCCTATCAACCTGTTAGTTAAATCTGTGATATTCCGGTGGGACTAGGATGAGATGGACCAAAATGACAATATCTGATCTATCTCCTCAGAGATAGAATCCACATAAGTAACAAAGTAATCAAAAGGTTCCTAATTATAGGCAGTAAACCAAATCTCACAACACAAAGTCACACACACACTAACTGGAACATAAATTGACTCTAAAAGAAAGCAATTTTATAGGGCAGATTGGCAAAGACCGTAACATAACTTGGCTTTAGTAAGCTAAAGAAACCCTGAAGGAATGCTGTCTTCTAAAGTAGCATAAGAGAGCTGCAGCTGTAGCTCAATGGTAGAGAGGCCGGCCTAGCATGCCAGGCCCTGGGTTCAATATCTTATGGCAAAGGAAACAAACCACAAAAGGAGTATTTGCCTGTCAGGTATGGTACACGCCTGGAATCCCAGATTTTGGAAGATAAAAGCAGGAGGATCATGAATTCAACAATAGTTCTGGCTACATAGCAAGCTGGAGGCCACCCTTTGCTACAAGGAACTCTTAAATTTTTTAAAATGCAAGAAATTTGGAAAAACAGTGTTGAAAAAAGAAAACAGGCACATATACAAATACTAGAAATATTCTGTAACAAAGTATAACTTCAAAATAGATGACATAGAAGCTAAAAAACTTAAACTGTATCAAAAATAAATTTCTTTCAACACAGATGCCTCCACCCCCCACCCCCCCTGACCTCTAAACTCCCTGGGGCCTCCAGCCTCTTGAGGGTTGGGTGCATCATCTGTGAATGAACACAGACCCAGCAGTCCTCTGCTGTATGTGTGTTGGAGGCCTCATATCAGCTGGTGTATGCTGCCTGGTTGGTGGTCCAGTGTTTTAGAGATCTCAGGGGTCCAGATTAATTGTGACCGCTGGTCCTCCTACTGGGTCCCCTTCCTCCTCAGCTTCTTTCAGTCTTTCCCTAATTCAATAACAGGGGCCAGCAGCTTCTGTCCATTGGTTGGATGCAACTATCTGCCTCTGCCTCTCTCAGCTGCTTGTTGGGTCTTCTGGAGTGTGGTCATGCTATATATGTCCTCTATAACAAGGGACATAGTATATTAAAAATGCTGAAGGATAGCTAACCATTGCTGAATATTTACACCACACGAAACTACAGTCAAAAGTAGAAGCAAAACCTGGATTGTTTGAGACACATTGGAAACATGTCTGCCAGGGGAACTAGATGTCTCAGTGGGTCCTATGGTTATCCTCTGACCTCACAAGTGGGAAAGACACACACACCACACACACACACACACACACACACACACACACACACACACACACACACACCTCTAACTTCACAAGTGGGAAAGACACACACACCACACACACCACACACGCACACACGCACACACATGGTTAGCTAATTAATTAATTACTACTACTGATGATGATGATAGTCTCCTAGGGACTCTGAATAAGAGAAATCCTAGAAGATGCACTTTAGCAATTTACTCAAAGTAAATCCAAATAGTGTTTAAAGAATAATAACTTTCTTCCAGAGCTCAAGTCAAAAATCTTGGCATCACTGCTTCTAGAAAGCTTCCTATCTGATATGTCAATACCACAGGCATTTTACTTTGAAATGATGCAGATGCAGGTCAGGTTTTTCCATCTCCACCATCTTTCAAGAAACTGCCACCATCTCTTTCTGAATTAAAGTCATACTGTAACTTCCCAAATGGTCACTCTACTTTTACCAGTATCATTTATTCTCAACACAGTATTCTTAATAATCCTTTGAAATGGCCAGATCAAACTAGGTATAGTATAATTCTAGCACTTGAGGGGCTGAGGCAGAAGGATCCTGAAAATTTGAGGCTACTCTGGGCTAATAAGGCCCAGCCTTAAAAGAAAGAATCCACAAATCCAGCTCATTTCTCAGTCATGTCTCAAATCTATTTACAAACCCCAGCTATGCATCCCCAAGTTCCCCCAAGGAGTAACTGAAGTCTTCACTGGTCTCAGCTCAGTCTGTTGACACAGATTAGTGACACACGGTTTATCCGTGGTCCCGCATCTCAATCAGCCAACTGTTGTCCCTCAGACTTCTGCACTTTTGCTAACTGGATAAAAAAGCAAAAACAAAACCATGACTTCCGCTCAATTAAGAAAGCATTACTTCAAGGGAGATGACTCTATTTTCTACTAGAATTTTGGCTTAATATGGCTGGTAATAAAGACACTACCAGCTATTAGTCTGTTATTTCTTTCAGTTTTCACTCCCAAACAAATAAACAAACAAACAAAAACCATGAAGAAGAACTAGCTGGTTGTGTTCCTGGAACCAACTTCCAAAAGACATTCATTCAGAAGGTGCTCTGGGGTGCACGGTTAGGAGAAAAGTGTCTTCCTAAAGATAACGAAACAGAAGTTACCTTCCTACTCATGTTATATTCAGGTTGTTTTCAGAGTGACTTCAGTCTCTGAACATGTACCATCAGAATTAAAAGGTTAAAATAGCGCTCAATGGACTAGGTGGTACAGACAGAAAGCACCCTGGCAATCGGGACAGTCTACAGAGAACCCTGACAGGGAAGCCACTTGTGCCCGGCATGAAGGGAACTGTGTCTCAACCATGCTGGAGGCACTCCAAGTCCCCTGGGAACCTGGGGAGACTTATTCTTGTTAATACGCCACTTTCTGATATTAACTGAATCATTCACAATGGCCTAAGGAAACTTTCACCTACAAACAGAAATCAACCACTCTCACAACGAAATGTGAAGAACGTGAAAGCGAATGTATGAAGCAAATTCCCAGAAATGCACCAAGACACGTACTGCCAAGAAATTAATCATGGACAAGCCCACTGGCACAAGGTCAAGGCTTGTACCTATACTTTTGTTTACCAAATAATTCACTTACCAGGCTACCATCTCTAAGGACTTTTAGGACAGAAAGAAAGCCCTTCCCCCTTGCTCATCAACAGAAGTAAAAGTGAAAAGTTGTCAGATTTAAAAACGCCAGGGCCAAGAAGTGGGAGTGGGTGGGCAGGGGAGCAGGGCGGGGGGGAGGGTATAGGGGACATTCGGGATAGCATTTGAAATGTAAATGAAGAAAATATCTAATAAAATAATTTTAAAAACCAGCTCTGAGTAATAATTTATTCAGTTAAGCTATGCTGTCAAAAAAAGCTGCAACAATAAAAATGAAGTTATATAGACTGACTGCTGACAAATTTTCATATTGCCACACCCCTTTAATTTTCTTTCCTTCATTTACACTTGACAATCATTTAACTAATTTATTATATAATACCAACAAAAGCTTTGAAAAGTGTATTTGATATAAAATAAATGGTATGTGTTGGTTTAAGTTCAGCATCATCAGCTACTCAAAGCAACATGTGAAGGAAAACAGACTTCAAGATTAGCCCCTCAGTCTGGCTATTTAGAATATCAAACTCTTTGACCCCTAAAACACTATGCAAAGACACAGAGTTGTAGTCATGTTTTAGGCTAGTGCCAGGCATCCTCTCCTGGTTGCCTGCATATCAAATTCATTCTGAGTATGTCTCATGGGAAGCCGAAACCCATGCGCCCCATATGAATGTGATCCATTATCTGGCCTTACAAAGCCTTATGGATTTGGAGAATCTCATTAAATTTCATTTTATCCATTTTTCTCTTGGGTACCCAAGTACTTATGACCAGTTCGTCCCCAGAATTCTGCTGCTTCCAATCATTTGGGTTCTTTCAAATACTACTTGGGTTTAAATGAAAAAAGGGGCCTTTCTCTACCACCAAACTTTATCACACCAAAATATACATTGCTAAATGGGGCTTGGAGGTACACACCTGCAATCCCAGCACTGGAAAGTGGGGAGAAAAGATCACATGTTTAATGGTATCTTCAGTGAGCTCAAGCCTGGGCTATATGAGGCCATGTCTCAAAAAAAAACAAAACAAAACAAAACAAAACAAAACAAAACAAAACAAAAAAACAGAACAAGGCAGGCAGGGCAGCGCAGTAGGCGAAGCAGGTGTGCATGCGAGCCTGACCCTCGAATCTCTAGACAGGAGGAGAGAACTGGCCCCCAGGAGTTGTCTTCTGACCTCGCAAGTGCTAGTGTGCACACACAGGGCTAGTTGACAGTGTGCTATGATTTCCTTTAAAAAAAAAAGCTCTGAGGAACCAAGGACATAATCCCTCCCGTCCATTTTTAACTCTCAAGTACCTACAACAGGGTCTGGCACCCAATTGGGAGCCATATAAAAGAGCCATGTGCTCTGGAATCCTCAGCACCGGTAAAGCAGAGAAAGCGAGATCCTTGGGGCCTGCTGGCCACCCAGCATAGCCTACCTGGTGAGCTCCAGGTCAGGAACAAGGTGATGGCTTCTAAGGAATGAGACCTTGTAGCTTCTACAAGAACCTGTATACAGGTGGACCCACATGAACACATACACACATTCAAATAAAGCTCTTCTTTACCATTCAAGTAAGGCTCACACTTTACCATGATTGTTCCCCTCTCCTAACAGACTCCTGTCACAATTCCTTATATCCAGTTAAGACCAACAAGGGCCTCCTCAGCTGCAGCCTAGATGAAATACTTGCCTTCCCCACATTTGGATTTTAGGCCAGGTTTTATCAGCTACTTGTGTGGCTATGAACAGAGAGTTTAAAAAAGGAAATCATTACAAAGATGCTTTGAAAAATCAAGACACATGGTGTGGCGGGCAAGCTCTTTTCATCTCAGCACTCAAGAAGCAGAGGCACAAGTATCTCTGAGTTCAAGGCCAAGCCTCGTCTACACAGCTCCACCACAGTCAGAACTACATAGAGATCCTGTCTCAAAGAGATATTCTTTTACTTCTTTTGTGACTGCTACAAATAGGGGAGTTAACACCCTAAATATACAAAGTTATACATAAGCCTTCACACCCACACTACAAATGTTCTCTAGGTTCCCAGTCACTCCAGCCTAGGACATCATATTTTCAGTGGACCAAAGAGCTTGTTCGGCACAACATCTGGCACACAGCAGATGTTCTAGAATCTTTGTTGAATGAATAAATTCAAATCAACCAAACAAGCAGGGTAGGTGGCAGCTGCTACACATTAGTTGTGTCTTCTGGTGGGCACAAAACTGCAAAGGCAGGTGTAGGAGGAGAGGCTACAACCTTAAGACTTCACAACATGAGGTCACAATAGCTAGAAAATGAAAACATCCTCAAGTTCTTGCTCTTCAATGGATCTTCTGTCATTCCCCAGCAAGGAAAGATTGCTTTATAAGGATGTGATTTCAAAACACCAGGGTTACTGTTGTGATAAGGAAGAAACTGCCAGGTAAAATGAAGCCAGGAAAGACGCCCAAGAACGACGCAGCCAATTCCAGTTGTTTGTCTTGGTTCCTCATCACACAAGCCAGGGGTCAGTAAGAAGGGAGAATATCCTGAGTGTGGAGATGCTCTCTGCCAACACGATGTCGTCACAAACCACAGACCAGGGGAATTCCGATGTCCTGCTTCTCTCAGCAAATGCCTCCCAATTAACGAGTAGACAGCATCTTTGTCTGAAGACTCTGTTGCTTTGACAACCTTGTCAAACTCATACAAAACACACCATATGTCTTTAGTCTCAAGAATACCATACAATTTCAAGTTCCTTACTAAGAAGTGTTCAAGTCTCATCAAAAATGAATTTAGTAGTTAAATATTATTAATTTACACATAGCACCTATAAAATCAGTTTACCAATTCTAAAGGAAACTTACAAAAATGTCCCCAGTTCCAAGGCTGTGGAGATGGCTGATCAGGTAAAGTTATTTACCACATAAGACCCTAGAACCCATATAACAGAGTTGGAGTTAACCAGCTCGCTCCCACAAACTATCCTCTGATCTTCACATACACATGGTGGCCTGTGCATACCCACACATATACTTCACCAACAAAAATAAAAAGAATTTTTAGAAATATGTCTAATTTCCTAAACTCTTTCACACCTAAAACCCCCTAGACTTTCACAAAAAGTCAGAAGGTAGCATTGTATGTAGTGAGTGAAATGAACAGAGATAAAAGGAGCTAGATTCTTCCTTCCACTTACTGAAAAGGGGTAAATATCTCACATAGGTTAGATATTGTACTGCTGTTAGCAAGCTAGTGGTGGAACTCACTTAAATTTCTACATATATATATATATATATATATATAT
>NC_034607.1:50100321-50142437 GCF_900095145.1 Mus pahari
GTGTGTGTGTGTATATATTTTTTTTTTTTTCTATTACTTCAAACCAAGGTGGCAAAAACCAAGCCACAGTGATTTTCCTCATAACGATCAAGAAGAGGCCAGAAGAAAGGTTTTCATGATTGTTCTCTTCTTCAAGTGGTATGGCCTGAGCCCATATTAAATGTAACAGAGAGCTGGGGTTGACCTCATTGGTATGGTACTTTCCTAGAATGCCAATGCTTGACATTCAATATTCAGAACAGAAAATAATAATAATTTTCAACATGTTAAAATTAGAAAAGTAGTAGAAATGCACAAGGCTGGTGTCCAGGCCTCTGTGTTATCATGAGCAGAACACTGAGGCAATTTCTTGTTCCACAAACAGATGAGTTCAACATCTATCCATCTATCTCACTCCTAGTAGACAAGTACCTTAAGATAAGCAAAACCCCCACAAGATCAAGTTACATATGTCATACACTCCACTAATTGGTCATTAGACTATTTTGTACCAGTAAATTGGATTCCCTGAGTATAAAGCAGTTTTTCAACTGCTTCTTCCATCCACCTACATCCACCATGGCCAGCTCCTTGTTGAGTTTGGATTTTATAGTATTATTTGTTAGGTGTTGTTAATTGAGGTATGCAACTTCCTGAAACCCTTTTGGTAATCTCCAATTATTTCATAAATGAAATTCTTTATTCATTCTCTTTTCAGGTATTATGTTTACTATTTAAAGGTTCATGTTTTTTCTTTCAAATAAACTGAACAATGACAGATGTGGACAGAAGACTATGCATTACAAAAAATGTTTAGAAGAGAACATAACTTTGAAGTATGGAGAAACTTTACATCAGAAGAGGGATTTACACACATGCAAGCTGGTTAAAAAGGTGACATCATCAACAGAGGCCATCTTACCCTCCCTCAGCAGCATCACACACTGGATCACAGCCTGCGCATTACAGTATTACTCTGGCTTTAGCTGCAGGCGCAGGCAACAATGAACAGACTAGTAAAGAAGCCACAATAAGAGAAAGGACGCCCCACTCAGGCGGTGAGAGAAAGTGCCCAGAGAGCTGGTTCTCTTGGTGTTTAGCATCATTTCCCCGAGAGAAAGGGAAAATCCTTAAGACTTGATTTTTAAAATTTCAGGCTACAGATTACTCACCGAGAACAAGGTTCTTCTGTCTAAATGACAACGTACTATGAAGACTTTGAAAGCCAGTGTCACATTTTCCAGAAAAGGGGATATGACCTGACCTTACAGGGATGGACACATGGCTCACAGAGGTTGCAGTCATTTGCCACTCTTGCTGAGGGTGCAGGTACGGTTCCTAGCACCCCCAGGGAAGTTCACAACTGTATCTCCTGCTCTAGCAGATCTAATGCCCTTTTCTGGCCTCTGTGGGTACTACATGCACCTGGAGAATTTACATGCAGGCAAAACGCTCAGGTAAAATAGATGTGAAAAACAAAAATTCAACGGTCACTAGCAAGCCAGTAACACAAAATGACTTAGGAAATAAACATCAAGGCATTCCAGTTATCACAAAATCTTTTAAATCCACTAGAGAACTAGAAGAAAGGAATCAGCAGAGTGGCACTTACTACACTCCCAGCACTTGTAAAGCAGAGGCACAGCATCTCTGTGAGTCCTAGGCCAGCACTGCCTACTATGAGTCCTATGGCGGCCAGGGCTAAGACCCTGTCTCAATACTCACCACTCCCCCAGTTCATATGGCTTTTAAAAAAAGATTTATTTATTTTATGTATGTGAATAAGCTGTCACTATCTCCAGCCCCTTATAACATGTTCCTAATTTAATCATTCACATTCCAAATAAAATTCACAGGACATTTAAGTGAGCAATAAGTATCTTTTTTTTTTTAAATATTTATTTATTATATGTGAGTACACTGTAGCTGTCTTCGGACACTACAGAAGAGGGTGCCAGATCTCATTAGGGATGGTTGTGAGCCACCATGTGGTTGCTGGGATTTGAACTCAGGACCTTCAGAAGAGCAGTCAGTGCTCTTATCCACTGAGCCATCTCTCCAGCCCCGAGCAATAAGTATCTTATTCAGGGATATTTGTCAAAAGTTTAGACAATACAATGTTAATAAAAGTGAAATAAATTTCTTCCCCCAATCTATTACACTTAACATTTATTTTTGTCCAATTTTATGAAGATACATTCTTTTGATTTGCAGAAAGGTAGAACTTAGTTTTTATTATTATATTCCAATTGCTCAAAAAGCTTTCACTTTAATTTGCATCATAGGAGCTATAGTTAAGTGGTAAAAGATTAAATATTTAAATTATTTATGCCATAATTATTAATATCACAAATCATCACTAGTACTTTATAACTAAACATGCCAACTATCAGCAGTTCATTTAGGGGTCAATAAAGTGAATATGGCTATAATTACTATGGAGATTACTTGTAGAATAACCACACTTCAGCAGGCAGAGCAATTCTCATATGAAGAGCAAGATATCATTAAGTACTCACAAAGTCCCTCCTGCACTTAGAATTCCCGCCAAGAATTCCCCCCATACTTGCATAAATCAAAGTCCCCACTCTAGTTTGGGAATCTTTAAATCAAAATAAACATCTTCAAATACAAAGGAGAGTTCTATTTATGAATTTCACCAGAAATTTGATTTTATTCCTAATTTAAATGTACTTAACCACTCCATTCAAACATCTGGGTAGCTAACTATGCATAAATAATCATAGTTTTAGTTTGTTTCGTTGTTGTTTGGCTTGGGAAAGAGTCTTGCTACGTGGAGCCTCCTGCCTCAGCCTCCAGAATACCGCAGTTACACGGGCACGCAATCATACTTGGCAGTTACGGGGTTTTTAAAGGAAGTCTGACTATCTATCTCACCAAGTCCCAAACAGAACTCACTAAATGAGACACTCAGATTACAGAAAACTAACTCCACATTCGTTCGTCTTATATAAATATTATTTTCAAAAAAAATTCCCAGGAAAAAAAAAGAATAATAACTCTCCTGGTCTTGTTTATCCTGGATAATTGTTTAATAGTAAAGTCAGTTTACATTTGAAGACATTTTGAATAATCCTATTAAAAATCAATTTATATGATATAGTTCATGTTTAACTCTTCAGTTAATTGCCAATTAATCTTTTTAAGTGCTTTCTTTCTTAACACAGCTGTAGTGCAAAGGGTAGTCAGCAACCAGCCTTGATTTCTATGGGTTCTCACCAACGCCCATATTTCTTTCTTGCAAATGCTCTCTTAAATGCTATATGCATAAGCAAGTTTGCATCATTTAAGCAGTTATTTCCTCCCCACTAAAAAAGCCCATGGGAAACAGATTTTCTTTTAAAATTAAAAACCAACCAATACCCTCTCCATCCCTATGTGCTGTACATGATAGAGATGTTCTGCATAAAGCAGTCACATCTGAAATGTTCCTGAAGAATCAAAATCACCAGGCATCAGACGAGAAGCCTAACAGAGGGGTTCTAAGCCACCAGCAGCAGCCATGAGAGGATCTCTAAGACAGACAATACACCAGCGGACAATACACCAGGCACTTGGCCTTTCCTCTACTCGGCATTTCTTCTCCTGGAATGGACCCAGTAGTTCTGAAACTGACACTAAGACATGGTGTTTCCTTTCATGCTCAGACTCACACAAAGCCTCTGTCCTTGGCTCTCTGTCCTTTTTCCATCCCCACTCTTCAATCCTACCAAGAATGATGACTATGAAAGCCATTCCCAGACCTGTCTCAGCTGCCTCACCTCAGTCACACACCTACTCCAGCTGCAACGGGAGGACCACTGCCAGGACAGTCCAGCACTGTCTCACACTCAAGACTGGAAAAATAACTTACTACTCTTTTAAATTCATTTATTTATTATGTATACAGTATTCTGCTTGCATGTATGCCTGCAAGAAAAGGGCACCAGAACACATTATAGATGGTCATGAGCCACCATGTGGCTGCTGGGAGTTGAACTCAAGACCTCCGGAAGAGCATCCAGTACTCTTAACCTCTCCAGCCCAAACTTACTATTCTGTATCAAACAAACAAAACCAAAGTTTCTCTGGTTTAGGTAACATCGATTCCATTTTTCTGGTCACCTACAACCAGAGGAACCATCACAGATTGCCTAGTGACCTCTACACTTGCATTCAATGTCACAGATTCATTTTTCAAAGCTGGCCACTACAATAGCTTCCATCCACATATTTCCACACAATGGTTTTGCCACTGTGCAATCAAAAAAATGAACTATCTCCAGTCTGACCTGAAGACTCTTTACAACCCAGAGAATGTGACTGGAGCAATGCTTTAAGACTTGCCAGGCTGCTAGGCCAGAACAGATCGTACAGATTCTGCCAGGAGATTGCTGCTATGCAGAAGTAGTTCAGCTACTTCAAACCTGTCATGCTGAATAAGAGGCTACTTGTGGTCCCATCTGTTAGGTCCAAAGGAAACTCCAATTCCCCAAACTCCAAAAGGCAGTCCAGATATCCAGAAATGAGTTTAACCGGGATTATAGGAAGACTTCTGTTAGATAAAAGCCAGCATTCCTCAGGAACTTGTAAAACTGGTTCTCATCGCCAAAAGGAGTCACTTCCCTTACGGATGGCAAAAGGGGCATGTGGCTCTCCCACTAACCTCTAAGCACATGGAGGTCCACCCTAGCCTCCAAGTTCCCTCAGTCCCTATTCACAAGTATTTACTATACACTTCAAAGTCCATCCTAGCATCCTCGCTCTGCCACGCCCCAGCTCTGTCCTAGCTCCTGCTCCCACTACTCACAGCCCCAGCTGGCATCACAATACTCTCTCAAGTCTCTGTCCCCTGCTAGTGTCCCCTCTCTCACAGACAGCAGTCTCCAGTCTGCTGGCCCTGCTCAGCGTACTTCTTTCTCTCTCTGCTCTGGACTCTTCCAAGTCCTTCTGGATATTTTTTTTTCTCTCTCTCTCATTAGCAATAAAAAGCATCCCTTTTTAACTATATCAAGGAATGGTTGTACTGGCTGGGGGTTTTTTGTTTTTTCTTTTTTGTTTTTCGAGACAGGGTTTTTCTGTATAGCTCTGGCTGTCCTAAACTCACTCTGTAGACCAGGCTGGCCTCGAACTCAAAAATCCACCTGCCTCTGCCTCCCAAGTGCTGGGATTAAAGGCATGCACCACCACTGTCTGGCTGTACTGGCTGATTTTGTGTGTCAATTGACACAGGCTGGAGTTATCACAGAGAAAGGAGCTTCAATTGGGGAAATGCCTCCATGAGATCCAGTAGTGGGGCATTTTCTTAATTAGTGATCAAGGCGGGGGGCGGGGGGGCGGGGGGGCGGGGGGAGGAGGCCCCTTGTGGGTAATGCCATCCTTGGGCTGGTAATCTTGGGTTCTATAAGAGAGCAGGCTGAGCAAGCCAGGGGAAGGAAGCCAGTAAGTAACATCTCTCCACGGCCTCTGCATCAGCTCCTGCTTCCTGACCTGCTTGAGTTCCAGTCCTGACTTCCTTTGGTGATGAACAGCAGTGTGGAAATGTAAGCTGAATAAACCCTTTCCTCCCCAACTTGCTTCTTGGTCATGATATTTATGCAGGAATAGAAACCCTAAGACAATGGCCATGTTGGCAGTTTATATATCTGACACTGAACACTCCAGAGAGGCACAGCCTCTCCCTAACCAAACTAAGCTACTGACTTGAGTCTCTTAAGGTATGGATCATTTGTTTCTGCTACCTATCATCTTCGACTTCCAATGTCTGAGTCCGTCTCTTCAGCCACTTCTTCCCTCCATCTGTTCTCTTCTGGTTCTCGGGTGTCACCTTAGAGCTGCCTGATCGGTCTCCGTTGGCTCCAGGAGCCTACTACTGCTTCAAAGGGGTGCCAGGCAGCTGCTCTCGCCCTACAGAGCACCCACAGCTGGCAAGAGATGCCTCTCCTTTGTGATGTGGGGCACTTCCCCTGACAAGTCTCTACCCCTGCTCTTTCCCCTCTCTCAGATAGATCTGGCTCTGACCAGTCTGCTGGCCATGTCAAGTCTCCGTTATCTCTGTTCTAGGCTCTTTCAGATGTCTCTGACTGTTCTCCCTGGGATCAACAATAAAGTCTTCTGTACCATGGAGTGGTCATGTCCCCAGTTCATATACCCAATGGGTCCAGTCTGCTAGCTATACCACTATCCAAAGGGCCAGAAATGTGTGCACAATTAAAAGAAGCCCCCTTACCACTTCATGTGCCAGCTAATTGGTACCAATTAAACTCAACAAGTCTCTGGAGGAAAACTACCTCACTTGTCCTATCTCCTAAAACCCAAAAATGTAATAAAATGCCTACAGTTTTCCTTTATCATTCAATAAGTCATGTGTGGAGTTGTCTTGTGGAGTTGTCCACATGAGACCAAATGTTAAGTGAAATAGCCCATCTTTGTTCCAATCTCAGAGCCATCAACACAGAAGAAGCCCCCATTACCTCAGACTTAAATTGCTAAAGTTGGTCTACATTGTAATATAGTCATTATTGAGCTGAATGTTCCAACCAGAGACCACAACACGTCACACAGTCCCTAAACAAACATAAATGTCACAGTACTTTACATTTGTAGGAAACTATATATTCCAAAGAATGTTCAAAAATAATTTATTTGCTCTATACAACAGAAGCCAGTGAGCTCTTCAAATGGATCTCTCTCTTTAGCAGTGAAGGGGTTAACTCTCTATATTCCAGCAGCCAGTGGAATGGATGTACACAGAACTAAGAGCTTGAATCACAGATTGCTGTCTTTTCAGATAAAAACAAAACAAAACAAACCAACAAAAACCACAATGCCTTCGCCCATTCCTACTACAGTAAATCTAGCTGCACAGAACAGAATAATTTGGTCTAGACCCATCTAGTTCAGCAACAGCAGCACTACGGAAGTCCGTCTGACGAATAAGTCAGCTTAATCTGTGTCTACATATTCTAATAGTCACACCTTTCTTCTCCTGTCCTTAAACCTCACGCATGCTTGCAAGTTCACTTCCTCCACAAAGCGCTAACCACACATCCTTGTTGTTTACTCTCTCAGCATCCCTGTAATATTTACCAATTTCATACACTACCTGGTAGTTTTATCCTGTTCACACACAGATCTTACTTTCTCAGCTGGTGTGAAGTTAACACACCTCCACTGCAATAGAGAGTGCTTATACCCAGTAACTCTTAGGACAGTAGGGACCTATTACACACTTCCTGGCAACACTCTGAATTGTACCCTTGCTTATTTCCCAAACTAAACCATACTCTTTTGTTCGGAGGTAATAACAAAGGACACATATCCTTATACTCTGCAAGAAAGAACAGTCCTCCACTTGGGGAAGGCTCTCCTCTTTAGGGAAGAACATGCTTTCTCCAGTGAGGATGTAGCTTCAGAAGACACACTTAAAATCTGTCTTAGTTTGGGTTTTATTGCTGTGAAGAAACATCTTTCTCTTATAAAGAAAAATATTCAATTGGGCCTAGCTTACAGTTTCAGAGATTCAGTCCATTATCATCATGGCAGGAAACATGACAGCACGCAGGTAGACATGGGGCTGGAGAAGGAGCTAAGAGTTCTATATCTCTATCCCCAGACAGCAGAAGGAGACTGTGAGCTACACTGGGTATAGCTTGAGCACAGAGACCTCACTGTCCCCATAGTGACATGCTTCTTCCAAAAGGCCACACCTCCTAAGAGTGCCACTCCCCATAGGGCAAGCATTCAAACACATGAGTCTAATAGGCACTATTCCCATGCAGGCCACCAGAGAACCATTAAGGTTCTTCAGTAACAGAGACTGCGTCTCATGCTGAGTTATTATATTCTTCAACCCAAGCATGATGCGAAAGCACATAACTAACATTCATTAGTTACTGTGAGAAAAGAATATTCACAGCATGACTACAAGGGAACAAAGAATTAAAATGATAAAGTATTTTTAGAAAGACTTATTTATGTACATAAATGCAATGTCTGTGTGTATTTCTGCATACACATATGGTTGTGAGCCACCATTTGGTTGCTGGGAATTGAACTCAGGACCTTTGGAAGAGCAGCTAGTACTCTTAACTGCTGAGCCATCTCTCCAGCCCAGAAAAGATAAAATATTTTCAAGGTCAGCAGAGCCTTTACTACTTCCCGGGACCACAATTTAGTTCTAGTGCCTATATCCAGTGGTTCACAATCCCCTCTAACTCCAGACTAAGGGGAGTCAATGTCCTTCTAGCCATCACAGGCACCTGCACTCCTGTCCACATATCCACTCACAAACTGACAGGCAGACAGACACACGCACAATTAAAAATAAAATATTTAAATATCACCAGTTTAATTAGTTTAGAAAGATTTTTAAAGTACCACCTAAAGAAATTCTATAAATGATCTTTAGAAATGTTTTACCAGGAGTGGAAGTGGGGGACATGATGCAAATAATCAAGATGGAAATCTCTTAGCAGTACAAAATAAAAGGTCTGCTGAAGCTACAAGACTGGCCACTTCACTTCAAACTTTTTAGGCAACAGAAATGTTTTCCTGGAAAATACTACCCTTCTTTAGAGAATGTTTGCCACAAATACTTTGTCATTAAGTAACTTAAGGTTTCCTTACAAGTCATTTAGAGGAAATCTACTATATGAATAAATGAAATTATCAGCACCCATGAAGTTAAAAATACACATTTGGTTAAATACATGAGATTTATCCAAATATTTTTTCCAGGTAAGATGAATTATGTCTATTTAATGTTATTTTAAGATTTTTCTATAAAATAAAACCATAAAAAGAAGCTTTATGTTATTCCGTGAAACACACATAAACCCAAAGAAGTCCAGGTTTATTTGGTTCCAAATGCCAAGTTATTTCCAAACAGACAAAACGTGCATTTCATCTGATGAAAAGAATTAGTAACCTCAGAGCCATTTTTGGCCAAGTCATTAGATCACACTCACATCTTGAGTGTGAGAGCAGCATAGGCGGAGTCTGGAGTCAGCCATCTGCAGGCTGTCACACATGGAACCTGAGAAAGCTACCCTGTGGCCAAGCAGACTTCCTTCTCTCCAGTATTAAAGACACACGCAATACCTACTCCTGCACATGGTCTGTAGTCTGCTCTTAAAAGAAAACTCACCCATTTATTTTACCTGTTTAATATTTCAGTGAGTTTCACAAAACCAGTATAAGCCAGTTCAAATGCTCCTCTGTGTCTGGACTGCAAAAGGTGTTGTTTAAAGTAATCTCCTATTTCTTTAACCTTTAAAAAAAAAAAGAAAAACATTCAATTTATGCGTAATTTATAGATTTATTAATATATCAGCAATATAATTCAGAACCAATGTTTTGGTATCCATTTAACATTGATTTACTAGGTAACAAATCATGTTTTAAGCACCTTTCCATTGTTTTTTGAGACAGGGTCTTGGGTACCTCTGGATGGCCTTGAACAATGTAATCAGGAATAACCCTAAACTCTTGTTTTTCACACCTTCAGTGGGGATTATAAATGTGTTCTACCACACTTGCCTTAAGCCTTTTAAAAATGCCATCTCATTTAATATTATATACCAATACAGCATATTTATATATTTATTGAATATAATATATTTTTATATTCATATATATTAAATTTTCCTATGCCAGACTTGCAAATTTCATAGTATGGCCTTTTAGCTCATGTTATTCAACACCAACACAAAGTCACAAAAAGTAGCAAACTCACATACATGATTCTGAGGTAATTATGTTTACTCTTCAAATATTTTGCAATTATTATGGTAAAATGTACATAAGAAATTTACTATTTCAACCATTTTACAGTGTATGGTTCAATGATAGGAAGCACAGTCACACTGCTGAGCAACTGCTAACCCGAGACGCCACATCCATTCACCTCACGGGCTAGCGATAGACTAAGGCTACTAGTGAAGCTTAGCGAAAGGCATCCTGAAAGTCTCCAAGGCCCTTCTAAGTCAAACCACGGATTCTGCCAGAATGCCCCACTATCAATGCTCAACTGCTACGCTGGCTTGCTCTAGGTAAGATGAAACACAAAGCACACCCATTAATTTTAAAGAAAACAACTGAGAATTAGTTGCGTCTGCTGTTCTGAACAAAAAGAACTGCCGAGCTAGTTAGTCCAATTGGGCTTTCTGTTACTTGGGGACAGATCTGGTGGCTGTTGACTTTAGAAAATCCAGACTATATAAACTCTGTTTGTTCACTGTGCGTCCACAGCTCACAGCATGGCGAACAGGAAAGCTGCCCCATGGTGTCTCAGATCTGCTTACCCAGAAACTTGCTCACCTCAGCAGTGACTGGGTTAGTGTTCTGCATACATCAAGACACACCAGAGTGAGCAGTCTCATTTTCTTCTTCTAGACGCTAAGGGCACTTGCCTCATCGGTGACTGTGTTTAAACGAGTTAAATACCAAGCTCAGAACAGACCAATTATCTATAACCTAATTTAGTTCAATATGAGCTGTCTGTTTTAAAGAGAGGTATCTGTTATGAAGGGTGTACTCAGTGTGTATCTGCTATAAAGAATGACACACACACACAGAGTCAGAGACCAACAAAGCAGTACTTGATGAATTTTTAAAAACTATTTCAGAATAATATGCTATGTCCTTCAGCTAAAGCTTTTTTTGTTTTTGTCAAGTATCATTTCTATCATTACAAAAGTAATAGGTTATTATGAAGGCATTTCAGAGCAGAGAAAATAAAGACAAAAAAAAATAGCCTTTTCCCTAAAATGGAGTACAGATATTGTAATGTACTTCAATGAAAACAAATGCTATTCACAGAGGGTTTCTCCAAGGACCTGCAGAAGCCCACTATCTTCTCCTTAAGCAGACATCACTTTCCCATTGCTTCTTTATGCTAACTCCCTTCAAATGGTATAAACAAACAGCATATAATACAGCTAGAGCATTCAGGAGTTTGCCTGGTGGGTGGTCTTCTCCAGTAGGCCCTCGTCCCTAGGTAATCCTGGCCACAGGAATCAGAACAATGCTCTAAGGACAAGAATGATATGGAGACAATTTTTCTCTGTATTTTAATCTCCAAACAAATGTGAATTTTTGCCCTGGCTGATGATATAAAATTATTGTCAAGTATTTTTTGACATCCTGTCCAATGTTTTGCCGCTTACTGCATGCTGTGTAAGATGAAGAAGCTGAAAAGAAGATATGTGACTTCCATAGGCTTTCAGTAGGGAAAATTAATATGCTGAGTAGTAACGACAGCTGCACTATTAGAATAGCGTTCATGCTCGCATCTCACACAGGGTATGCATGCTTAGGTAGAACAAAGGAGAAGGGAGCAATTCGTACATGATAAGGCTACAATAAACAGACAAACCTTCACTAAGTAAGTGCTATGGACCAGATAGAGCCGCTGCTGGGTCCAGCTCTAATCTTCAGATGCCAGGGTTGGCAGACCCAGATGAATGACTCAGAGGCTTTCTACCAGACAACAGGGAGAGCTAGGCATGGGCAGGAGGGATGAACCCAGTTCCTAAAGATGGTAAACTGAGCAGAATAATGGGCCCTGAGAGCAAGCAGCTACACAGAAGCGCCCTGCTGACACCCTCTCAGCAGATAACCAGAACAGAGGTGACACATAGCATCAGAAAGCAGGAAACAAGGGTAAGAAATGGTCAGAAACAGAAAGTACCAAATTTATTCACTTGTGTATATGTATGTGTGTGGGGTGCCTATGGAGGTCAGAGGACAGACTGTGGGTCCACTCTCTCCTTCCACTACGTGGGTCCAGGGATTAAACCCTGGCAGAAAGCACTGAGCCCAAAATTTCTCAATGTCGTTTTAAAAATGAAAAGGTCATCTGAAAATATAAGTGTTTCATTAGAAACTGAGTTTCTAAGGGTCAAAAAGTTTTTTCAGGTTTAAAAACAAAAAAAACAAAAAACTTTTAACATAAAAAAATAAATTCTCTCCAGGTGGTGGTGGTGCACACCTTTAATCCTAGCACTTGGGAGGCAGAGGCAGAAGGATTTCGGAGTTCGAGCCCAGCCTGGTCTACAAAGTGAGTTCCAGAACAGGTAGGGCTATATACAGAGAAACCCTGTCTCGGGGAAAAAAAAAAAAAAAATTAAAAAATAAATTCTCCCAGAATATTTTATTATTATATTTAATTGAGCCAGGATCTCATTTTACAGTTTAGGCTGGCTTGAAACTCACTACATAGCTGAGGCTGGCCTTGACTCTCTGATGATCCTCCTGCCTCAGCCTCCAAGTACTAGGATTACAGGCACAAGCCAGCATACACACAGGTCTCAGGGACTCTGAAGGAAACCAAAGCTAAAGTGAAATTAAAAAAAGATACTGATTTCTAATCTTAAAATTAAACATGGCACTGCCCTTTAAACTTAACATATTCTACTTCTGACTTTTTATAAAACTCTAAAGCAAATTAGCACTGTTTACAGATTCATAGTCACAAGTCCACAGGGGAAACAGCTATTGCTATATCTCCAGGCATCTACAGCTTACCAGCAGATAAACTAGCAGTCTATAAATGTCTACTTTTGGTTTGACATTATACTATAGAATAGTAACCCTTAACTTAAATTCCAAGTTTAAAGCAGAACCATTTCTTATAACATTGTAACTGTCTACAGCTGGAAGACTCTAATTCCATTTTGTTTACATGGAACGCTCCACAGAACTTTAAAGCCTAATAAAATGACTATGTTTAAAAGCAATCCTTCTCCATTATAATGATTTCTTACTAACAATGAAAATTTCTTCAAAATCTAAACACTGTTCCTCTCTATCACTATAAAGGTTTTCTGGTGTGCAGACACTGTCTTACCAGAAGTGTCTATTTTCCTTGTTCTAGCAAACGCTCAGCATAGACCATCTGAACTGCTACCCTTCAGGTCTGAGTTCTCCAAGTGAGGCACTGCTTCGCTTCAGTAGAGCATAACTCGGTTCTGTGTGATCAGAAAACCACATCTGAGGCTTCTCTCTGTTCCCACAACACCCATGTAGTAAGGCAGTCAATAAACAGGCGACTAAATGATGGGGTCTCATCAAAAGTTTAAAAGTTAAAACGTCTACTCATGAGAGTTCAATATATTCTTAATTTCTAAAATCTAAATATAAACAAAATAAAACAGGCAATTCCTTTGTGACTTATGAATACTAATGAGTGAATTCCATTTGTAATCAATCGCCAAAGAAAATTTAAATAATGACACAACAGAGGAAATGCACCAGGCCAATCAAGGACCCCTGATCCCCAAGCATCGCCAGTATCTAAAGCAGAAGGGTCTACTAGTTGGCAGTGTTTACTCACATGGATTCTGTGAGAACGATGACTACAGAGAGTGACGCAAGCAGTATGAAGAAAACTTACCCAAAAGCCTGTTTTTAGAAATACTAGGTGAAATCTACAAAGAAATTGATATTCAACACAGAAGTTATTTTAAAAATCAGTAGGCAGCCGGGCGTGGTGGCGCACGCCTTTAATCCCAGCACTTGGGAGGCAGAGGCTGAGTTCGAGGCCAGCCTGGTCTACAGAGTAAGTTCCGGGACAGCCAGGGCTACACAGAGAAACCCTGTCTCGAAAACCCAGAAAAAAAAAAAAAAGTAAAAATCAGTATCAGCATCACACTGGAAAGAGGGCCAACAAACTCTCCAGCACGTCTGTCAGCAAAGCATCAAGCCAGAAATCTAGACACACACCAGTGAGTCAGGAAACGGGGATGCCCTGCTCACTCTTGAAGGGTCTCAGCTTACAGCCCTCAAAGCGGCTTTATCTCTGCCACCAGCACAGACACTATAAAAGAACCTTTCATTGTGTGATTACAGAGCAGGAGGAAAGGCAGACATGCCACCAGGTGAACAATTTCCTCTTGAAGAAGCTGGGGAGAGCATACTGCTTCACAAGAAATGCTCTATGGGAAGGATCAGTACTAAAAACTCCAGTAGAAAGTTATCTTTCATTCCTTGAGAGAACTGGTGTGGGTAATGGAAAGGGGAAAATCAACTGAAAGAAAACCTAAGTGAGCCACTCAGAACAAAGGGAGCACTGTGCCATGTGAACCCATGCGGAAGGACAGAGGCCAGAAATTAGCTTTGGGGTCTTTGTCACCCCAGGTAATGAGTCCATTTCCTCATATCTGAGGGAGCTGGGGGTACCACAGCAGTGCTCCTTCAATGAACCAAGCATTAAAAAATCAGAATTAAAAACAAGCACCAGCTCGCCTCTCCATATAGCAACAAAGTCCCCAACTTGTCCTCCTGCCTCCTGCCTCCTGCCAGCCGTTGGAAATCATACTCACGTGTGTGCTATTTGAGTGGTCAGCCCTCAACAAAGGTCAGGAAATCAGGGTGAGCAAGCTGGGTGAGGAAAAAAGCAGTACCTCCAGGACTTAGGAGTGAAAGGTGAGAAAGGCGACTCGGGCTGACTGTCGGCCTTTTAGCTTTCCAGAGGGAAGTCTGCTAGGCTCACACTCACCTGAGTGGTGCTAGGCTCACACTCACCTGCGTGGTGACCTCTCAGATTGGTGAGTCTTGTTAGCAGGTACAGCAAATGTAGCTTTGCGCATGACTGTGTTCTTGGAAGTATGGATTTACCTTAGGGACAGTCAGTCACCCTGATACAAACTAATGTTCTCTGTCATTTCCATTTTTAATTCTGGAAAGTATTAAATATATGCGATCGCTTTTTATTTATAGAAGCAGAATGTAGAACCTGCTGTGGTTTGAATACTTGGAAGGCCAGCCTGGGCCCCATAACAAGGCCCTGTCTCAAAAGTCAGTATGATGAAGAGCTAGACGAGCTGTTGAGAGCCCTTGCTGCTCTGGTAGGAGGACCCAAGGGTCAGTTCCCAGGATCTACATGGTGGCTCACAACCATCTGGAATTCCAGTTCCAGGGGACTTGGTGCCCTCTTCTGGCCCCCACAGGCACTGGGCACACTTCTGATGCATAGCTATATGCAAGCAAACACCCAGAAAATAAACAAATCGGAAATATTGAAATAAAAAATACATTTTTTTAAAAGAAGCAATTTTATGTTTAGAAAAGCAGAAATCCTATAGTAATGAAAATGGCATTACTTTCTGGATGGCAGCATTTTCATAGATTAAATGTTCCTAAGCTAAGACACTGGTTTAAAAGCCAACAAAACCGAGAATAAGTTTTTTAGAGAGAACAGTTTGGGTCAGCACACAGCAGTTAGTTATACCCCAGCCTTCCCCAAGCCTGTGATGGCTTCTCACTCTGCTCCGTATGAGGTTATCATGTAAAAGCCCATCACATGTGGAAGCCTAGGCAGCTCATCCGACAGTGATGCTTCTGTTAGTGGGCCGGAGTCTCTTCACTGATGCAAACAGTCACTGAAGAATTCTTTAGATTGTAAGTCTGTGCATTTGCTATTTTTAGTTTCTTTTAAAATGTTTCCTTTATATTAGTTCTCAATTTTAACATGGTTTTCCACATACTTTCATTATAATATATAAACTTTGGGTGTAGTGGGGAGTCGAGGCAAAATAATTTTCATAGAGAACTTTCAAGCCTTTCTCATTTGTAATCAAAAGCAAAATACATTCCTTTAATTTGTCCTTGAAAAGCGAAGTTGACGAATCAAAGTAGCCTGTGTTTACTTCATAAGAAGATGGGGCATTCACACTAGTGAAATAGCTAATCTGGGTTCCTCGGCCAGAAGCAGGCACTGGCGCTTTAGCCAGCTGGAGGAATGGCTCCCAATAAGGCTGGGACAGCAAGGCCTGTTTGATCTGAGGAGACCGAGGAAATGCCGCCCACAATGTGCTGCTTGCCTTTGCCCTGTGCTTTTTCTCCAAGGCCTTGCAACATCACTGGCCCAGCTGTTGGCCAGATGTAAGACATGAGCCAGAGTGTGAGAATAAAAATATTAGCATTATTTCCATGGTGCTAGTCATGTGGTTATTGTAGGGACAATCAGCATTAGCATACTACAATGTTTGTTTTGTACTTGAATGTTCTAATACCCTATGGGGGTGGGGGAATTATCTTTATTTGAAAAGGTTAAAAATGAAAGTACATACTATACATCTTTGCTGGGAAACTGTGGGAAATGGATTTGTTGAAACCATATGGAAAGGAAAAAGGAATCAATTAAAAACAGAAATCTAATAAATCTAAAATATTTCCAAATGAAATGCTTGTGGTAAGCTAATTTCTTGTAAACACTGCACTCAATCCCTTGAACAGTCCCAGATGCTGGGCTAACTTTGTGGTCTTAAATGAAAGTCAGCCAAAAATACTAAAGTGACTACAACTTTATTACTGAAGTAGTGGGAAACATGAGATCCATGATCAGCTAATGTTTCTTTTTATTTCTTTGAAATTTTTAAGAGACCTGTAGAGTCTTACAAAATAGACATTTTCAGCTAAAATTCAAGTTTATGTATGTTAAAAAAAGAAATAAAAAATGAAATAATATTGCAGTCAAAAATGAGGTAAATCTATAGTTACTGATGTAAAAATATTTCTTAAAATAACATATTTTAAAAATAAAGTGTACCATCTACTATCCTAAAATCTTCGTGAACCTTTCTCAGTTGGCACCTGTAAAAATATTTAAGGTTCAAACCTTTTTTAAAAGCTGGTCTACAAATAGCAGCTTGTGCCTTGGCTACCACTGCCACCTGGAAGCAGAGCGCTGCGCCTTACCTGCTGCACTGTTAAGAACACATTAGAAGACTCTGGCCCAGGCTGCACAGGGAGAAGCTGGCAGAGCGTGCCGAGAAGCAAAGCCACTTCCTTCATGCTCCTCCAGCAGCACGCGAGGACCATCTGAGCGGTGACATCACACGCTTTTTCTTCTTTACCTTAAGGGTCAAAACAAAAGCTATTGAACATGCCAGGCTTTTTAAGCATGTCAGTGCATAATTTCCCCAAGACTCATCATTTGAACAAACAAATCTGTCATATGTTCTGTTTATTCAGAGAAAAACAAAACAAAACACACTAACATTTGTAGAGCATATGCTATTGAGCAGGAAGCATGCTGACTTCTTAACTTGTTACTTTCAAAAGCAATTAAAATGAAACAGTACTTCATCAGAACTTAGGACTAATATTTGAATGTTAATGAAACAAACTTTCCAACTCTCTGTCCCCCATAAAGAATCCCAAGCTGGCTATAAGAGAAAGTAGTAGTGTTTCCTCTGGTGAGAATGGCTGTTTTATCCGTTGAGGAATGGAGAAAACTTTTGTTGCTGTTTCTGGTTTTGCTTTTTTAGACACAAGGTCTCCTTTTGTGGCCCAGACTACCTCAAACTCATTCACATCACTCCTCACCAAGCCTCCTGGGTGTGAGGATTACAGCATGGGCCTCCAGAACTAACTGAGAGGACGGACTTTTCTCTCTCTCTTTTTTTTATTTTTTTATTTTTGACAATTTTATTTTACTTACTTTATTTAGTGTAGGTGAGGGTGTATACCACATGTATGAGAATGCTGCTGGAGCTGGCCATTGCGAGCCACTTGATGTGGGTGCTGGATGGAGACCTAACCCAGATCCTTAGAAGAGCAATTGCTCTTAACTTAGCTGTTTCTCCAGAGCCTGAGATACAACTTTTAATCAATCTTCCTCCCTCCCTCCCTCCCTTTTTTCCCTCCTTCCTTCCTTCCTTCTTTCCTTCCTTTTTATGCACATTTAAAAGCAAGCTTTACTTGCTTGTGTATCTGTGCATATGTGTGCCTATTGCTCAGAAGCCAAAGGTAGGCACTAGATCCCTGGAACTAGTCACAGACAGTCGTGAGCTAGTATGTGGGTGCTGGAACTGAACTCAGATCCTTCTAAAGAACAGCCAGTGCTCTTAACGGCTGAGTTATGTCTTTAGCTCCAACACAGAACTCTTAAAATTAAACACAGAAAATACCAATTATTTTTCAAAATATATTTTGAAAACATGGCAAATAAACTAAATGTATTCCTACCTATTCTCTTACCTGGTTTTAGGTGTATTTTAGCACTGATATTTACAAAGTTCCATTAAGGTGAAAAAGGAAGTTAACAAAAGTTTACTCTATCTTACTTGCTTTTATAGGAAAAGTTTACTAAGCTAAAGAATAAATGTGCTTACAAATACCCAGCATGCACAGAATGGCTTACACACAAAAGGGGTGGGGTGGGTAGAACTGGGGAGGAAATGGGACATGACTTTATTTTAAATTCATATTTCACTGTTACAGTGAAAACATATTTTTTGTAATTTAAAAATAACAATTGCAAAGAGATTTTTTTTGCAAGATAATAACTCCACCTAGTGGAGAACATAGCCACAGGATAAATCATTAAGAAATCACTTCTAGCAATAAATTTTTTTCAGTAACTACTGATAAAACAAGCCGTGCAGACTAGAATTCTAGAGACTTGGTTTAGTGAGAATTTTGGTTTCTTTAAAAACCCAGTTGTATTATGTTTTGGTTTTGATCCCAGGTGTGGGATATGGGGCCACTTCAGACTGTCTACAGCAGCTGACTATAATTTGTCTCATACTCTGGAAGGGGCGTGGGATTTTGCCAGCTGAAGCTAGTGTATATTTGGAATTCTGGGGACTCCTTAGAGGGTATAGAAATGCCAGCGTCCCGAGAGAGGAGGCGGTGGCTGCTCCCCCTGTGGCTGTACTGCTTTTGCTATTTGCTATCTTGCTGGTTGCTGGATTGCTGTTGCACATATCCTGATTACAAAGACTGGACTTGCCCCTAGAAACTCAATGTCCCTAATCATCAGAAAGTAGTCTAAAAAGATCTATGCCCCTTCCCTCTCCAGGCTTCTTTCTTCTACCAGTGCTGTGGGTAGAAGGGATTGGGGAGAAGGATGGCAGATAGAAGAACCCAATAAAGTAGCCCCAAAGCAGTTATACTTGGTGTAGCACAGAAGCACACACTATGCTCAGAAATCAGGGTTCCTTTAAAAGGATGCTCACTTCAAGCATTGTCCAGTGAGCAATGAGACAGGGAGATGGTGATGCTGCCCAAATCTATCACCATGTGCCCCTGCTCTTCCATCAGAGGGACTGGTAAAGGGTCTTATGCTCAAAAGCTATGAGTTACAGCAGCATCTGTGTTGAAGTAAGGCACACCATTTTCTTATAAGGCTCTTATAAATTCATTCCAAAACACAAATTAAAAAGAACAAAAATTTCGTTTTCCAGAAATGTTCTACAAATCTGCATTCTATTACATTATCAAAACAGCTTTGTAAGGCTGGAAAGAATGACGGCTTAGCAGTTAAGAGTGTGTATTGCTCTTTCCCAAGTCAGGTTAAAGCATCCACATCAGACAACTCACAACTGCCTGTAACTTTAGCTCCAGAAGGTTCTGAGACCCCTAGCCTCCACAGATACCTGCACTTACGTGTGTACACATACACAGAATCCAAAATAAAACAATTTTTAGAAAGTGTGCATTTTACATTACTGAAATACTTGTGGTCAGTTGGTATACACTGGTATAGGCTCATTAGTACAACCCTATATAGAATGCCTTACAAGACCCCAGGCACCATACACACACATACACATATACATGTGCACACATACACACAAGCATACACACACACATATATACACATACACACACACCACTGATTACACTATCAGTTTCATATATCTTACCTTTAATTTCTGCAGAACTATCAATATTTGAGACACTGGTACTCAAGTCCTCCAAATCGAAGCTATCACATTCTTTCAGTATTTTGGTTTGGTTGAAGTAATCGTTAGTATCCCGTGGCTGAATCTCATTGAGAATGACTTGTAAGCGGCTTGCCGACTCTGAATAAGAGATAAATGTGCCTGAATGCTCAGTTCCATGTCATGCACAGATTTCCTCAGACTAATTCACAGTTGCCATAATTTTTAACAGTGACAATCAGCTGTACCCACAAGATGGATAATGTGAAAATTACTTACACGGGCTCGTCATATTAGTGTGCACTCTTACGATATGAGAGTGTACACTGAAGACAAAGCTCAAACATCTACCAAAGGCTGCCATCACTGTTGTCCATAGTTATCTAGATACTCGTGTACAGTGTATAGTGCTTAGTCACATGGCAGAACAGCAGAGCCTGTTTCCCTAGCTCACCATATAACATACCAACATTAAAAGATGAAACTGTGTTGTAATATCTAAAAAAGTAACCTCAGCACCATGCAATCTTTCATGACGTAGGTGGTGTATGAAGATTTCCTACTTGGTTTAGAAGAGCATGGTGCCCAGTGCTAATGCTTGGTGAAGGGTCTCTTTGCCTGTGAGGACCTCACTGGAAATGAGTAAACTCCAGGAAGGTGGCCCTTCGCTCACAGCTGCATCACCAGTGCCTACAACAAACCTGGCTCCACAGAGGTGCAAGGAACTGGGCTGAATGAACGGGTGACAGATGGGCAGTAAGCCACCCAAGTACTAGTTTTTACAAAGGACCAACAGGAAACAGATCATACAGAAGGAACACAACAATCTATGAGGAGATATAAGATGGCATGCATGTATTCAGGCACTGTGGGAAATACACAGGCTCTAACTGTCTGGGGCACTGAACCAAACATCTTGTTTATTGCTTCCTTGAAATTTTGTCAAATTTTAACAGCCAGGAAAAAAATACGACTACCCCCTTGCCACTACCTCCCCACAAAGGCCAGAAAAAAAACACAGAAAAGAAAAAAAGAAACAACCAGAACAGAAGTTTATGAACCCTATTATCTATCTATGGCTCTCAGGGAAGGCCTTTTACTAGGGGGTTCCCTATAAAACAGGTTAAGTGTCAACAAAAAAAAAAATATAAAGACGAAGGAAAAAAGAAAAGACAGAATTTTGGAAAAGCCTGTGAGGTAAATATAGTGTCTGAGACTAACTTTTTTAAATTTAAAATATTTATTTTTTTTCATGCAATGTATTTTGATCATATTCTCTTCCCCTCTCCCAAATCTGCCCAGATCCTCTCCATCTACATAATAATAATATAATAAATATGACATGCTCTACAAACCCCATCTACATCAGGAAACTGAAACACCCCAAATCGCTGAGTCAGCATCGCCCAGTACTTGCTGGAGCTGACCACTAGCAAGAAGCCTGTGTGCTCCTTGTGCCTTAGACCTATGTACTAAATGGGAAAACTAAAGTATGAGAATTTGGAATTTAGAATAGCATAATAGAATTAACTCTGTTTTGATATCGCGAGCATTCCTGATTTTCTTCGCAAGTCAGAAGAGCAGAATGATGATGCCTTGTGCTGATGTTTCCTTCCATGTAATGTGAGCTCCATGAAGTCCAGCTCTTAAGAAGAGCAATAGGAGACTCGCTGGACAGTGAGAGAGCCAAGCCACTCCAGGACATGGCGGGAGGGCGCAAAAGTATCAAAGCAGGACAGAACGGAAGGTTAAAGACTATGTGTCATTCAAATGATAAATTATATGATTAGGAAAAGTAATTTAAACTTTATTAAAAGGAATGCAGGGAAATCCATAGGGAAGGATCTAGAATACTCTAAGAGAACCATAAATTACCTAAAGAGGGTGAGAAGATACAAGAAAAAGGACAGAGACGGAGGAGTTTTTAAGAGCGACTGGAATGCACGGGGCACATGCAGAGACTGTCCAGCAATCCCCAACCCCTCTTGCACAGAGACCCACAGCAGGAACATAGGCGAAGAGGCAGGGTAGATGAAACTTCCTGAGTTCAATTCTGGATAACTATTTCAGTCCCTTTATTCCCATCCACTGGTCTTTGTCTCTTTCACGCTACCAGCAAGCTGAGTTCTCTGACCGCCCCATCAGCAGCCCACCTCACAGATCTGTACACCTGCTCTGAAAACCGTGCCTAAAACCCAGACTATCTCACTCACTGCCTGGCTCTCTGGAGCTTGGGGTCATTTTATATACAGTGCTTAAAAATCTTATTTTTTTTAATCCAATAGATGTTAATTATCCATATTGAGTATGTCAATGTATATCTAATTTTATAGCATTCTTTGCCTATATTCACCTATATTGCCCTCTCTTGTCCTCACTCCTGTGGATTCCCTTCTTTATCCTAACTAGTCCCTCACCTATTTCATGGCTCTCTCTCTTTCCTTTAGGATAACTCAGTGGATTACACTAAGTTTGCTTAGAGGAAGATGAATGAGTTTGTTTACAGGAACAAGTTCACCTTACCAGTGACAACACCACTGAGCAAAAAGTCTCTCCTGCTGGGGGCTATTTTTTAATATTTACAAAGATTACTAAAAAATGCAAAATAGCATAAAAAAAGATTCTTCCCTGAATTTAGTTTCTGTATCTCTCCAAAGAAATAAGGGAAAGATGGAGACAGACACGCACTGGCCCTTGCCTGCTAACCTGAGTCAGTGTCCACAGGAATGAGGCCTTCAGGAGAGGAGCTCTGGATGACAGGGGCCACCACAGTGGAAAGCCTGTAGGACAGCAGCAGAAGCTTCCCCAGCACTGGCCTCCACTCGCTCGCCAGCCGCAGGTCACTGCAGCAAACACAGTACAGACATTTACACTAAAAGCAAAAACCTGACCTGGAAAGGAAAAGTAACACAAAGAAGGACCTGAAAGAATCTGTGCTCAAAACTGTGTTCTGTATGAAATACTAAGAACTTAAAAACATGTATATATGGGTATATAATTAAATCGAATTTTCAATTCTTCTTAAGGCAATGTACTATTCTTTTCCCAAGACACACTCCAGTAAGAAGCTAAAGGTAGGACATTAAGTCTATTTCTCAAACAAGCTATAGCTGTGAAGTCTTACTTTGGAGGCAACCTCTGAAAAGCTCCTGTTATACAGTGGATTCTCCCATACATTGGAAATGAAGACGCAGCCTGAAGCAGAGAGTTCTCAGCTTGAGATAGTTCATCCTCAAGGTTTTCCATCAAGCATTTAATAACTAAAAAAAGCAAGCAGAAAACTGAAATGGCCTCAGTTATAAAACACTATTAAAGTAAAAAAATATAATTCATTTATAGAAAAAGATTATACTCAGGTCAACTAAAAGTTATATTAGAGGTGGTGTGTGTATGTATATACATATATATATATATATATATATATATATATATATATATATGTATATACACACACACACACACATTTGCACCTTTGTGTACATCTGCACAAGTAGAAGCCAGAGGTCAGTGCTGGGTATCTTCTCCAGGCCCTCTCGACCTTATTTCTGAAGGCCAGCTCTCACTGAACCTCAGGCTCACTGCTTCGGTGGGGCTGGCTGGCTGGTTAGCTCTGAGAAGGTAGCTTGCCCTTCATAGACAGCTGTTTACACAGATGCTGGCAATTCCAACTCAGGTCATCCAGAGCTCACTCATCCAGAGTGCACAGCAAGCACTGTACCATGTGAGTTGTCTCCTGAGTCACTGTTTCAGAGGTTTGGAATCAAAGATTTTTCAGGAGCAGCCCGTTACCAACTTGTAATTAAGGCAGTGTTAAAGGATGGAATGCAGTTCCTTAATTGCTGGAGTTAATGATGACATGTACGCTTCTACATACCCTCTACTGGGGGTCAAACTTCAGGACCATGTAGTATGACTATGTGGTCAAAAAATAATATTTAGTGACAGTATAATCAAGATACAATTGAGAAATCATGCAATTCATATGTGTACAAATTAGTAAAATGGCTCAATGGGTAAAGGAGCTTTCAGTCAAACCTGATGACTTGAGTCAGATCCCCAGATCGATGCAGTAGAAGAAAATTAGCTGCTGAAGTTGGCCTCTGACACCCACGTGGTTACAAACTTACACACACACACACACACACACACACACACACTCTCTCTCTCTCTAAATGCAATAAAAAAATTAAAGTGTAAAAGCCAATCAATTTTTCTATCATCAGCTATATGCAAACATAAACATTATTCTAGAGCATTCTTACTGCCTGCTGACTCAACACACACACACACACACACACACACACACACACACACACCCCTAAAACAAAAGGCTTTAGCCTGCAGCAGCAGTCACTTGTCTATGGTAGCTCCACCATGCTCTGCTGTAGGCGACCACTGATTTATTATGTCCCTATACATTTTTCAATCCTTAGCCAAATGTGGTGATATGTACTTGTAATCCTAGAACTTTGGTAAGCTGAGGTGGGGAGATCAGGAGTTCAGGAACAGCCTGGCTACACAGTAACTCGGAAGATACGGGCTACGTGAGATTCTGTCTTGAAAAGCAAAAACAAATTAAACAAAAACAAAACAAACAAAATAAAAACAACAAACACACCAACAAACAAAGATTCTAGACATATTATAAATGAAATTAACACATGACTGGGTACAATCACTTGTCATGATGTTTTCAAAGTCCATCAAAGCTGTATCAATACTTCATTCTTTCATATGGCCATGCAGGCCTAACACACTTTTTCCTGATGTGCACATGGCTTATTTCCACTTTTAGACAAGTATGAAAACTGCTGCTATGGACATTCTTGTAGTCTCTGCCTAGGCTTACACTTTCATTTCTCTAGGTATTTACAGGCTGAATGTTTGTCCTCAATCCTAGCAGTACTTACTCTAGTTTCTCCTCAACCTAATTAATGTTTACAATTTGGGGTTTTTTTTTTAATTTATTGTAACCATCCCAATTGGAATGAAGTCTTTCCTTTCTGTGCTTCTGGCCTGCATTCCCTACAGGCTGATGGCGCTGAGTACTGCTCCGTGGACTTGCCATTCACTTACTGAATATGCGCAAACTCCTGGGTTCAATGCCTGCTAAGGCCATGCATAAAAATAGGTGTGGTAGCTCATGCCAGTCATCCTATCACTCAGGAGGGGGAAGCAGGATGAGCAGAAGCTTAAGATCACCCCTGACTACACGGCAAGTTTCAGGCCAACCTAGGCTACACGAAATCCTATTCAAAAATAGGAGGAATAACAGGAGGGTGGGTGCTGGAGAGAGGACTCGTTACAGAGGTGTAAAGACCTTAGTTTGAATCACCAGCACTGACATAAATGTTTGTTGTAGTGGCACACGTTTGTAACTGCAGTGGTGGGGTAGGAAGCAAACAGGCAGATTCTGCAGCCAGTACAGCATAAACAGCAACCAGGTTCAATGGAGAAGCTGTCTCAAAAATTAAGGCGGAGGGGTGGTGGGAGAGTGCGATGCTATGTTGTTCAAGCGCATAAGCCTGAAGTCAAATCCCAGAGCTGAGCATGGCCAGGCTCTGTGGAGGAGAGCAGGAAGATCTCTGGGTCTTACTGACCACCAGTGTAGTTACAGCTTCAGTGAGAAACCTTGCTTCTAGGCAAGAAAACAGAGTGATAGGACAGGACACCAACTCTTCTTCTCTAACCTCTGTGCACACAGGTGCACACACAACAGGCAAACACTCACATACACAACACTCAAGTTTTAATGTTTTTAAAAATAATTTAAAATAATAAGGTGGAGAAGTGAGTGAGGAAAATGCTGAACATCAAATGAACTCTGCTCTGTACAGTCACAATGAGGATGGTCTAACTGCTGTCACAGAAACACGGCCATGGGCAAAAGTAAATTTTGAGTTGAGAAAGAAAACAGTTGCCCTTTTAGAAAATGTGCCTCATTAATATACATTCGTGTACTTATTTAGCATAAGTCTTCTGTTTTGAAATAGGTCAGTCAGGTACTGTTGGCACACACCTTTAATCCCAGCACTCAGAAGGCAGAAACAGGTGGATCTCCAAGTTTGAGGCCAGCCTGATCTACAAAGCTAGTTCCAGGACAGCCAGGGCTACTCAGAGAAACCCTGTCTCAAAAACAAAATGTGTGTGTGTGTGTGTGTGTGTGTGTGTGTGTGTGTGTGTGTGTGTATGTGTGTGTGTGAGTGAGAGAGAGGGGGGGCGGGGGGTGTTAAAGATGAGTAAACTATTAATTTGCATGAATAATATAGGTGTTCTCTTGTGTGCTGATAAACTCTTAAAAACAAGTAACTATTAAGCCAATGAGTGCTAACCAAATAGAAAATGAAATAGAGGGTTTGGTAAGTTACAGCTACAGGTCACTGTCTCAATACAAACCCACTAATGTGTTCCTTTCCACCACAGCAGGCTTCTCTCCTGCTCCGCGTGGGAGCCGCTGGACTGAAGAGGCAGACAGTGAGGCTGGCAGAGCATCGTACCATATCAGCAAGTTTAGCAGGTAGGAGGCTGTCACACAGTCGTAAGGTTTGATGCTAGTGCTGAGCTCCAGAGCTGCCTGGTACAGGTCTTGCAGCTTCTCAGGATCCTAGAGATGAGCACAATCTTGGTCACATGGCAGAAAGCACTTTGAAGGAACCTTGTGTTTAAACCAATGCACACCATCTGGCTGACACTCAGTATGAACAGTAATGCCCATGGCCTGCTTTTCTCTATGAACATAGGCTACTTCTGTCATAGCACTTGGTGATCATCACTGATCACTTTAGAGATGAAGACCTTTAACATAATTTCAATTGGGAAACTCAACGGGCAAACAGATTTCCTCTGTGCATTTGCTGTGCTTCCAAGCCATACCACCTCCATCATGTCTCCTCAGAGCACAAGCTTTAGTCAGCGATGCTTCTCCCAGTTTCGTTGTATCTGAGCACCATGTCCTTGTCCTTTTTCTTTTTCCCTTCCATAGAACTGGTTGCTTGAATGACAGAGCCATAATAAGGCTCCTCATGGTAAAACTCCAAACATGAGTGGAGAACAGAAGACCAGATAGGATTCAGAAATCTGGCATCCAACTTCCTACACTGTGTTGTAAGTAAGAAAACAGAACAAGGGAAGACTCACTGTAACAACTAGGGAAAGGCACTGGATTGGCAACAGGAGACATGGATCCCAGTCCCAATCACACAGCTGACAAGCCATGTGTTCACTACTCTGGACATCAGTGTTTAGTTGATCAACAATATTATGATTCTTTTTCAATTGTCCCATAGCTATCTATTAGAAAGAGTAAAAAACTTATCTCTGAATTTGATTATTAGTACAATGACATTTAATGATGACTAACAATTTCAAAACAGTAGATAGCAAATGTACTGACTGTAATGTTAGTTTATTTCTATATAAATTTTTTTCTACTTGATGTTAGAGTAAATTTTAAACTACTCTACCTATAAATCAGTAAGAAGCAAAATAGACAGCCTTAAAAGTGAGAACACTTTTATTCCACTTAGATCAAATATTAATACAATGAACCCTAGATATGGTACTATGCTTAACAACTGTAACCTACATGGGGGAAGAAGAATCAACTTGCATAATTTGTCCTTTGACCTACACATAGACACTCACATACATACATACAGTGTCACACAGGAAAAAAAATTCATGAAAATGTAATTCAAAAACTTAAAATATTAATGTGCCATTAAGATATAGATTTGTAGGGGGCTGGAGAGATGGCTCAGCAGTTAAAAGCACTGACTGCTCTTCCGAAGGTCCTGAGTTCAAATCCCAGCAACCACATGGTGGCTCACAACCATCCGTAATGAGATCTGACGCCCTCTTCTGGAGGGTCTGAAGACAGCTACAGTGTACTTAGATATAATAAATGAATAAATCTTAAAAAAGATGGGAAGTAAATCAGAAGAGTAGTAAGGACATATGTCAAAAAGACACGCCATCATGGACATGTGTAATACACAGGGTATTAAGCTAGTGTTAAAGGTACTGTTCAAAAATTAGGGAAATACAGAGTCAATATCTTAAAGGTCTTTTTTAAGTAGGAGATGATCAATTCTTTTATTTTAATTACATTTACTTAATTTTGGGGTGGTAGGGAGCTGAAAGAAATCTGCACAGGCTATAGTAGTCAGGGGAAGACGAAGACAACTGTTTCTTGGCCTCTATCATGCAGAGTTCAGAGAAAAACCCAGGTCACAAAGCTTGGTGACAAGCACCTTTACCTACTGAACCATCTTGCCTGTCCCATTTTCAAGTCTTAAATGTTTATGTCAACCACTTTACTAACATGCAACAAGACCAGATACTGTAACCAAAATCCTGACTTAACCCATGTGAGGCAAGGTTTCTTCTAATTCTACAGTATCTGTGACAAGCACATGTTTAGGGAAGGAAAGGCACTGACGGCCTCTCCAGGCCCTGCACAGGTTTCTGTAAGAAGCAGGCCTCTCAATAATTTACTTTCTCACTGCAGGTCCTCTCAAAAATCATTTGAATAATCAATGAGACATAGCTAATCTATATGATAAAAGGCTGCATGTGATAACCAGGAAAGGAAATGGTGCTGACAAAATCTAAATTAAATTCTTATAGGACACAAGAGTTTAGCAGTGAGTACCAAGAACCTTCTGCTCACTAAGGTACCCGAAAAGATTACGGATACAGGTAGATTCTGGGCAACAACTCCTAACCTGGACCAAATCAGAACAGTGACACCCTAAGATGCTGCAATGCCATACCAAAACCACAGAAACAACAACATGCTGCTGTCTTGTACATCTCTGCTCCACTGAATATTACACCTATATAAGATGATGTCAGGCTGTACCTTCATACCCTAAATATACCTAACAGCTGCAGTCCTCACAGGACTTAGAGAGTATTAATTAAAGGCTAAATAAAGCTCAACACCCACTATGTCCCTGCTGGCCCAACATCCCCAAAGTAAGATAAAAGGAAGAAAGCCTGGCAAGGCTTCCCCTGCAGACTCACTCTATACTGGGTTTTTACTCCTACCCAATCTTTGTCTCCTACCACAGCAGGAAGAGTAAAGTCAGGTGGAGGGCTGAAGCCCAGCGCCTCCCTCAACAGAGAACTGCAGCTAACCTCAAATATTCTGAGGTTTCAGTCTCGGTTTAGCTACTGCTTACTGGAAGACCAGAATACATTGTCTACCTTATTTACACTCAGCTTCTTGGTCTACTAATCTGGGAGATTATCTTTAAAACCTCAAAATGACTGTAAGTGATATGTTTTGAGCAAGAATTACAAGCCCAAGGGAACTACAGAGACCACATACCTGGAACCTACCAATGAGCTTGACAACAGTAAACCTCCTGCCTCCCACACCTCCACTGCCATCGCAGCAGTTTAAAAAGCAGAGCTCAATGGTGTGGATTTGGCCATTTCCTACGCTTGAAAGAGCAAGGACAGATAGCAACTGAAATAAATATCCAAAAGATGTAGAAGGCGAAGGGCTGGGCCAATCCTGACTGCTCCCTAAGGGAAAGTAAAAGCTCTGCATTCACACACGTTTACGTAGATAAAGTCCACATACCTGGAACTGCCCAGCTCTTCCTGACGACAGCTTCATCAGAAGATCAAATGCTAAGGTTTTCACTTCCTCAAAAGTACTGGTAAGACACTCCAGAAGTGTGTGGTGACGGCCAGCGTCAAGGTCATGACTCAGCTGATACACTGTTTGGATGTCACCTTAAAATTTAAATAAACAAAAATCAAGCTGCCCAAAGTTATATGGCCAAGTATTTATATAAAAGCAATATAAAAATTCATACTTCTTGCTTCATCTACAGTTGCGACTTCACTTTGTACATTACACAACACACACTATGCACAATAGCATGACTGTATCTCTTCAAATGACAATGAAGTACTACAGCTTTAAAAATGTGAAAAGTGATATGTTTTGAGCAAAAATTACAAACCCAAAGGAACTACAGAGACCACATACCTGGAACCTACCAATGAGCTTGCAGTAAACCTCCTGCCTCCCATACCTCCACTGCCGTCGCAGCAGTTTAAAAAGCAGAGCTCAATGGTGTGGATTTAGACCATACATTTTTAAGATTTAAAAAAGCATTTCCTAGAATCAATGTACATTTCATATAGATAATTTAATTTGTTGGTTTGTAAGGTTTTTGTATTATTTTATGTGATTTCTAAAAGTATAGAAATCTTCAAGCAGATGGCATATATGAGAAACCACATTTTAACCACAAAGCCTCATTCATCTTATATATTAAATACAAGATAAGCCATTATGGTTTTCATTTTAAACTTAAAGAGATGAAGCCCTTACTTATACAGCACAAATAAACACGGCAGGGTAGATGGGGAAGTCTTGGTGTGGTGAGCAAGAAGACCCACACCAAGGACCGAGGTTTAGTATGTGCTTGGAAAGTGACGAACAGAAGGAGACAGCTCTCACTTCCCTTCACTAGCAACTTTAATTATGCACAAATGAGAGCTATATATTAAAAGGCAATCTATATAGATAATAAAATTCAAATTTCAAGTACAGCAATATGCTAACACAGTGTATGTTTCTCAGACAGTGCTGAAGCTTACCTTCTGGATCAGGAAACACTTCAGCTACTGATCCTAAAATGGTTAAAGCTGAGAATCTAGTTGAGTAGGAAGACCCAGGAAACAATGCTTCAAAGAGAATGTTGCAAACAGATGACATGAAATTCTAAAACCAAGAACACATTACAGTTACTTAAGTGAACTACAGCTGGTCGGGTGGGTTCCTTCAGGAGTCAGGTGAAGGCTGCTGAGGTTGTCCCAGCTGTCTGACTCTTCAGCTTGACACCTACCACAGTTTGGACAGTTTATCCCTACAGACTCATCTGCTTCCTGTCTGACCCCTAGTGGGATGGTATAACAGCAGGTGGGAGGGCGGGGCTTTAAGAGACAAGGCCAGGTAGAAGGTAATTAGGTCTACAGGGCTCCAACCCTGGGCACATTACTTTGACACCATTAGTTTCCACAGTAGGACTGTTATGCTACAGGTATATTTTCTCAGCTGGCTGTACTGCCTTCACTCCTAACCACATGCTCCTTCCATACTGTGCCCACCGCTCTGCTACTGCATGGCATGGTCAGCGAACCCTTAACTCTGCTGCTTGGTCTTTCTGGCCACTAACATTCTTCTTCATAGCCTAGATCCTTTCAAAGCGCCCTCCCCCAAGTACTTGACACAGCAACAGAAAATGGACAAACTACATCATGACCTTAGCAAACCCTGTCTTCACAGATTCCACAAGATAAACCAACAAGCATAGTTTTAGAAAGAACAAGATCTGTCCAGCCCTGTCCATAGCAGGGCTTTATGAATCCTGACTTCTCTCCACACCAGGCATCAGAGGTATACAACTTTCCAAAGTTTTAGAGTAAACAAAGGAATAGTCAAGAAAGACTGCTAAACTGACTGTGATACAATTAACACAAAGATTGTTTTCTACTTGCCTCCTGAGAGTCATACTCTACCATTCAATTTATACAAATAATTTTCTTTAAAGAAAACTTTTACACCAAACGCAGACACTGTTGCATATGCCAGCAAGATTTTTGTTGAAAGGACCCTGATATAGCGGTCTCTTGTGAGGCTATGCCAATGCCTGGCAAATACAGAAGTGGATGCTCACAGTCATCTATTGGGTGATCACAGGGCCCCAATGGAGGAGCTAGAGAAAGTACCCAAGGAACTGAAGGGGTCTGTAACCCTATAGGAGGAACAGCAATATGAACTAACCAGTACCCCCAGAGCTCGTGCCTCTAGCTGCATATGTAGCAGAAGATGGCCTATTCGGCCATCATTGGGAAGAGAGGCCCCTTGATCTTGCAAACTTTATATGGCCCAGTACAGGGGAACACCAGGGCCAAGAAGTGGGAGTGGGTGGGTATGGGAGCAGGGTGGGGGTAGGGTATAGGGAACTTTCGGGATAGCATTTGAAATGTAAATGAAGTAACTACCTAATAAAAAATTGAAAAAAAAAAAAAAAAAGAAAGAAAACTTTTAATCAAAAAAGTAACCTGGCTGCTGGAAATGCAGCTCTGAAGAGTGCTTCCCAAGTAGGCACAAAGCTCTGAGTTCTAGCTCCACTCCATTTCAACCAGACGCCATGCTGCACACCTCCAATCTCAACATTTGGGAGGCAGAAGCAGATGGATCAGAGTTCAAAGTCATCTTAAGAGACATACTGCATTTGAAGCTAGCCTGGGCTACATGAGACTTTTTTATCCTCTCTTCTCAACAGTAAAGTACTACTTTTTTATCATCAACTCTTCTTCCTCTAATTTAAAAACAGTACTCCCAGCATAAACTACAGCGAACTAAAAATTTCAGTAGTGACGATCATGCATCCCGACACTGAGCAACTGGGAGACAGCAGAGCCCCAAATGTCAGTCAAGAACACAAGACCCCAACATTCATTTTTCTGGTAGACATGCAACCCTAAGAGGTTTCATCTTGTGGCCTTCATGAACCCTAAGAATTTGTTAATGAGTTTATAGTTCTTTGGGGTGTCAAAGGACTAGAACGCCTATCCAAATGTATCGATTTAACGCTGTTTGAATTATGAAGTAAAACAATGTCCACATTGTCTTTAAGACTTATCCTAACTATACTTATACTATCATTTGTACTTTTAAATATGGTTCCTTCTCTCAACTATATTATAACTCTAATAAATTAAGAGACCATATTTAGACCACAGGGCCCCTAGTCATGAGCAATATTCCACATACTCACAAGAGCTAAATATATGCCTTTGTCAATTTATATTACTTTTGTTACTGACAGTCTCATATATCCTAGTCTGGTTCTGAACTTGCTATGTAGCAGAGGGTGGCCTTTATTTCTGATGCTCCTGTTATAAGCACTGAGACAACAGGCATTCACTTCCACTTCTAGTTTATGTATCCCACATAACCACATATTGGACCCCATACCCAGGTTGGGATCCAACACATGACGATATACGTAGTAAGAAAGCACTCTACCACGGAGGGGCTCAAATTAAGTTTCTAAGGCCTAATGTTCAAGTAATGCCTATCTGCTAGACACGGTACTCATAACTTTAACACAGCTCTCAGAAAACGAGGCTAGGAGAACCACAGTTTGAGGCCAGCCTGGGCTACACAGTGAGACCTTGTTTCAAAGGAGGGAAAAAGGAAGATCCATAAGCAAAGACTAAACCACAAGCTTTTATGAAAATGTAGAATCTCAATCCACACGAGATTTTATGTCCCTAAGGGCTGAAGTGACAGTTCATGAATGCCATGTCACTCCTTTCAGAAAGAAACAAACGATAGATATCTCCTCAAATCCAGCAATGATCTAAGGGAGGCTAATAAACATCACACTCACTCACACACACACAGGGCAGGGCTCATTATATACTCTAAACCACTTTTAATGGATCTTAGTGTTTTTTTTTAATTGTTATCAATTTATTTATTTACTACGTGTGTATTCATCCATGGGCAGTACATGCCACTGTGCTGTGGCAATCAGATGCCAATTTTCAAGGGTAGGCCGTCTCCATGTGGAAGCTAGGTTTGGAACTCAAGATGGTAGGCCTAGCAAGCCCCCTTACTTGCTGAGTCAAGTGAAGGTAAAGAGGGTCTTCTCCCTTAAGCCTCAAAATCAAGTGGTTCAGAGTTTTTGTTTCAGCAATTTTGACTTATTTGTATGGTTTGGTTGTTTGAGAGAGAGCTCACTGTGTGGCCCTGGTTAACCTATATAACAGGAGATTGGGAGGATGGGGTAAGACAATGTGATATTTGCTATGTAATCATGAGGTCCTGAGTTGGATCCAGAACACCCAAAGCCCAGGGTTGGAATGCACACCTGCAATCAGTCCTGGATTAGAGATGAGAGGATGCTTGGGGCTTGCTGCCAACCAATCTAGCTCAATCAACAAGTTCCAGGTTCAGTGAGAAACCTGTCTCAAAAAATAAGGTGGAGAGTAATCAAGGAAGACATTTCCTATCAACCTTTGTCCTCTACATGCATGCATGTACGTACACACACACACACACACACACACACAGAGAGAGAGAGAGACAGAGACAGAGACAGAGACAGAGAGAGAGACAGAGAACTGAAAGTTGTCGGTCTGAGCCACAGCCCAAGCAGCACCTTGTGCCATGTGAAGAGGTGGAGTTTAGAGACAGCAACTACCCAAATGTCTGAGTAATACGTAAACTGGCCCACAGGAAGTGAACGACTGAGGCGAGCCCAGTTTACGCCATTCTGACAGTCTTCAAGTATTGCTTTGATACTACAACTCAGGCTACCTCCAGTGGGATACCCAGACCCAGAAGGAATATATAACTTCCAGCTTGAGGAGAAAGCACAAAGCCACAACTCATCAAGCGATTTCTGTGTGCTGCCCTCTGGTGCTTACAAGTGTGTGTGTTTTCTGAGGCCCTGCATGTCTGGCACATCACCTACCTTATACTGCTGTAAAGAGGCAGAAGGCTGCTCCCTGACGGACCGGTTCTCTGAGTCAGGTGTAGATTTTCTTTGTTCCAATTTATAAAGTACCTGAGAACTTTCTTGTATCCTGCAAAACAACTTTTAAGGAGAAAAGGACTTTTTGTTTTTTTACTATATATGAGCCCCACATTAAACTAAAACATCAGCCTGCAGGGACTAAGAGAGAGGCTGGATTTACAAATATTGAAATCCGCAGTTTCTTTTTCACATAAAATCAACACTTTATAGTTTTACCAAAAACAACATATTACTGCAACCAGAATTAAACCAGTTTTCCCATTTCCTTTAAACTGGTGTGAACCTGTAAAATGGTAAGAGTCAATTGTGTCCCTTGCCAATCCCTCACCATAGGTGCACTGTATGACTGACTCAGACGAGTTACTCACGGGTTACCATTTCATGGGTGCTTCTTTCCCCCATCACCAACACTTTCTTCACACCACCTACGCTCTAAGAACCCCAACACTGAGCAAGTTGGGGTTGGTGCAACAACTTGGCGAGTTAGGGTGCACATCACCAAGCCTGACAACCTAAGTCTATTCCCAGGATCTACATGGCAAATGGAGAAAACCAACTCCTGCCAACTGTCCTCTGACCTCCATAACTGCACCCTGGGATACAAACCTGTCCCCTAAATAAGTGAATAAAATGTTTAAAATTATATTTTTTAAGAGGTCAGGGTTGATTTTTTTTTTAACACCCAAATGAAAGAACTCTGTGTGCTGGATTTTAATCCCACAGGTAAGCTTGTTGAACTCAGAGCAAAACTTGGAAGCCATGAAGACAGGTGGTAGCCCAATATCACAACCGTTCCACACTCTCCCCAAATCTAGGACCTTTTGAAACAGTAATTTCTAGAGCAATTATTATTTTCCCATGCTGATGCAAAATTCTACCTTTTTAAGGAGTGAGCAAATCTGCTGCCGCACTCCTGGAGACTGGCTGTTGAGATTGTAAGTGATAAAAAACTGAACCCACTGCATTTCTTCTGTAGAGACCACTTCTGTGCTCCGGTTACTTTCACAAAGCAAGCCTAGTGTATCTATCCGCACCTAAAATACATGAAACAATACGTTAATTTTTCTCTGAAATAAAGAAGCCTAAAACACTTATCATTTTGTGTAAACTTCATGTTGCCCACACATACCTCAAAAAGGTTTCGCAGTCAATACACCTTGTATCACACCCTGTAAAACTGTCTCTTTACATGTATAAAATGGAGGCCTCACAAATACACGAGTCAGAGCTTCCACAGACTCTGTTCCACAGCTTTCTTGTCTTCTTAGTGCTACCTTGCTGCAGGCCTCCACAGGTCACATTCAGCTCACACCAGCCAAGCACCATGTACCCTGGTCAGGCTCTCGTAAGCCTTACAGATAGATAAACTACCAACACGTAGGACGTGTCTCTGAGTTGTAGGTTCTTTGTGTAAGCTGTCTATGCTCCCACCAGACACTGCATAGACTGAGTACAAGGATGACACATTCTACTGACTCCTTAATGGGCTCCTGACAGTGCCAGGTTCAACTCAGGGGCCTCTAGCTGGGCTACTAAAGCAATCAGATTATTAGGAACTATGTATGCAACAATAGTTTCCTTACTTGGGAGTGTTGGTGAATTAAGCCTTGCTTTACCCTTGCACTACACACAAGGTTCTCCCAGGTATGAGTTGCAGACTGAAGATGTCCATGAGCTCTAGCTGTTCGTAGACATGCCATCAAAGCTCCCAGAGCTTCTCTGTGATTACAAGACCCTAAAAGGAGAAAAGACTATTCTTATTCCAAAAGTACAATAGCAGAGACTATTCCTATGCTGTGCAATGACTATGACATGTCACTTAAAAACTTTAAATTCTAACATAAATAAAATAAAAATGACTGAAGATAATTGCTCATGCCAATAATTCCAAGTAAGCACAATTATCTTATTAATTTAAAGAAATCATAACTTATTCCCTAATACTTTTACTTTTGGTCTTAATACTTAAAAAAAAAAAATCACCATATGTGAATTAGAGAAAAAGAAATCAGGTAAAAAAAAGTTATAAACAATTTCACAAGAATAGTAGAAACACTGTAATTGTTCAAAGACTATTATTTCCTTTAAAATAAAGACTAAGCCTGGCATTGGTGGCACACGCCTTTAATCCCAGCACTTGGGAGGCAGAGGCAGGTGGATTTCTGAGTTCAAGGCCAGCCTGGTCTACAGAGTGAGTTCCAGGACAGCCAGAGCTACACAGAGAAACCCTGTCTCAAAGAAGAAGAAGAAAAAAAAAAAAAAAAAGACTAAATCATAACATGTTTTTGAGTTGTTCTCATTATAAGAACACAAAATGTGCACTACAGAGACTTGCTGATTTTAGCAGAGGATCAGCTGCTAAGAAAGGCACAGGATGCTGTGGCTCACAGGAACCTTAAGAAAATAAGCACAAGCTAGCATCAGAACAGGTTCATATCTCCAAAGCCTCAAGCGGTCGCTCAAAAATGCAAGAATAACTATTAAAAGACTATTATATAATAGATTGTTTTTGTGTCAAGAAACCAAAATTCCCTCAGAACCAATGGTTCAAAGCTTCTTCAATTGCAAATAAGGATATATATTTTTTCTTTATCAAAAGGGTAATTTTAATCTATCCATCCATCCATCCACCCACGCACCCATTCATCAATCTATCTAGAGAATTTCATGCAGTCATAACATGTATGGAACTCACTATGTATACTAAGCTGGCCTTGAACTGGAAATAATCATGTGCTTCTGCCTCCCAAGTGCTGGAATTACAGACATGTACTAACACATGTGGCCACACATTAATTACAAATCATGATTCCTTTAGCACTCGAGTCTCAGCGGGATGTTTCCCCCGATTCTAAGTGACTACATAGTTCGTCTTTTACTTTGTGCTTCCTACTAAGCACAAAACCCCACCTGCTTTATTAGGCCTGCCTAAAGCATTTTTAATTGCTATCTCAATCACCTGGATAAAAAAAATGATATAAAATACAGACAGCATTCCTCTAACTTGAGAACAAAAAAATAAATAGATTAAAACCTTTTAACTAAGGGGTGGAGAATATAGTTTTTGAGTTAAGAGCACTGGCTACTCTCCAAGAGAGTAGCCCAATATCTACATGGCAGCTCACAACTGTTCGTAACTCCATTCCAACAGATGCAACGCCCTGTTCTGACTCCAAAGGCACTAGGCACACACTTGCTACACATATAGACACACAAGCAAACCACTCATACACATACAAATCAATCTTTTTTAAAAAACAAAATGCAAAGGAAAACCTTACAACTGAAATCACTGCTTGGCTTATTGAAACTATTTTAGCCAAAAACTCCACTCTGCTAATGAAAGTAAAATGTTTCAGTCTGAAGTGGCTGTCATTAATAGCTTTCTTTACCACTTATAAGAAGGGGAGAGAGGACGTATTTAAACTAGAAGATGACAAACATCTGCCCAGAGGCTTACATTTAAGTATTCTAAACATAGATTCATAAAACAAAAGCTATCTCACCAGCGTCAGTATCAGCAGATGCCTGAAGAATCTGCACCATGTAGTGCAGGCTCTCGGGGCTGTAATTCAATAACCTGGGCAGGTAATAATCAATCACGTAAGACCTCTGATCCAAGTTTCCTCCACACAGTACAGAAAGGACAGGAAAAACCCAAGTCTCATGCCACTTGTCCATCCAGGTATTGGTGACAGTTTGGGACTTCAAATGGCTCTTATGGTTTTTAAACATGGTTTCCAAGAGGTCACTTGCATAAGGTACCAATGACTGGTCTCCCATCACCTCTAGAATTTGAGATGGAATAGTTTTATCTATTGCCAAAATATGTTCAATCCCAAGACTCTCCACCAAACAGCCCAGGCAAGCGTACTTCCCTTTAATATGCCATTCCAACTGCAGAAGATTCTTAGTCAACTCCAGAAAGAAGGGGTCAGTGACTAAATCTGCACCTTCCATAGTGAGCCGGTGCATTTGCAAAAGATTTCTGAATATGATTTTGGTTTGGTGTCTCAAAGCATCTAATGGATGTTCCCAGTGTGTATAGACATATTCCAAAAGTCTCCTAGGTATGCTTGAATCCCCATTCAGATGATCCTTTAAGCTTGAGGAACTTGATTCGAGGATTTGTATGGCTGAATTGGTCCAAGATGCCAAGATTCTAGACAGGAACATTTCTAATGTTGACTCCTTAATCCTGAAGAAAAATAAACCATGATGTGTATTATTAGAAACTGCCTAGTAAAAGAAATTAGCTATCACGATTTTTAAATACAAAGAATGAACAAAAATTTAATGAAATTTACAACAACAACAAAATCACAAATAAGGCCAAACTGAAAGTGAAATTTTCACATGAATCTTTTTACTTTATAAAATAAAAAACAAATGAATATAAGGAAACTTTTACAAAATGAGATGTTCATTATCTTTACTCTAATGATGGTTTCATGAGAGAGAGAGAGAGAGAGAGAGAGAGAGAGAGAGAGAGAGAGACATTCAAGTAAGTGCACATACGCATGCACACAGGACAATAAAAGACACCTGGTGTCTTCTCTTACAGCTCTTCATCTTAGTTCCTTGAAACAGTGTCTCTTACTGACCTACAAACTGGCTATTTCAGCCAAGATGGCTGGCCAGCAAGTTCTCAGGATTGACTTGTCTCCACTTAGCAATTCTGGGGTTACAGGCATGTGTGTGGCTGGAGATCTGAACTCAGGTCCACACACTTACACAGCATATGCTCTATGCCACTGAACCATCTCCCTGGCCTCTCATGGAGACTTTAAAACAATCTGAGGGCCCAGCTGAGAAAGGCTGGAGAACCATGTTTTAGTCTTGGTCTATCTATTGTTTTAGGATGATGAAAATATTATTTAGAGACAGGTCTCACTAGATAACCTAGGCTACACTCACTCATCTTGCTGCCTCTGCCTCCCAAGTGCACCGTCATGACCATCTAGGAAGATAGGAACATTCTGAGGTTGACTGTGGTGATGGTTGTGCAATCCCATGAACATACAAAAAGACACAGAATTGTGCCCTTTACATTTGTGAATTTATAGTATGCAAATTGTATCTCCAACTTGTAAAAATTGTATTAGAGCTTTTTTTCTTATAATAGTAATGCTTACTGCTATTAAGTTATATTCATGGTCTGACTTTTAAAAACTTACTATAATCTATGTATAACTTTTTATTTATTTACTGCATGTGTGCCAAGGTCAGAAGTAAACTTGCAAGAGTCAGTTCTCTCCTTCTACCATGTAGGTTCAATGACTCAAACTCAGATCTTCAGGCTTGGTGATAAGAACCTTTAATAGCTAAGCCATCTCAACAGACCCTATTTGACATTTTAAATACTTGCTCATTCATCCATAATGGCCCAACACCAAAGAAACTCAGCTCTGTAAGACTTGACTACAACATGCTCATCAGTGAGCACTTACTGTATAACCTCACTTACAACAGCATGCTCATCAGTGAGCACTTACTGTATAACCTCACTTACAACAGCATGCTCATCAGCAAGCACCTACTGTATAACCTCACTTACAACAGCATGCTCATCAGTGAGCACTTACTGTATAACCTCACTTTATGCATCCAGTAAACTGCACTATGTGTGTATAAAATACATTATATTACTTAGAATTCATGAAACTCATGAAACAGAGTCATGTTTTCTAAGTGGTAGCATGAGTGGAAGATATACTCAGGAGCTAAGCCACCAGACTATGCTTTCAGAGGTCCAAAGTTCAGTTCCCAACACCGATGCCTGGCAGGTCACAACCACCTATAACTTCAGTAAGAAGGGACCCACTGCCCTCTTCTGGCCTCCATGGCACTTCATACACATGCAAATACCCACCACACATATGCACATAATGAAATAAAAATAATTTTTTTTTTAATGCTAGCATATATTGGGTGTGGTAGTGTATACTTGTTATGGGAGAAGAAGGAGGAAGATCGGGAGTTTAAAACCAGCCTTGGTTACAAAGTTCCAAATAACATGGAACTGACCCAAAACAAGGAAAAGAAAAAGCTAGCATAGATACTGAATGCTAGAAATGTTCATTCCATATCAGCCTGCATCAGTAATTTCTGTTTTTGTCATCTGCTCTTTATCTCACAAGCCTATTTTAGTCTCACATATTTTAATTTATGATTTATCCTACCACATTTAACTGAATTAATTTTGTTGGCTTAGTTGTATCCTTCAAATGTCTTATAAGCAAAGCAAAATATGAGAAAACAAAACCAAAACTCACTGTGAACTCAAGGTGAACAAAACATGCACTGTATCCAAGAGCAAAGCCTCCCCGCTTGGGCCCATGCGCCCATCCCGCCAGTCCAGCATAGCAAGTGTTCCCTGACACAGGAATAAGATGGTGGAGGCTGGCACATCATTACAACAAAGGCTGCTACAGCTATTCATGAGCCACTCGGGGATGCTAGTGCACTCAGCTGACCGGAGAAGCAAGCTGCTGATCTGGAAAACAAGATGTCATAATAGACAATATCTCAAATACAAACCTGAATATCCTAGGAAAACAAATGAAACAGCACAGGCACTGAAATCATTATTCTACCTTTAAAAGTGAGGACAACGCGCTCTAAGCACATCCGACTTTCCCTGCTACGGAAGGTCAGCACATGAGGCAGAGAGGAGGATGGATGCTCAGAGGAGATCTGAGAAAAACTCAATCGGATTCAAAGATAATTACTGTGCATGACCTCAGGATACAGGCATGTTTAATGTAAGTCTGGGTTAAAAGACAAAGTGAGTTTCTAGATAATAAACTGAGGAGGGGAGACCCGTTAGCAGCCATTACAAAGATGTCATCTACATTACCCAACTACACTCTCCTTAAGAGACCAAATTCACTAAAAATTGACTCTCATGTGCCTCTTGTATTACAAAGAATATGATTAAGTATATTGCAAAGTTTATTCTTAAAAAAAAGACTATCAGAATATTATTACAATGTATTTAATTGGCCCCTGCATAGTTCTAATGTTAGTCATCGCTTACCACACTGACACACAGATCTGAAGTCAGTCCTAGAAACACTCAGGAGCCAGTCATTAGCACCCTGGCAGCAGTTAGCTCTGCACAGCTGAACTCCAGGCAACTCTGCTCAGCCTGTCTGCCCTGCCCTCACTTCATTTGTGTATTTAGAAATATCATTATAAGAGAAAAGACCTATTGTAAAAATCCCAACTATGTCAAATAAACTTTTTAAAATTCAGCTAATGTGGTTTAAAACTTGACAGACAAATAAAGTGGCTTAGTTAGTACAGACATGTCAAATCTAACAACCCAAGTCTGGTCCCCAGGACCCACATGAAAGAAGGTACAAACTAACAACCACAAGTTTTCACTGACCTATGTGCATGGCCATGTGCGCACACACTCACAGACACACAGAGACACACACTGTGACACACATGTGCCCATACATACACCACAAATAAATAACTATAAAATAACAAACAAAATATTTAAATTTAAAAAAATTGATGTCTATCTAAACTGTCACAGTGAAGGAAAATTCTAAAAAGAAGATGCACTCACCAATCCAGGAAGCTTTTCAGATGGTCGGAACATGGTCTTAATGAAAAGAATAACAGCTAATCCAGATGTGCTCTGAATCGTCTGCAGAAGGTTATCTATGGGGGGTGGAGGGTAGAACAAACATCACATTTTAAAGGATGAAGGGTCTGGTGTGGTACAAAGAGCAAGTGATTTGGGATCAGGCAGACCTCACTAGTTCTAGCCTGACCATTTCCCGGGCAACTAGATCCCAGACATGCAGACACGTTACTTAACCTCCCAGGAACTCAGCTCTTTTTTTTTTTTTTTTAAAAAAAAAAAAAA
>NC_034607.1:50143754-50151541 GCF_900095145.1 Mus pahari
AGTGAGTTCCAGGACAGCCAGGGCTATACAGAGAAAACCTGTCTCAAAAAACCAAAAAAAAAAAAAAACAAAAAGGAAAAATAAGTCATACCTGACAAGCTGTCATAAAGTTTAGAAGAAAATGAAGAGAAAGTCTAAGGCCAGTACATACTCTCTATATAGATTCCCTTTTAATACTCTTAACCTCACTATCTACATCTCTGGCACATCTTGTGACACCATCACCTGTCCCTTCCCACCACTTACGCCTCTGTACTCCAAAACACAATTTTTCTTAGAGAGCTTTGAAGGTCTATGTGAAAAAATCTATACCACATTAATTAGAAACCTTGCTGACGCAGCATTCAAAGTGACCAGAAATTTTGAGTTGCTAATTTTTTTTACGTATTACATTAGCCTCCAGTAATGTGAATTCTTCAACTTAGACCAACTCAGATGGAGACACTGTAAGTTAAATATCCTCTGTCCTCCATCTCTGGGAACAAAACTGACTTTTGTCAGCCATATGCTTAGCCAAAAGCAGGATCCTTGCTTCCACAATTTTCCTCACAGCTAAAGGCCCTGGAGAGTGTTCAGGACAATGGGCCATAGGCACAAATCCCTGGTATCTGTTAGTTTTTTTCTGATGAAAACGCAATTGTCCCATCATCCCACTTTGAACAAACACATGATGCCTGCAGCTATAATAGATATTTGCCAAACAGGAGGTAACACACATATGGATAGAAGCCAGCATTATAAAAATGCTAAAGCAGAATGCAGAAGCTGGTCCCACATTGATGGTATTTCTAGATCATCTGCCTCTGAACATCATGACACAGGAAGAGATGCATCAGCCCAACTTGCTGTTACAGCAACACTTTACTACAGCTAAACACTTTACTATATAAAAAGCTTTACATTCCCAAGAATAGCACTGATCAAGTGCCATCAACCACTCAGAAAATGAGCTGTCTCTTTAAAACTCTGTCTGGGACTGGAGAGATGACTCAGGAGTCAAGAGTACTTGCTCTTACAGAAGACCCAGGTTCATTTCCCAGTATCCCCCAAATGGAGGCTCACAACCATCTATAAACCTGGTTCCAGGGATCTGCTGCCCTATTCTGAGCTCCACAGGCACCTAAATTTACATGGTATACATAAACTCATATAATCACACAATACACATAAAACTAAAATAAATATTTTTTAAAGATTTATTTATTATATTTAAGTACACTGTAGCTGTCTTCAGACACTCCAGAATAGGGCATCAGGTCTTGTTACGGATGGTTGTGAGCCACCATGTGGTTGCTGGGATTTGAACTCTGGACCTTCGGAAGAGCAGTCGGGTGCTCTTACCCACTGAGCCATCTCACCAGCCCAAAACTAAAATAAATTTTAAAACAGCTTAAAATTGTGTCTTCTCTGCATTTTACTAAAATCTTGTATTTTTTCAGATTATCAAATTCCCCTTTTAAAAGGTAACTATCTCATTAAAGTTGTCTATAAATTCTGTCTTGATAAAAGTAACTCATTAGGGTCTGGAGAGATGGCTCAGCAGTTGCACCATCTTAACCTCTTGCTGTTCTTGCAGAAGATCTGGGTTTAGTTCCAGAGCTTACACTGGACGAGTCACAGACACTTCCGACTCAAGCCAGACGTCCTCTCTGGCCTCTTCAGAAGCCCACGTGTACTCATATTCAGATACACATACAAAGAAGTCAAAAATTCTACTTAAAAAACACCCAAGTTGTGCCGGGCAGTGGTGGCGCACGCCTTTAATCCCAGCACTCGGGAGGCAGAGGCAGGTGGATTTCTGAGTTCAGGGACAGCTTGGTCTACAGAGTGAGTTTCAGGACAACCAGGGCTACACAGAGTGAGTTTCAGGACAACCAGGGCTACACAGAGAAACCCTGTCTCGAAAAAACAAAAAACAAAAAAAAGAAACAAAAAAATTTTAGTTTCCTTTAAATTCCTAAAAGTCCAAGGTAAAAAGAAAAACAGAAATACTAATTAAACGATAAAGCTATGACTTTTCCTAGTCACCAGTGTTAAAACAAAAAAATTACCCCAGCAAAGGCAGAATAATTCTTACAAAGAAGAGTTCTAAACAGATCCCCATGTTTTGTTTTGGGATGTGTGTGTGTGCGTGTGTGTGTGTGTGTGTGTGTGTGTGTGTTCACATGCACTGCACAGTGTGTACGTGTAGGTCAGAGGATAACTTATAGGACTCCATCTTCTCCCATCATGTGATGTGTGTTCCAGGGATCAAGCATCAAACCCAGGTCATCTAACTCGGCAAAGTCTTTACCCACTGAGACATCTTATCCAGCCAAATTTTTATCTTTAGTTTTCTGGTTTTTTAATTTTTAAAAATGTTATGTTTTTGAGTGTTTTACATCTTGCATGTGTGTCTGTGTATCTTGTGTGTACAGTGTCCAAAAGAGCAGAAGAAGGCATAGGAAGGATCCCCTGGGACTGGAGTTACAGACTACTGAGCTGTATTGTGGGTGCTGGGAATTGAACCCAGGTCTTCAGAGGAGCAGCCAGTGCTCTTACCCACTGAGCCATTTCTCCAGCCCCGTGTTGTTGGGTTTTAGTTGCTGCTGTTGTTGTTTTGGCTTTTGTTTTTTCACTTGTTTTTTAATTTTGTTTTTTATTTAAGTTCTTATATACATTACTATACAGAACAGTAGATGAAGAGAAAGGATAATTTAATCTTTTCTGTAATACTTAAATGTTATGTAACCCCTTTTTGGTTTTTGGCTTTTTAAAAAATACTTTATGTATACATATACAGTTAATAAGTTATAGAAAGTGACCATGCTTGAACTCATCATGAGAAAAAAAGAACTAAGCTTCCCGGCCCAGATCTATCCATGGACCTCATCCCAACCAGAATTTCCTGTCAGACTCTGAGAAAATGTCACTCTGACTGTCACAAATTCTTCAATAGCTTTAACAAATGAGTAAGTATTACTAGACAGGGCTGCAGCCACATCATTTTTTTAAATGTCCTTTAGACATCATACACTATTCCTTTATCTGTCTTTATCCCTTTATCTCTAATGAGGAATTCTGGCCCATTTGACTTGCAGAGTTTTCTTCAACCAGGATATTGTGTTTGTGTATTCCTGGTATGTCCTCTGTCTAACTCAGTGCAGTCCTCCGATTTCTGCAAACTGGCAGCTAACCTAGAAACAGAACCTCTCAAATTCAATCCCTTTGTGAAGATGGTTGGTGGCAGCTACACACATCTAAGAGGTAGGTTCTGTCTGGTTTCCTGTTTCTGTGATTACTGATGCCTAATGCCAACTCCATTGGTCATCAGTGTTACAAAAGATGACAAGCTACTGAGTCACTTCATTTTAATTTACTAATTACATAATCTCATGAAGAGAAATTTCTTTTCAATTAGCTTCATAGTGGTATAGTTCGCAGACATAAGAGATATAAGGAGAAGTTAAGCAACCAGGCCCACAATCAACAACTTTGTCACTACTTGAATATAATACCACTAAGAGTTCAACTCCTTTCCAAATCTTCCTTAAACTTGGTATCTACTTCTAAAGAACTTTCTTTATAACATAAGGCTGTGGCTTCCCAACACTGAGGTTAGTGGGTTTTCCCCTTTGTATACAATAAACATGCTGACACATATACATTCACAAACTGGGGAAAGTTCTGCAACCTCCCTTGCTGAACGCATATATTTAAAAGACAAAAAAACTAGCAAACAAAGAAGCATTAAAATCATGTACTCTAGGCCCTTTCTCCATTGGCTGACAGAGAAGTTCCATATCTAAATTACATGTATGAGCAAATGCTGTCTGGCATGCAGTTATAAGCATCGTTTAGCACACTGATACACTTACCGTCATTTAAGAACTTGGTGAAAATGCTCAGCAAGCCACACATACTCTGCCAGATGGGTGAGCTGGAGTCACTCCAGAGGCTGCCCTGGGGCCCTTGTACTTTCTGTACCAATGTCATGGCAACTCGAACACCTACCAGCAAGTCACTCATTAACTGTGTTTGAACAATACGATTTCCAGCAAACTTCCTACAAAGAAGAAGAGAGGATTTCAGAAGGAAATTCAAATATAATTGTCACCACCTTTGTGCCCTCTAAAACCAACATGGTCCTGCACTCGTCTATTTGGGACTAAAGCAGACATATGTCTCTATCTGCCATTTGCATAAGCACTCCAGTTACACAGACACTAACTGTAAAGTCCTAATACTCTTATCTGTATAGGCCCTTCTTCCTTACCCACACTAACCTTACTCCCTATTTTAGGGCAAAGATAAGAAATGTTTGAACAGACATGAAGACGTAATGAGACAACTACAGACGTGAACACTCATTCTGCACACTCTTTCCCACTGTCTTCCACACACTCTCCTAGACTTTGTCCTCAGACATATGACTAGATAGTTCTCTTTTCCCTAAACTATTTACTTACATGGCTATTTCTCTCCTCCCTCTCATACCTCACCCCCTTCTCTCTGGTGTGAAGGATCAACCCAAAGCTTCAGGGTCACTAAACAGATGCTCTGACAGAGAGATACGGTCCCAGCCTGCCTTACTCTATGTCAAAGCTCCCAAAGAGTCAGTTCTTAGTTCTCAGTTCTCTATCTAATTCTCTCCCTTGATACTGATCTCATACAGCTCTTAAACTTTCAATTATACTCTGTATGTTTACTATTGCCAAAATTTTGGCTCTAACCAGGTCTCTCCCATTACAGACTTGTATTTCTAACTTCCTACTCACTATCTGCATCTGGGTATCTAATAGGTATCTCAAAATGTATGAATTTATACATGGCTCCAAACCCACGCTACCGCCAAGGATCTCTCTCTAAGATACTATAACCACTCTTGCCGCCTAGCCTCTCTATCCCATCTGTAAGGAAACCTTAGTTCTATCTTCAGAATATATCTGCACTCACACTGCGTCCATGGCAACATCTGACCTGGACCATTCGCATGCCTCCTTTGGGTTACAAGAGCCTCCAACTGGTCTCCCATTCTTTAGCCTTGTCCCTCTTGGGACTTCCAATAGAGGAGAACAGACTATTAAAACTCAAGCAAGGGAAAACAGTTTGTAACTTCCTCACACAGACCAAATGAGCAGAGGACCCAGCTATTCCACTCCTAGGTATATAATCCCAGGAGCTGAAAGCAGAGCCGAGGATGGGAGGCATACTGCAACTGAAGCAGGGGAACCGCCACAAGTCTGAGACCAGCATAAACGGCAGTTGAGTTGCAAGCCAACTGAGGCAACAGAGTAAGACCCTACTTTCAAAAACAAATACATAAGGGAGAAGAGAAAAAAAATAAAACTGAAACTGAAACTCTTGCGCACACCAATGTTTAAGGCTGCATTATACAGCAGCCAAAAGGTAGAAAAAGCCAAAACATCAGCATATGAATAGACAAAATGTGTCATAAATATACAGTGAAATATTTGGCTTTAAAAAGGATTAAAATTCTGCTACACATTACTACATAAATCGGTCTTGAAAACATTCCAAGTGAAGTCAGCCTGACCCAAAAGGACAAGCAGGCTGTGCATGACAGTACAGAGTGTGATGGTACAGAGCATGACGGTATAGAGCAGAGCATGACGGTACAGAGGATGACAGTATAGAGCAGAGCATGACGGTACAGAACATGACGGTATAGAGCAGAGCATGACGGTAGACAGCATGACAGTACAGAACAGAGCATGACGGTACAGAACATGACAGTATAGAGCAGAGCATGACCGACAGTATAGAGCAGAGCATGGCGGTACAGAGGATGACGGTATAGAGCAGAGCATGACGGTACAGAACATGACGGTATAGAGCAGAGCATGACGGTACAGAACATGACGGTATAGAGCAGAGCATGACGGTACAGAACATGACGGTATAGGGCAGAGCATGATGGTAGAGAGCATGACAGTACAGAACAGAGCATGACCAACAGTATAGAGCAGAGCATGACGATACGGAGCAAAGCATGACAGTAGAGAACATGACAGTACAGAGCATGACAGTACAGAGCAGAACATGACAGTATAGAGCAGAGCATGACAGTAGAGCATGACAGTACAGAGCAGAGCATGACGGTACAGAGGATGATAGTACGGAGCAGAGCATGACAGTAGAGCATGACAGTAGAGAGCATGATGGTATACACCTGTAATCCCAGCACTCAGGAAGCTAAAGCAAGAAAAATCATGAATTCAGTGCCTACCTGGACTATACACTATACAGTAAGACTATATCCTAATAACCCAAATATATATATATATATATATATATATATATATATATATNATATATATATATATATATATATATATATATATATAATATATATATATATATAATGAATATACATATGTATATATATGTGCAAATAAATAAATATTCATATATTATGTGATTTCATTTATATGAAGTATCAATAGTGAACAAATTTAAAGAGACAGAAAGTAGGGTGGAAGTTACCAGGATTTGTGTCATCTCAAGTCAGTGAATTAGGAGGGGTATACATTGACTTAGAAGCACCTATAAAATAGCCAAGTCAAAATGTCTAGGAACCAACTGACTATTGAGTCTACTAAGGAAGACGAGATCTAACTGGAATCCCAAATATGTAGACAGTGGCTGACACCAAAGAACCAGACAACATAAAGTGACAGGAACAAAATAAAGTACCGGTTTGGACCGAGGTCCATCAAAGAGACAAAGGAGCAGGAGGCCTCAGGTTAAAGTGGGCACACAGCTCTCTATCAGGTTAAAGTGGGCACACAGCTCTCTATCAGGTTAAAGTGGGCACACAGCTATCACTTCTACCCCATTGCAGAGCTTCCCTAAACCAGTCAGGAGTCCGGGTTTCAAATGCAAACAGCATGAACAGATGCATAAGGAACAAAGTCCTAACATCAATGCTTTAGAAGATACAAAGCATTTGAGCGACTGGCAACAGACTTACAGAAGGAAAGGTAAACCAAATCAGAGAGTAAACCTGCAAACAATCAGGGTTACAACTCCGAAGGGCTCAGAAACCATGAGCTCTTTAGTGCTGGCTTGATGCGAGATAAATGAGGGCAGAAAATACAAAGAACAAGCACTCTAAATCAACCTCTAAACCAGCAGAAAACTCAATCACCTGTGGAGAATGTGAAGCAATGCTTGTCAATTCAAGTGCAGCCTGGGCTCTCTGGTAAGAGACAAACATAACAACCCAGCAAGTGTCTGTCAGGAAAACAGTGCATATAGAAAAAGCAGCTGCGCCATAATGCAGAAAGGAGAACTAAGTAAATGTGTGCCCCCTGGCTATCAAAAGCCAAGGTCTCTCTCAGCAATTAGAATATTAAAGCAAACACTGAATGATGCTGTTGCCGTAGATCCACTACTCAAGTATTAAGACCAGGACTTAAGAATCCCCCAGAACAGTTCACTAGACTGGATCGGAAAACCCTGCAGTCAATCCCACCCAGTTGCACAGATTCACATCCAATTTTACTATTCTATTCCTAAAAGAGTGCTCAGCCAAGGGTCACTAGACATCAGAGGTTTCTCGTCAGACAGTGCATAAACACAACAAATGTGGGCAGGAGAACAAAAACAAAAACTCTGAAAAACCATAGACTATGGAAAGCTAGGAAAACTTAAAAAAGGGCTGGGCAGGGTGGCCCATGCCTTTGATTCCAGCACTCGGGAGGCAGAGGCAGGCAGATTTCTGAGTTCGAGGCCAGCCTGGTCTACAGAGTGAGTTCCAGGACAGCCAGGGCTACACAGAGAAA
>NC_034607.1:50152176-50167376 GCF_900095145.1 Mus pahari
ATCTCTGAGTTCGAGGCCAGCCTGGTCTACAAAGTGAGTTCCAGGACAGCCAGGGCAATACAGAGAAACCCTGTCTTGAAAAACCAAAAAAAAAAAAGAAAGAAAGCTTCCCTGTACAGAAACAATTCCGAATATGCATGCAGACACGCGCACAAGCATGCTTGTACAGAAACAATTCCGAATGTGCACACAGACACACGCACAAGCATGCAAACAGACAGCACTTGCCTGTTTTCTTCCAGGATTTCAATTAAACTCTTCTGCAGAAAATGAAGCACTGAAACAGAGAGAGAACAGTGACAACCAGAACTCCACCCGGAACATTTTAAACCATCCACCACAAATGAGGTCATGAGAAAGCGGAAACTTCAGGAGCATGGGCTACTTTAGTTATGTAGAGTACTCTAATATTGCCAAGAAAGTTAAAGGAGTCAGTTCTAAAATGACTCAGAAAAACCGTCACCCCTCAGAGCAAAAGGAAAGGTCAAGACTTACCATCTTTAAGCAGATTAACAACACTTGCTCTACCTGCAGGTGGGAAAATAACAATGCTAAGAAGCTTTTGCCAAATGAACAATTAAAAGGCAGCAATGTAATCACAGACGTTACCCAGGAAAAGGCACTGAGGAAGTGCTGGCTTACCCAGGTTAAAGTTCTCCATGCAGGAAGATATGTTATCCATGACTTTTCTATAAGAATATACGTCAGCAGTATCTAATTCTTCTTGAAGATGAAAAGTAAAACTGTGTGTTGCCTGAGTTAGAAAAACCTCAGGTAGGCCATTGAGTGAGCTGCAAAAAAGAACCAAAGGATGCAAAAGCTTCCATCACTGGGTTAAGTGTGGAGGGCGAGAACCATACAAATGTTAAATACTGAACCACATCTGCAAAATATAGCCACAAAATTATTACCTCACAGTTATTGTGGCCTCACATGGTTAATATGACCTCACACAATTATTATAACCTCACACGCTTATTATGACCTCACATGGTTATTATGACCTCACAGTTATGACCTGTTATTATGACCTCAGTTATTATGACCTCATAGTATAACCTCACAAAGTTATTATGACCTCACATACTTACTATGACCTCAGATTTCATGACCTCATGCAGTTATTATGACATCACATACTTACTATGACCTCACAGTTATTATGACCTCATATTTATTATGTTGTCACACCACCACCAGTGAAATTCCCTGGCCTACCATTTCTCACCTGTCTCTCTGGCTCCATTTTGCTATTTCTGACCCCAAGGCTGTTCTCAAAGGTGTAGCCAGAACAAGAGTGACATGCAGTCACCATCAGAATGGCTTCAACACATGGTGCTGGCTTTTCCATTTTCCTCTTAGAATGTAAGATTCAAAAAGAAAATTAAACCTGTTTTCTTTATTTAACCCCAGTTCCTAGAAATGTGCTTAAAGCATAGTTAAGTGCTCAGCAATAATTTTAATATAAAAAACTAAACTGACGTCAAATTCAGTCCAATGAAATCAAAACAAAGAAGCATTTTGTATTTGAAAAGTCCACTGCTTTTCCAGAAGAAATAAATCTAAAAACTGGAATATCCTGAAAAAGAAAACTCAGTAGAAAGCTAACTCATTCTGTAATTGAGTCATGCTATCAAATAGTTCATGAAAGACTGGGATTGGTTCAAAACATATACACAAGTCTAAAAGAATCAAACCCATGTTACGCAAAATGCATAATGGTAACACTATTCCAATATGGGGGAACTACATGAGCCAATGTCTGGGATCCAGAGGCCCGACATGAAACAGAAAACTAAACTGGATCCCTACCTTACCTAATACTCAAACCCATTTCTAGATGGATTTTAAAACTGAGCAAAAGAAGTAAGGCAAACAATCTAGAATAGAGGAGGCGTGAGCAACCAAGGCGTGACGTCTAGAAATCTACGTAATGAGAAGTATCAGTAGAGTCACGGTCTTCTATTTCTATAAAGACAATATATCATGCACAAGGTAGAACAATAAGAGAATGCATTTGGCACAATAAAAATGGATGTAATAACTGAAAAGGCAATCAAACTCCACACCTTCTAAAATGTTCACCCATGAGTTGGAGATGGGATTCAGTGGGAGAGATCCTAACATACAAGATCCCCACAGGGAAAAACCCAGTACCAAGAAAAGGTCAACACTAATAATCTTGGGAAAGTAGCATTAATTAAGTAGACATAAATGCAGGCAAAACACTCACACACAAAATAAAAACAGGTGAATATTTTTTAAAAGGGGGCTATCCTGATAGGGAAATTTCTATTTGTCTGTTTCCTGAGGGGAGCATGTGGGTACCACAGCATACATAGGGAAATAAGATAACTTGCAGAAGTTGGTTCTCTTTTTCTATCCATAGGTTGCAGACATCTAACTCAGGCTATCAGACTTGACAGGAAATACCCAAATTCATACAGCCACCTCACTAACCCTCCAAGATATACTTTAGTAAAAAAACTAATTACAGAGTAGTATGTAGAATATAATTACTTTTACATAAAAATATTAAAACTAAGCATAGTACACATATGGTTAACTCAAAGAAAAGGATTTAAGAACCAAAAACCAAAATTAAAGTGGTGACCCTTTCCTAAAGACAATGAGACAAAGCAGAAATAGTGGGTTCTAGCCTTACTTGCTTTTGTACATTTCAGCATTAAATATTGTATATCATGCATATAATCCTGTACTATCTGTGTTAGAACATATGGGAACAGAGAAAAGGAGCAAAATGATAAACTTAAATATCCATATAAAAGAACTGACCCAGAAGCCAAGGAACTCAGGCCCACTGAATAAACACCAGCTTTTTTTTTAATCTATAACCTAAGGATTTTGCTTTCTAAAGCCCCTAGACAGACACACAGGCAAAGAGTATAGATGAAACATGTAGCAATATACTTTCTAAAGTCCCTCAGACAGACGCATAGACAAGACAGTATAGTTGAAATGTGTAGCAATATACTTTGGTTTAATTTTACCAAACCAGTGTATGACCTTAACTTGCTTTTCTCTTCCTTTCTTCTTTTAAGTGCAGAGAACGGAACCCGAGGCCCTCTGCCTACAAGGTGGCTAAGCATGCTACCATCAAGCATAGACCCAGTCCCTGGCGGTTTTTTCTACCATTCACCTCATCTCCCTTCTTTTTCTTTACCTTGCCAAAACTTTCTTCAAGGGGTTCTTCAGAGTCAAGGAAAAATAAATGCCTGCTAAAATATCCAAACAACTTTGAATAGCAGGATCGCACACACCATTTTTATCAACCTTCTCCAAGAGAGGCACAATCTATAATTAAAAAAAAAAAAAAGTAATTTTTTTTCTAATGTCAAATACATCAAACTTACATAATTACAAATACTCTTTTTAAGTCATTTCTCTTTTCTTTGAAGGAAATAGGGATAATAACCTTGAACTTTTGACCCTCCTTCTATGTCCTGAAAGTTGAGAATACAGGCGTGTCTCACTCTGTCTGATTTATGTGTTGCTGAGGATCAAACTTGGGGCCTTATATATGCAAGTACTGGACTAAGTAGGCTAAACACCCATTCTGATTCCAAGATTTATAAACCTTTAGCACCAACATGTCCCTCTTTACTCCCTGAACCACTTCCACTGAGAGTCATGTGCCTAACAGGACGGCAACACAGAAAATCTATAGCATTAAAAGTGAGTAATAGATTTAACTGGTTTCAAAATAGGTAGGCATGTGTGGAAAATCTAAATGCTCAAAGAAAAATAAGAACAATATATTTAAAATTAACTTTCAAATGGTCCACTAAAAAGCTTTAAAGATTCAAAATATAAATAATGTTTTAAAAAATATCTTCACAGAAAATTACACAGTTGTCTCCTATTTATAGTCCCAATGTCAGTGGAAGCTTAGCTACTGTTTCTATTGCTGCTCTGAATAAAAGGACTTTATATAATGAACAGAAAAGGAAAACTATCATTTGGTGACAAGTTAGCATTAAGCAACTGTAACCAAAACTGTTCATTTTTAAAATCTTTACTAGCATGATAGTATTTGAAACACACCCATGAACAAAATCTCAGCTTTACCTGTTTAACAGAGTGGATTTGTGACACTCCATCTGTGAGCTGTACACAATGTAACAGCAAAGAGGCTAGATTTTTCCCTTCCACATCAGCAAAACCTAAGGAACACACACACAAAAAAATGTCAATGATGTAATAACTACATACAGATTAATAGTACCTCAGTTTGACACACACACACACTCCTAGAACCCAAACAGTGGAGCAGAGAGCCACCTCTCAAACGTTGTCCTCTGACCTCTCCTCCTGTGGCAGGGCAAGCACGTGCCCACAAACACACTCACTGTCCTCGACTGCACTCTACTGCTGTAAGATACCAAAAGAAGGCTGAGAAGGACGGGGTTCATTTTATGCCCCAAGTCCCAGTCCCTCAATAAGGGAAGTCAGGGCAGAAACTCAAGGCAGGCATCTGGAGGCAGGAACCAAGGCCAAAGCCATGGAAGCAACACTGCTTACTGCTTGCTCCATGTGGACCACTCAGTTTGTTTGTATTTTACAACGCTGAACCACCTGTCACGGTGGCACTGCCTACAATGACCTGGGCTCTCTCCTCCTAACACACACACACACACACACACACACACACACCCCAATTGGATGGAGGTATTGTCTCAATCGAGATTCCTTCTTCCCAAATGACTCTAACTCCTGTCAAACTGACAAACAAATAGCCAGCACACATACATGAATAATAATCAAATAAAAATAGATGTAGGGCCTCTGGTGCTGAAAGCACTTGTTCTGCGGAGGACCTGGGTTCAGTCCCTACATGGCAGCTTACTGCATTCCAGAACTACAGTTCCTGAGGATTTGATGCCCTCTTATGACCTCTGTGAGCTTCAGGTGTGTACATACAGGGTCTATCTATGTACATAATCTAAAAAAAAAATTATTAAAAAAAATAAAGACAGATATAAACCAAAATAGCAAGTAGAACTCAGTCTAAAGACAAAAGAATATTCAACAAAACTAGTTTTCATCCAAAACTAGATGCAAAAACTACACGGAAAACTTAAACAGAAAGGAATTAACACTATATTTTATAGGTTCCAGAGATGCAAACACTCTGCTTGCAAACCTGCAAATTTGTTCACTGGACAAATGAAATTTAAAAATCACATACATCTCAAAGTTTCCATGTCCTGATGACAGACAGTCAGTGCAGCAACCTGCATTTCTCTTTTCTTCTTCACACCCATCTCAGTCAGGACGAACAGCAATCCCTGCAAGAAAGAGGAACTTGAGGCAGTGGTCCAGTGGAGAGTTTCTCCTGCAACACAGTGACATTTGAGGCCCCGTGCCTCTTACTGAGGATGGTGTCTTGTGCACTGTAGGGTGCTTAGAGCCTCCCCAGCCTGCACCCCATTAGATGCCAGGATCATCTTACTACCAGCCAATTAAGATGACCAATAGATGTCTCCCAACATTGCCACTGCTGAGTGACAAGCATCGAGCTGAGATCAGGTTTGCCAAACTAAAACTGTGGGCTTTTTGTTTAAGGTTTTTACTACCTTGAAAATGAGGGGGTTTCACTATGTTGTCCTTAAATTAGGTGCCGCTTTGAAGGAGAGATTTCTTTTGTCCCATTGAAGAATTTGAAATTCAACGAAAGCTTTGAGGATACAGATTCCAGCTTAAGTCAAAGGCAGACCTCCGTGGTCCTCTGAGGAATGGTATACCTGCAGACCCTCCCAGGCAGAAAACAACTCAGCATGCTTCACTTAAACTCCTGACATAGCTTCCTAATTGTCCCTACTTGCCTCTGAAGAATCAAAGCAATCTAACCATGCACTTGCTTATAAACTTCCCAAAGGTTTTCCCTTGCACTAAATATAATGTATTAGTTATATCCAAATTTGGGTGTTTGCCCTGAAAACAATCTGACCCCAGCTTCCTCTGCCATTCATTTCAGATTTCTTTCACAGCATGTATTACTACCTAAGATTACACTAACTGGCACACCTGTCTATTGCCTGTTTTTTTCTAGCACTAAGCTCCATAAAGGTTGCAATGAATTAACTGAATGGTTGTGTTCAGTGTTCCAGTCCTTAACTCCTTAGTCGTGCATGCATGTAGTAAACGCTTTATTAAAATTTCATGAACTAAATCAAGGAAATCTTTTTTTTTTTTTTAGATTTATTTATTATTACATCTAAGTACACTGTAGCTGTCTTCAGATGCACCAGAAGAAGGTGTCAGATCTCATTCCGGATGGTTGTGAGCCACCATGTGGTTCTTGGGATTTGAACTCAAGACCTTCAGGAGAGCAGTCAGTGCTCTTAACCACTGAGCCATCTCTCCAGCCCAAATCAAGGAATTCTTAATTAACAATTGCTAGAGATAATTATGGGAGGGACATATATACTTTTAATAGAAGAAAGGTGAGCTACCTGGTACCTAAAAGGACACGCTACAGCTAAGTGACATACTGCTCCAGAAACTAAAGCATTTATAGTCCATTTGGAAAGCAAGTCACTGCAGCAACGGCAAATGAGCAGTCAACAAAAAACAGCCAGACAGAGAGACAACAAGGAAAGAACTTGAAGTTCTGGGTTAAATTTAGGGGAATAATTTCCCAAACGAGCAGCCAGCGTGCAAAGGACTGAGAAAGAACTGAGGAAGGAAACTGAGAGGACACTTCTGATTTGAAATGGCAAGTTTGCAGCAGCGTTTGATCCCGGAGTCCTGGGGACTACACAGGGACAGACTCGGTGATTCTGCGCGTTCTAAGGGTAAACGTGTGTCCACGTGAACTGGGCCGGCCCAGAGCCGAAAATCCCGGTCCAGCCTGACGGGCGTCTGTCCCTAGGTGCCACTTGCTGCTTCCCTCCCACCTACATCTTCCCGACCGCCTCCCACGTGGAGTCCAAAGACTGACAGAATGACAGATGAAAACGTGGTTCAAGGGCTGGCTGTCTCCATGGAGACCTTGGCGCCCGGAAGCTACGGCTGGCACCCTCGGGGTGGCCTGCTAGCTGCCCCGGCCGCGCGCGCCGTGGCAGGTCGTTCCCCCGCGCCCGCGTGCCTGGCAGGCAGCACGCCCACGAGCCAAACCTCGTGCCCGAGGACGTCTGCAAAGCGTCGCCACCTCTGGACGAGCCCGGGAAGCCCGTCAAGTCTACGGCGTCCCGGCGGCTCGTACCGTGGTGCGCGATCCAAAACCGGTCCCGGGCGAAGGGAGGCAGGTCGGGAAGCTGGCAAGGAAATGTCGCGAGAGTGGCCGAGTGCTGCTGCTTCTCCAATCAGAAGTGAGGATGGGCTGTGACGTCAGCAAAGAGGGCGTTTGCGAGGGGATTTAGATAGCCCGCGACTTCAGAGTTCTTGATAAGCGAGCCTGTGACGGCGACTGCTGCGAGCTGCGTGCCCCTCACCTCCTTCTTGCCTGGCAGAGCCGCAGCCGCCACACCTCTAGGTGTCAGGCCGACATTTCTGTTTCAACCCAGACTTTCTACACTCACTATGCCCAGCGCAGAGACAGGCAAATTCTACAGTCGGGGACGGTTGCGCCAAGGACGGGAACTGAAGCCAAGAGCAACGACTTGAACTCCACTGTCCGAGCTTTAAAAGCTGCCTTAAAGGCTGCATCTTTTACACAACTCGCAAACTATCTAGCGGTCCAGTCCTTTAAAAAATGAGTACGAATTGGAGACCTATCACCTCAGTAAGGAGCTGGGACAAGGGACAAGATCACAGAACAGACAAGATGCTGAAAAGGCCGGGATGCTGGCCTGGGCTCTGAGATGCATAGTTGGGAAAAACAATGAAAATTAGGTTCATCAGGTGGATGGCTCTTCTATTACAGCACTTCCTATTTCTTTGTGGTTTTGCCACGAGTATCACGAAACAGTAGCTTGGTTGATTTTGTGTCTTATCCACCGAGTCACATCTTTTTCACTTTTTTTTTCCCCTCAAATTTCTGAGGAATGTTGAAAATGTCGGCAATTCTATAGGGCAGCATGAGCTGAGCCAAGACTGTCATTTTGGACCAAGTCAGTGGGCCTGCTTTTTGGGACTGCCTGGGGTTTTCCTAATAGTAACAAACTACTGATAGTCTAGGGGTCCTGAAATGATACAGTGTAGAGGTTCGGGTTAGGTATTTTTTTCAGCCAGCTAAAGAATTAAAAAGCAGGAAAAATCTGGAGTGCAACAGGTAGCAGAAAAGAAATCTCAAACAGCAGACAGAATCAGCAGTTGAAGAAAATTCTTACTCCCTGATCAAAAATAAGTATGGGAATTCCTGGGGGTGGTTGGATATTGCTGGCCATGGATAATGAGGTTTGCTGAGACAGTCAAGCCCCTCTATGCCAGCACACGGAGAGCCTAGTCCTTGGAATGGACTGAGACTGAACAGAGGGCCTTCAAAGCCATGAAAGGCCCTAGTGTCTGCCCCAGCCCTGGCCCTCCTAGACATTACTAAGCCTTGTGCATGGACGATGCCAGAGGCACTGTCAAGGGGATCTTCATGCAGACCCTGGCAGCCTGGAAAAGACTGGTGGCAGATCTGTACAAGAAACTTGACCTGGTCACAGCTGGATGGCCAGCAGCTATGAGACTCATTACTGCCACCACTTTGCTGGCAAGAGAAAAAAAGCTGACAGATTAACTTTAGCACACAAACTGACAGTCCCACATTCTGTTGAGACCCTCTTGAGGGGAGCACCCATGAGATGGATGTCTAATGCCCAGGTGATCCAATACCAAGCCCTGCTTTGGATCAACCCTGCATTCGGTTCCACAAGACATCAGCCCTCAACCCTGCCAGTCTCCTGCCAAATGACAACTCCTCAGGTCCCCTGCATGACTGTCTTGAGGTGACTGACCCGATCCAGTCTATCAAGCTTGATCTGATTGGTGTACCATTAGCAACACTGGATGAGGCATTGTTCACAGATGGAAGTTTCATCCAAAATGGAATATACAGGGGCAAAAGTGGTAACCTAAGATAGGACACCATCTTTAAGCAGGGGAACCTCATCTCAACAAGCTGAACTTTGGCTTCGACTCCAACATTCCACTGGGGAAGACAAGGCTGTCACCATATACACTAATAGCACATAGTAACCTGACTGTCCCAAGAAGTGGTCTTAAAACCAGTGGGAACACTTCAAGTCTTGATAGCCCTGCCTGAGCCCCACTTCCTGGACCACCTGGCATGGGATAAAAAAGAACTGGCTACCCAGCATAAACAAGGATGATGGGTGCTACAGGGCAGACTGAGAAGGCAGCTGGCTTTGGGTCTCCACCAAGTCACTCACCTACAGACCACATAAACTGCTGAACTCCTCAGACCCAGGTATTATGTTCCAAATTGGGAAGCCTGATTGAAGACACCACTTTTAGATATGTCACCTGGGCTCAGGTAAATCCCAGAGGGCGAAGGAAGGTCCAACAAGAGATCCAGGCTTGAGGAAATGGGCCTGGGGAACATTGGAAATCTGACTTTACTGAAATTAGGCCCACTGATTTGGCTATAAATATTTGCTGCTGTTTGTAGACAACTTCTCAGGATGGGTGGAGGTCTATCCCACCCAAACAGACTGGTCCAATCGTTAGTTTAAAAAAAAAAAAAAAAAGCTTCTACATTTGGACTGCCACTAGCTTTGGAATCTGACAATGGCCCACCTTCCATGTCTCAAAATCTTACAAAGGTATTAAATATTAATTGGAAATTACTGTGTAAAGCCCACAGAGCTCATGTCAGGTAGAAAAGATGAACAGAACTCTTAAGGGGACTGACCAAATTAATCCAGGAAAACTGACAAAATATGGGGCCAGTTTCCTCCCCATCCTCTTGGCAGGGCCTGATGTGCTCCTCACGGGGAGGGGCTTCCTCCTCCTGAAGTTATGTTTGTGAGACACCTCCCATCCTCTCCAAACTCTGGGAGACTTGCTGAGCAGAAATGTATGATCACCCCTTTCTCCAGTCTTTGAAGGCATTGCAGGAAGCTCGCAGGGCCATTGACTGGACTGTGAAGGAGTCCTGTCATCTCCTGCTTCCAAATCCACCTAGTAGTTCCAGCCAGGAAACTTGGTTTAGGCAAAGAGTTTCCCTGTCCAACCTTGGAACCTGTCCAGAAGGGATCCTACCCAGTTGTGTTAGTTAGGGTTTTACTGCTATGAAGAGACACCATGACCAATCCAAGTCTTCTAAAGGACAACATTTAATTGGGGCTGGCTTACAGGTTCAGAGATTCAGTTCATTATGATCAAGGTGGGAGCATGGCAGTGTCCAGGCAGGCATAGTGCAGGTGAAGCTGAGAGTTCTATATTTTCATCTGAAGGCTGCTAGGAAGATAATGACTTCCAGGCAACTAGGATGAGGGTCTCAAAGCCCACACCCACAGTGACACATCTATTCCAACAAGGCCACACCTCCAAATAGTGCCACTCCCTGGGCCAAGCATATAGAAACCATGACACCAGTCACCCTCACCACCCTAACTGCTATCAAAGTAGCTGGTGTTGTCTCTTGGGAAAAGGTCACTGGGGGTGATGACAGATGGGCCATCACTTAAACTTCAGACCTCTTAAAGACTGACCAGAGCTTACTAACCCAGGATACACAATCCCTGTTAGCCTCAAACCAGGATGTGGGATCTCAGAAAAACTGGATGGTAAACTGTTATCTGTTGGGTAGACCTCTGCTCTCTTATGTCCCTTCCAGGGTAGAACAATATGGGTCTAAGGGGGTGGACAGGAAGTCAGTAAATCAGTTTATGGAGAAGACTGGCTGGGAAAAGTCCATCAGGGATTACAGTGTTTATGCCGAGGACACACACAGTGCCTCTGCCAAGGACAAGGTACCTACACCATGTCCTCCAATCACCGGCTTGCTTGTACTAACTGGCTAAAGGTCCTCCTCCAACTAACTGGACAGTCACACTTCACTTCATGTATATGTTATCCCCCAGGTATATGGCTATAATAGAGAAGAGGAGAGAACTCATATTGACCTTGACTCAATGTTAACAAAAGACAAATGGGCCCCAATTCTGGTCCTGATCCTAGAAGGGGCAGGAATCACTAGTGAAACTACCATAGGCATCCCAGCCTCAAGTGTTGGAGAACCAAAGCTTTAAGGAACTCAGGTTCCAGATAGATTTAGACCTAGATCATTTGGGGAATTCTTTTTCTAGGCTGGAGAGCCAAGTTGACTCCCTTACAGAGATAGTCCTATAGAACAGAAGGAAGCTGGACCCCCTTTTTATAAAACAGGACCTTGCATAGCCTTAGGAGAGACTTTCTGTTTATATGCCAACCAATCAGGAACAAGTAGAGAAAACTGCCATAGTCAAATCCTAAAAGGAGAAAAGAGGAGACATGAATCAAACCAGGTAAATTAGTATTGGTCTTTTGTTTACTTGGTCCCCATGGCTGAGCACCTTACTGTTGAGCATCCACACTATTGATTCTTAGTCTGACCAGGCTAAAAGTTGAACCCTGCATCCCCAACTGCATGACCAAATATATCATAGAGAATAAACTCAGTGAAGCTACTGGTCCTTAGGACCAACTGTGCCTCCTAGAATATAAGTCGATCATTTGACTCATTCCTATAGAACCAATTGGGAATATTACAGGGTAAGACAGTGCACAGAGAATTATCAAACTTTATCCTAGGAACCTGAGGTCAAGATGCCCCAGCTAACATAGATTCTGCTAAACTGCTCGCTTGTGCAAAGACCCCTGAAACTGCTGAGCAAAATACCAGGACATAGTTTTCACCTTTTTGCTGTGGACATAACGGCTACACTTAGGACCCAAACACTTGCATGTAGTCCCAGCTGGCTAGAAAAAGACTTTCAATAGACTGTAAACTGTGTCTAAGTAGGTTGCCTGTGACATACATACATAACTGAAACAAAAATTTTCTTGAATTAATCAAGAGTTCTCTGAGACTTTTTTTTCTTAATTCTGATAAACATAGTTTTTACCCATTTTACTTTGTAGTAGAAAGAATTGAACCTGGGGCTTCCTGCATTCTAAGCAAGCACTCTTCCACTGAGCTATAGTCCCAGACCTTTTGCCTTCTATTTTGAAACAGTGTCTCATGGGATGTCTAGGTCTTGCCCCAAGTCTTCCAACAGCTGCAACTGCAGGTCTGTGCCACCAGTTCTGGCAAATGTGTATTTTAATGCAGTAGTTTGTTTATATCACAGCACTTAAAAGGTGGAAGGTTCAGAGTCAGCTTCAGCCTCATAAAGAGGCTCTCCTGGATTGTGTGAGCCCCTTTTATGATTAATGCTGATTGTCAACTTGACAGGACCCAAGGGCATTCCTATAGTAAAGAATTGGCTATATTAGGTTAGCCTCTTGGCAGGGTGTTGGGATGGCTTAGATTAGGCTAATGAGTGGGTGACTTCCCTTAGTGTGGTGGGTCCAGAGGAACTGGGGGGGGGGGGGGAGGTGCTGAGCACCAGCACTCATTACTCTCTGCTTCCTGACAATGGAGTCAGTATGACTAGCTTCACCAAACTCTCACCTCTGGGGCCTCCCCACAGTGATGGACTGTGAGCCAAAAGATACCTTTCGTGGAGTGTTGTATCATAACAAGACAAGTATCTAATACAATCCCTGTCACAAGAAAACTCTTTAAGGGCAGGGCATGGTGATCCATGCCTTTAATCCTAGCATTCATGAGGCAGAGGCAGGTGAATCTCTGTGAGTTCAAAGCCATCCTGGTCTACATAGTGAGTTCTAGGACAGACAGGGCTATGTAGACAGACATTATAAACAAATGAACAAAACCCAAAAAACCATAAGGCCCAAAAAGTATTTAAGTATGTGTTAGTATGTATTGCTTCCAACCCACTATAATGAGCATATATCTTGCAATAGGTTCCAACCATTTTGTTTCTTACTAAATTATTTGAAACTATAAAACAGACATTATGATCTTTCTGCCTACACAATGGGAGGTACTGTTGTAGGAAAAAAATAAGTGGAACTGAGCTAAGATCGTGGCAGAGATTGTTGCTAGTTTGATAGACTGGACAAATAGGAATCACTGAGAAACGATTTACAAGAGATGTACGTTACAGTAAATCTCCAACCCAAATATGCCCCAGCAATGAAAACACAACTCAATAACAATACATGCTGTGCACCTGAATTGGGCAGATCTACCACCACACTACTATCTTCTCCATCTAACCCTAACCCTGAGGACTGGCAGTTTCTCCAGGCCAGGGGCTTCTGCTCTGCTTTTCTTCTTCTTCCTCCTCTGCGTCCTCTCCCTCTTCCATTTTCTCCTTCTCTCTCTCTCCTCACCTTCCACTCCACCTTTCCTTTTATCTGCCCAATCATCAGCTCTCCTTTATTTTACAAATTAAGGTGGGAATCAGGTTTACAGGAAATCACCTGAGTGCTAACTGGTTCCTGGTTCACAACCCCTCACAGGAGAATGGAATTAACATCAAATATAATTAGCTCCAGGGCTATCCACAGCAGATCCTATCAGATGCAGACCCTAAGGGTCGGGGAAGCATTCCATGCAGAGAGAAGAGGCAGTACCAACGTCTAAAGCAAGCACTTGCCTGTTGGGAGACACGCAAGGAACTTTGCTGCCTGGAGCCAAGAGCACAGAGTTAAGTTCTAGGAAATGAGATTAAGGAGTTCATATTATATAAATTATCTCAAGATCATTGTGAGAACTTAGACTTTTCGTGTAAAATGAAATGGGGATTCATTCTGGGCAGAAAAGTAATGAGATCCAATTTACATTTCAGATGAATCACTGGAACTGGCTAGTTTGGAAGAGGCCTTAATAAACGCAAGAAAACTAATAGAGAGGCTTTCTATGAACAGAGGAGTAACTAGGAAGGCAAAGTATTAGTGGCTCAACCCACTAGAGAGTGGGAAGAATGGGCAGATGCCAGATAAAACTTAGTAGTGCTAACAGAGCTCTTCAAAGGATAGGATGAGGTGGAGTGGGGCTGGGGTAATGAGCTTTAAAAAGAACATTCTAAGGTTTCTGGCCTGAGCAATGAGAAGATGAAGTTGCATCTGTAGAGAGGTAGGGGCAGAAATTTACTCGGAGCAGGTTTAAATAAAAGCAGAGAAAGAAGAGGAGCTGTTCAGACAAACCTGAGGTGGAATGTGCACATTTGACCAGCGGAGATTAAGAACATTGTGGAAGCAGGAAAGCCAGGTCTGCAATGAACTCGTTCATACTTTTTAGTGTTCCCTAAACAATGCAGTATGACAACTATTTGCATAGCATTTATATTTATTAGATTGGGTATTAGATGTAATCTACAAGTGATTCATACTGCATGGGAGAATGCACTCGGTTATATTGAGATGCTGTCATTCTAGATACGGAGCGCTTGAACATCCTCAGATGTTGACATTGTTTTGCAGGAGTCCTAAAAGGAATGCCTTATACGTAGAGGACTCACTCCTAGAGGAAGTGGGGACCAAAAAAATGTTAGTTTAAAGGTTGAAACCATTTGGGGAAAATAGTTTTATTTTAGGTGGGCACAAAACTACTTTTATAAGTTGTAACTGATTTTAAGTATTGGGATTTTTCAAAACATGGTAGCATGAATCTGAGCCTTAAGTTTTTGCTTTTTTTTAATTATTTAAAATAACTGAGACCAAAGAGACGGTTCAGTGGGCAAACATGCTTGCTGCCAAGTCTAGTGACTGAAATCAGTCACAGATGGTAAAAGGAGAGAAGCAACTTCCAGAATCTATCCTCTTCTACATATGTTCTTGTGGGTATGTGCGCACGATAATAAAAAGCTAATAAAAAGGTAACTATTGTACTTCTAAAAATCTATTCCAGGAGAATTTTAAAGGATTTTAGGAGTATTTGTAATATTAAATGAAATTATGTATATGTAGATTACTTTTATGATTTGTATCTATTCATTTCTACAGTGCCATTTAGGTTTGTTTTCATCTGAACTTTAATATGTAAAAATTGAGAATTGCTGCAAGTCTGAGGCCAGCTTGGTTAACACAGTAAGTTCTTCTGGACTATACAGAGCTACATAGCAAGATTCTGTCTCAAAAGGAGGAGGAGGAGGAAGAGGAGGAAGAGGAGGAGGAGGAGGAAGAGGAAGAAGAGGAAGAGGAGGAAGAGGAGGAGGAGGAGGAGGAGGAAGAAG
>NC_034607.1:50168201-50169688 GCF_900095145.1 Mus pahari
ACACACGCCACACACATCGCACATCACACCACCACACACACGCCACACACATCGCACATCACACCACCACACACACGCCACACACATCGCACATCACACCACCATACACACACCACACACATCGCACATCACACCACAATTCTCTCTCCTGTGCTCATGTGAGTTGGACACATCCTATCTCTCTGACTCATTCTGTCAAATCTTTCTTTAATTCTTCACTTTGTCTGCCCCTCAGATGTCACTTTCAAATATGGCTGCTTCCTTCTACAAACTATCCTTACCTTCCTTGTTAGGGATTAAAGGTGTGTAGTGAGGGCGTGTCCACATTCTAGACAGATCATACTAAAATACAGGGAGTGTCTGCATTCTGGCAGGTCATATCTTTGGATGACAGTAACAGTGTCCAACTGAAAGATCTCCTCAACCGTCCTAAAGGCACCGACTGCTATAAACTTCCTTGAGGACAAGGCTCAACATCACTTCTTGAGTTAAACCCAAGGAAATGTCCCTTTCCTTTTGTTGTTGTTGGGTTATTTCCTTAGAGCACTGTCACTTTGTTAATATATAGAATTTAGTTCTGCATGTTCATTAGACCTCCTGCAAAGTTAGGATTTTTCCAATACAGAGACCATCTTTAAATCCCTGGTGACTGAGCTGTGCCAAGCATAACTAGCTCCACAAACATTATGCTGAGTTAAAAGAAGGCCAGCAAGTTCCCTCCAGTGTACAGAGACGCCTGCCTTCTTCACCACTGTGTGGCAGCAAAGCACTGAACTCCTGCCCTTTCAGTTAGATGTCAGCCAGCACGAATATTCAAGCTGAAGACACTGGTCTTTGAGAATTCCTTTCCTGAAAAGATGTAAATAACATCTATTCCCTTCTCATAAGGTCCCAATGACCCATGAAAGTCCCATCCCACCCAAGTTCAGCTTGGGAACCAATGGATTTCCTACACTTACAAAGCATACAGTGTGCTGATTGTTTTTGCCAACTTAACACAGACAGGCCTAAGACATATCCAGGAAGAGGGAATCTTGGGAAAGTGCCTCCATAAGATGGGCCTGTAGGGAAGTCTGTAAGGCATCCTCTTCATTAATGATTGATGTGGGAGGTGCCATCCCCAGGCAGGTAGTCTTGGACGGTACAAGAAAGGCCAAACAAACCAGGAGGTGCAAACTGGTTCGGCATCACTATCCATTACTGAAGGAACAGAAACTGAGGCAGAAGCCGTGGAAGAGTGTGGGTTTCCTTCATTGACAGACGGTGATGTGAAAGTTTAGTCAAAATAAACCCGTTCTTTCTGAGGTCACCTTTGGGTCATGGTGTTTGCTCACAGCAGCAGAATTCCTAAGGTAGCACAGGTGAGGGGCTAATTGCAGAAGTGCAGGTGACAATCACAAAAGAAGTCACTAGATATGCACTCACTGATAAGCGGATATTAGCCCAGAAACTTAGAATACCCAAGATACATTTTGCAAAACACAAGA
>NC_034607.1:50171098-50182850 GCF_900095145.1 Mus pahari
AAAACAAAACAAAACAAAACAAAACAAAAAAAAACCAAAAAAGTATGTCCATCTTTTGTTTGTTAAGGTCTTACCCTAGTTGGGCTGGAACTTACTATGTAGACCAGGCCTCAAACTCACAGAGATCCACTCGGGTGCTAGGATTAAAGAAGTGCCCCACTGCTTGCTAGCAAGACCTGTTCATAGATAGTTGCTAATCAAAACACCTCAAGTCAACAACAACAACAAAAAAAACCTCAAGTCATTTTTTTTTACATTGTGTTACTGTCATCTTAAAGATAGGAATGGGTTATGAAACCATGTACAGATTTAAAATGCATAGCCTTGAACCAGTGGAAAACATTGCCTGTCCATATGCAGTCACAGTTCTCAGTCCTCCCCATGGGCGATGCTAGGACAGACAGCTCCATTTGTGGGAGAGAGTTGTGCAAGCTTCCTGAGTGCGCTCAAACCCAGGTTAACAGCACAGTGACTAGTAAGAACAGGCAGTAAGACGCAGTGATCTTTACCCTGAAGCAGGACTGGCCCAAGAGCCCACAAAACAGCTATCTGGGGGGTATTTTAAAAATGTGCATGAGAGGTTTGCCTACATGTATGTCAGTGTACCACATGTGTGCCTAATGCCCATGGGAGGAGAGAAGTGGGCATCAGGTCCCCTGGAAATGGAGCTGTGGGTACTTGTGAACCACCATGTGGTCCTCTAGAAAAGTCACCAGTGCTTCTAATGGCTGAGCCATCTCTCCGGCTCATAATTGGGGCATTTTTAGGCATCAGCTAATGTAGTTACACTTTTGATGTTTCAAGGCAAATTTCAATTCACCTCTTAGGACATGGGGAGAGATGGAAGCCCTGAGTGTGTGAAGTCCTAAGTGAATGTGTATTGTTGACACGAGCCAGCCATGTGAAGGACCATTGCCTCAGACCCATGGGAAGACAGACATCTCCACCCCCTCCACACCTTGACACACATGCACGATGAGGCTTGGAGGAACAGCAAAGCCTTCCTCTGGTCTGTGTACAGATGTTGATAGTACACACAGAACATCCCCATCGTAGCTTCCTCTCCCTGGATGTTTATGGCCCGAAGACTGCTCCGCTACAGAGACTGTCCCCACCCAGAATTGCTAGAACTGCCTCCGTGTTCAGCTGTATGCCCTAGCTCAAGCTCCCTGTTCAGCCGTATATAATAAACACGCTGTAGTTCTTGGATCCTGAGGGTTCTCCATCAGAGGGCCCAGGCCAGCCAGTACCCATTCTTCTTTGTGTGCCTGTCCTTTCTTATCCACCTCATCAGTCTAGGCAGGTCCATCGCCGGAGCTGTGCTAAGCATGGCAGACCGTCCTGGAAGAGAGTCTGCAGAGTAGGGCCACTTTACTTTAAATTCAAATATATATATATATTGAATTTAAAGTATATATATATATATATATATATATATATATATATATATATATATAAAACTTTTCTTTCTGAGCAGCTGAGTGCTGGACTGAGTGGCTCCTGACACCGTCCCTGTGGCAATATTAATTTAATGTTAAGTTAATTTCAAAGCTCACACTGACATCTGTCCATTTTGGCTGGATTTGGCTTGAACTGAGTGGGACTCCGCATGCCAGAACAAAAAGGAATTTGAGCCAGGGAATCCCAGGGAAAGATGGGGCTGGCAGAGAGTGACAGAAACAGCTGGACTCCGGTAGAGCACTTAGCATGAGCACCACCCTTGCCCACTTAGACTTGTCATCTCCGTTCCCACACAAACCCCTTGGCCACTTACCATCCCGTTTTGCAAATCAAAAACCAATTTGCCTAGGTATTAAGTGAAAGGATTGAATAATTCAAAACAAATGAACAAACAAACCCTAGCACACTTGTAATCTCAGCGCTGGGGAGGTGGAGGCACACGTATCTCTGGGGTTCATTGGCCAGAATTCCAGGCCACTAAGAGACCTTGCCTCAAAACACAAGGTGAATGGTGCTGGGGGGAGGGGATGGATATCCAAGGTTCTCCTTTGGCTTACACACACATGTGCACGTGCGCACACATACATGCACACATCCACATCTGCGAAACGCCTTAGCATGAAACTTTAGTGCTGAGTAGTAAAATGTTGCCCTTCCATGAAAAATAAATAAATAAATAAATAAAAGCCTGGAAAGCCATGGACAGTGGCTGACTTATTTGGGAGTGAGACAGGAAGTCCAGAAAAAAAAAAAAAGACCATTCTCAAGCAGAGTGAGTTCAAGGTAACCAGGGCTACATGGGACCCTGTCTTCAGTAAAACAATAAGACGATAACTAAATAAGTGCAATGGGCTGGGTAGGTACAAGATGGTTGTGCACACACATACATACACACACATACACACACATACACACACATACACATATACACACATACACACATACACACATACATACACACACACATACACACATACACACACACACCCTTTGTTGATGTATTGGTATGAGAATTAAATGATATTATACATGAAAAACCCTGCCATAGTTTCTGAAACACAAGTAGTCTCATTCTCCTTTGACCCTAGACCATAAACTTTCCCAGTAGGCTAAATAGCATGACCCTAAAGGTCATCATATGGTAATTCCAGGACCTAGGAATGCCATATCCAATGCTGTTAAGAAATAAAAGTCAGGGTGGGCTGGAGGGTTGGCTCAGTGCTTAAGAGCCCTTGTCGCAAAGAAATGGGGTTCGTTTTCCAGCACCCACAGGGAGGATCGGTACCCACCACCTCCTTGGTCACCAGTCATGCATATGGTACACAGACATACATGCAGGCAAACCACTCATACATACAAACCAGTCAGAACAAATTGAAAATGTTAAAAATAAAAAATAAATAACTAAGAAAAAGAATCTCCCTGGATCCTTCAGAAAGCAACCAGCTGACTCAGATAGTACTTTGATAATTAAGATCTATTTTATGCTTTGGCCTCTCAGAACAATGAATGTGTGCTGTTCTAAGCCATGAACAGGTGGTATTTGTTATAGCATCAGTACAAGACTCATACATTCCCTAGGGAGAGAGGATGCCAACAGACTGCCACTCCATTTGCCTCAGTTTCCAAGTGAAACTGACCCCCAGTTCTCATCTGGCTGTCTACCCTCAGCCTACTTCCTTGCCTCACATACTCCATGTGGAATGAGACACAACTCAAGCAATACTGTACAGAGCAAGTGGGTTTGCTGAGGCTAGCCCCTACCCTTGGCCCGGGCATGGATGTGGGAATAGAGGGAGTTCAGACAAAATGGTGTTAAAGGTTCGTTCAAGTGCATTACCAAGCCATCACGTCACAGCGCACACAGCAAAAAAGGGACCAAAATGAGGATTCCTGGAAGAAATAAAGTGTGCTGTGTGCCCCAGCATGGAGGGGATCTTTGTTTGCTGTTCTGAGAGTAGCCACAAACTTAGAAGGGCCTCACAGAGGAGGAACCGGTGCTGGGCCCCGGGTCTGCCTTAGGCTGAAGGGTATATTATCAGGACCTTGTTAGAGACTCCTGGGAGCCTCAGAGAGACAAGAGGGGTCCAGGCCACGTGCTCCTACTCACACAGAGCCTGCCTGAGCTGCGAGGGAGTTCAGCCAAGCACCTAGCCTTCCTCATCACAGACCTACAAAGCCCACGAAGCCCTGTAATTCTCATCTGGTTGACAGATAAAGATATGGGTTAAAGGTGTGCTAGGACTCTGCTGCTCTGGCAAGGGCTCTTTCTAGTATATTCCACACGCTTCTCTTTTTCTAAACGCAAACACGGCTGGCTGTTTGTAGCAGGGACACTTCCCCCATGAAGCGAAACAAAGGCGTAATTACAAGGGCTTGGGAATTAATGGTACTAAATGGGTAATTTGGGTTTCACATTAAATCCTGGAATGGATGGCCCAGGGTCAGAAAGATTGGCTTTCCAAATGTCACCTCTGCCATCTGGTGGTCAAGTGACAATATAACCACAACAACTGGGCATTGATACTGTCATCACATTAGCCATCTGCGACCTTGGGGTCAGGTGAATGGATTGAGTGAGATCTGACTTGTAAGGCCTGAGATGACAAAATAAAATGTTAAATATACAAATAAAGGTTAAATGTTTTCCACAATATTTCAGCTCAGCGTGAGAACTGTGGAAAAGCCCCTTCATTCATTTCTTCAGCAAATATTTATTAAACACTGTCTTAGTTGGTTTCCCTGGAAACAGACCTCAGGCAGAGACATGTGTGAGGGAGGGTGGATGGAGACTCCTCTTGAGAGCAACCCTTGTAAGGGTTTGAGGGAAAAAAGAACTGGCTGGAAAGAGTTGAACTGAAATGAACTTGCAACAGAGGTCTGGGCCAATCCTGCTATGAGCTGTGAAGCTGGCTGGGCAGGCCGAGCCTTGACATTTCTGTATCCAGTCGTCGTTAGACTAACCCTGAGCTACGGCAGACAATGTGACTGCCTGAAGGGGAAGAAGCTCCCAGATCCTAATAGCAGAGCCACACCACAGTGTCCACTATAGATGTCTACGCTCGCCAGAGCCCTAACCCTAACCCTACCCGGTATAGAGGTATAGAGTGGGGTGATATAACATCTCTGCCTCTAAAGGTATCCAGAAGCACAGAGAACAGAAAGAAATACACCGGGTTTTTAAAAGAATGAAAAACTGAAAAGCAAAGACGGTCAGGAAATGTATTCCATGAGATTGAGTGGCAAAGAAACACCTTTGCTTTTCATTACAACCACAGAGAATCTTGAGCATCCGTGGGGAAAACATGAACTCCTCTCTGTTGATATTAACAGTGAAGAAAAGACTCTCCCTCTCCCGGAAATACTCCTACAGAGGTTTAACCAAAACACTGGAGGTTGGCTTCTGTAAAGGAGCCCGGCTCCTTTGTTCCCTTTGTACCCAGGTAGACATGATGGGACATCATTGCCTGTATCCTCCAGCTCCAGGTGTTGTGCGCTGTTGGAAAGGAAGGCTGCTATAGGCAGGTGTCATTCCTGGGGGGACTCTCGTGTTGACGAATCGTTTTCTCCATGGGTAGTGCTTTGGTAGCTCTAGGAAAGCTGGCTCCTCGTAGCTGTGTAAGTGGATCCTGAGAAGTTTGCAGTTCTTGGCTCCAACCGCTTGGGTGTTCCCTGACCTGACCCGACTGGTGGTCTCAGCCATCCCTCCATCCTGTTTCACTTTATTCTTCCTCTTCTCCCACCGAGGTCAACTTTATTTCCTCTCAAAGAAAAGCAATTCTCTCAAGGAAAAGATTCTCACCTGTTGTCCCCAACATGACAGTGAACTCTATAATTTTAGATATAAGCTTAAATATTTGAAATGGACAAAAATATTTCTGCAAGACAATTTCCAGGAAATTCTTTTGGAACTTAAAAAAAGCCAATATATATAATGTATATTATAATGTATCTCACACACACACACACACACACACACACGCATGCACACACATACACACACATACACACACACACACACGCATGCACACACATACACACACATACACACACACACTTTGTAGGGCTGGCTGTAGCCCATGCCTTTAATCCCAACACTCAAGAAGCAGAGGCAGGTGGATCTCTCTGAGTTCTAAGACAGCCTGGTCTACATAGCAAATTCTAGGCCAGAAAAGGTATATAGTAAGACCCTATCTCAAAAAACTAAAAAAACTAACAAAAGCATTTCTTCTCTCTAGTTCCTCTGTAGGCGCCATCCTCTAAGGTAGGAGAGGTGGACTGGCCTGAGGTCTTGGCATGGCAGAAGGACGGGATGACGTACTGAAGTCACTGTCTTCAGAGCTTGCTGTCTGGACCCCCATCTGAGGACCTGCTGTCTGGATCCCCGTACAAGGATCTCTCTCTCTCTCTCTCTCTCTCTCTCTCTCTCTCTCTCTCTCTCTCCCTCTCTCTGCCCCTCCTTGGCCGGTGTTTCCTCCCAAATTCTCTACCTGAACTATAAATGACAGAAAATTCTGGAAGGCCTTATTCCTCCACTCCCTTCCAGCTGATGAATCATCACATTTTAGACAACACCATGTTTGCCGCTGCTGTCTGATTTGTGACACTGAAAATTCCCTCCCCACGGACTTGGTGGCCTCGGTAATTTTGGCATTTCTTTCTTTTTTATTAAAAATAGATTTTTTTGCAATATATTCTAATTATGGTTTCCCCTACTCCTCCCGTGAGCAACATCCCAGCCTGAGAACATGTGCTTCTGACATCGTGTACAGGGATGCCAGAGCTCAGGCACACTGAGAACTGCTCCTGGAGCACCCTCCTCCATACTAGTGATTGTGGAAAAAAATGCAGGGCACTTCTTTGCTTAACTCTCTTTCATGGATCCCGACTTGGTGGCGCATGCCTTTAATTCCAGCACTTGGGAGGCAGAGGCAGGGAGACTGAGTTCAAAGCCAGCCTGGTCTACAGAGTGAGCTCTATGTGCCAGGGCTACATAGGGAAATTCTGTCTTGAAAAAAACAAAAACAAAACAAACAAAACCCCACAGGCTCTTTAATAGATCCCTATGGTGACGGTGTGCCGACGCCACCTGGCTGCCTTTCCAGCCTCATCTGCGATGACCATGTAATACAGAAGAACTTCGGGCTGACTGACTCTTCCAGTGTTTCGAGACTCAGATCATCTAGCACTGCCTTGAGAAATCTCTTTTTAAATTTAGATATATTAATTGTCCATAAGAATGAGTTTCATCATGGCATTTTCATACACGCATATAATACATTTATTTTTATTTTATGTAAATGATTGTTTTTGGGTTTTTTTCCCCTCCGCTCTTCCAGAAGACAGATTAGACTCCAATTATCCACGTTGTGTAACTCACAATAACTCCAGTTCCAGGGGATCAAATTCCTGTTCTAGCCTCTGCAGGCAATGCACACACCATGTAGTACACAGACATATGTGCACAGGTAAAAGACCCATACACTTAAAATAAAAATAAATATCTTTTCATAATCAAAAAATGTGTAAGTAAAATAAAAAAAACACTGAGATAGAGCCTCACTCACTGTGCCGCTGCCTGGGCTCAGGCCAAACTCCTGAGCTTACTTTTGCCTTACCTCCCCAGTGGCTGCACGATGAGCCTGGCTCACCCCCGAGCCCCACCCCCAGCCCGACTGTAATCCTGCCATAATTTTTGTTATGTTGAAAAGTTTCAATAAATCAGTTAAGTTTGTTATTTTAAAAATCAACGGAAGAAACACTCTCTACTATGAAAGAATAACACCAAGCTTTAAGGCATGGGGGCTACAATGTGAAGTCGTTTAAAACTGGCTCAGATAGTTGGCTCCTGATGTCATGGAAAAGGGATGGAAAAATGAAAGTCAGAGGACAGAGTAGTGGTCTGCAGCCTGTCATGGAAACTATTAGACATCTTACGGGATGAAGTAAGCCCAAATTCTGGAATAAAAATATTTCCCATCACATGTAAAGGGAGCCACATGGCAGCAGCCTTGATCCCTAGTCTCCATGAAAGAAATATATTCGTAGTAAATTTCAATACACTAGTTTCTGTTATACATATTGGATGCTTTTCCATACTTTAAAAAATACATTCTTGGGAATAGGGAGACAGATCAGTGGGTAAAATTATTAGCAAGCAAACATACAGCATGAGGATAAATACCAGCACCAGTATAAAAAGATGGGTGTGGCCACATGTGCGGCTATAGCTGAGCACTGTCGGGAGGACAAGACAGGCAGACACAGGGAGATCACTGGGGTTGCCAGGCTGCCAGTCTCGCTCCAGTGGTAGAGTGTGATAGAACAGGACCCCTGTGGCCTATACACACACACACACACACACACACACACACACACACACACACACACACACACACACACTTTGTCAGTAAAGCAAAATATACAGATCACAAAACCTTTTAGATTTTATGATCTGTGTATGAGTGTTTTGTCCGTGTGTNACACACACACACACACACACACACACACACACTATTTGTCAACTTCAAGTGATGGAGAATAAATTATCAGTTAAGTATAAGGTATAATAAAAACACTATACACACACACACACACACACACACACACACACACACACATACACACACACACACACTTTGTCAGTAAAGCAAAATATACAGATCACAAAACCTTTTAGATTTTATGATCTGTGTATGAGTGTTTTGTCCGTGTGTGCATATGTGTACCATGGTACCCACACAGGTCAGAAGAAGGCATTAGATCTCCAGGAACTGAAGTTATGGATGATTGTGAACCACCATGTGGGTGCTGAGAACCAACCTCCGGTCCTCTTCAAGAGCAGCAAGTGCTCTTTATCACTGAGTCATCTCTACAGCCCCTATGCACTCCTGTTAGAGACTTGGACATGACCTACTCATTTATGATCATGACTGTATGTTTATATTTATGGGAACAGACCATGATGGATAGAGAGATCATGCTGCAAGGAAGGACTCGTCATCCTGGTCTTTTTGGATGCTGTGATCAGATTTCTCCAGCTATCACCCCCATCAGGAGCTCTCTAAACTGTTGCCATGGCCAACACACAACCATCCCAAAAACCCTACACCCAACTGCTGATCCTGGGGCGAAGTCTGACTCTCTCGGGTCACTAAGGGGCAATGCTAACCACAGTCCAATATGTTTTACGACTCCTTGAATTGACAGGCATGGTGACACTCACCTTTAGTCCAAGTACTCGGGAGGCAGGCCCAGGCAGATCTCTGAGTTTCAGGCCAGCCTGGTCTACAGAGTAAGTTCCAGAATATCCAGGTGTAGAGAGAATATCTTGTGAATTGCATGGATGCATCATCTGTCAATTAAGAACACCTATGGCCAATAGGAAAGGGTAGAAGGTGGGACATCCGGGAGGCAGAAAGCAATCTGGGATAGAGCCAGGTGCAGGGAGATTTGCCCAGGGAGATGTAAAGAGACAGATGCACGGCGCCTGCGCACAGGTAACCAGCCACAAGACAGAATGTAGGTTAAAATAAATGGGTTATTTTAAGTTATGATTTAGTCTGAGAAGAGCCTAGCTATATGGCCAAGGTCTTATTTCTGGGAGCAAGGGTCTGGGAGGTAGAATCAGACCCTACCTCTACAGCCAGAAGCCCTGTCACAGAGAAACCCTGTCATGAAATAACAAAAACAAAAACGACTCCTTGACTCATTGACTGAAGCTCCCCAGAGCACAGAACACAGTTTCCTTGCTGGTCCTATGTCCTCCAGGAGTGGCCTGCATTGCCAGCTCCATATCAGCTTCTGATTACACAGAAGTGAGCAGAGACACGTATTAGCAAGTTTACAGAGAGAGACTCATTTGTGGTTCTTTTCTGCTCTACTCAGTTAGAATACAGACGGGTAACAGCTGCACTTCCCTCTAGAACTATGGCCATAGCTACATTAGTCTTACTTTGCAGATGGATGACGCTATTGCTCTTATTAATTGTAAGGCAGGATCTCACCGTGTAGACCTGGCTGGCCCGGAACTTGGTATGTAGACGAGGTAGGTCTTGAACTCACGGAGGTCCACTTGCCGCCTCCTCCCAAGTTAGTATTAAAGTTGTATGTAACTATCTTATTTCTTTCTTTGGTACAGGAAAAATCCGGACATCTTCCGGTCTTCTCTGGGTAATAGAATCACAAAATTACATTCAAATGCACTGTGAATATAATAGTCTTGGCTGACAACTTGTGGAGAGTAAGAATCACTAAGGAAGCCAGGCAGTGGTGGCGCACACCTTTAATCCCAGCACTTGGGAAGCAGAGGCAGGCAGATTTCTGAGCTTGAGGCCAGCCTGGTCTACAGTGTGAGTTCCAGGACAGCCAGGGCTATACAGAGAAACCCTGTCTCGAAAAACTAAATCCCACCCCCACTCCCACCCCAAAAGAATCACCTAAGAAACAAATCTCTGGGTGTGTCTGTGTTTCTAAAGAGGCTTAACTATGGTGACATTGATCTTGAATGGAAGCAGTCCACCCTATATGCTGGGGTTCTAGACTGAGAGCAGAGTCACGGGTAGGGCACCAATATTGTCCGTCTTCCTGAAAGTGGATGCAACCTGGCCTAGTGCTTTGATCCCTGCTAGCACACCTACAGATGCCTGCTCCTCCATTCATTCTTCCCCACGAAGGACTGTCCTCCTGAACTACGAACCAAATAAACCCTTTCTTTCTTGACATTTGCCAGGCATTTTGTCATGTCAGTGTCAAAATGAAGCGAAATAACCATTCATCCATTCATCTGACAAACACTGAGTGAGTGTCTATTTGGGATCTTGTTTAAAGAGACAAAGCATGGAAGGGGTGTGTCAGTTCCTATTGAACTTCATCTACTGTAGAAGGAAAACAGTGTAAGGGAGACAATAATTAAAAAGCACACATCTATCTACCTGTATGTATGTATGTATGTATGTATGTATGTATGTATGTATGTATTATGTATGTGTTATGTATGGTTTGTTGAGGAAAAAGTATCTCACAAGGCTCAAAATGGTCTCAAACTCATTATTTGGTGGAAGCTAGCCTTGGGCTCGGGATCCTGCTACCTCAATCCCCCAAGCGCTGGGATTACAGGTGTGTGTGTGAGCGTGTTCCCATTTTGAATACATATATTTCAGATGTACGAAAAGTATCAAAGCTATACAGGAGACATCATTAATTGTGTGTGCTTTGCTGTTACTGGGGAAGAGGCTACAGTGAAGAAACAAGGAAGAAAGTGAGGCTTTTAGTAATCCAGAGAAGCCACCCTTCACAAGGCTCTTGGGATATAAAGGAAAAATAAGTGGTCCACCAGCTGATACCCCCTCCATTCCCCACAGAGCAAACAATTGCGCACAGACCAAACCAGAAGCTGATGCAGAGACCAAACCGGAAGCAACTCTGCAGGTCTGGGGCAACGTGAGCCTTTAGGTCTGGCAACAATGTCCCGATGTGTAGACTTTCCACAGAGGATTCTCTTCCTGAAATATTCTCCACTCTCACTTTTTACCCAGGTTAACTCCTGGTCTTCCTGTCTTTGTTGAGACACTGCTTCCTCTAGGAAATTTGCATTCCCACAAGCCTGAGCTTGCTGAGTCTGACAGGATTTGGGGGGCTGTTCATCCTCTGGTAGTCTCTCTGCCTGTCACAGCACTGATCACACTAGACTTTAGTTGATAATTTACTTGTCCATGTTTTCCCCTGACTCAATCCTAACCTCCTTAAAGGAAGGGCTTAGTCAGCACCGCTGGCCACCAGCTGTTAGCACAGTGCTTAAAGAAAACAGGGACTTAACTCAAAGGTAGAGTATTTGTCACGTGTGAGATCCTAGACTCCATCCCCAGCATGGGCAAAAAGAAACCATTACTGAGTGTAGCAGGTATAGTTCGTGAAACGAATAGATGAATAGTCTCAAATGCATCTCGAATCCTGCTTATCCAGTATTATTTTGTGCTCTCCATTTTGAGGTACCAAGCATAACGGGAAGGGATAGAAGACAAAAATCTCATGAAGGTTGAGTTTGTAGCTCATTTCGTAGAATGCTTTTCCAGCATACATGAGGCTCCGGGTTTTGACCCAAAGACCACATAAACTAGATATAGTGGCACACAGCTTTAATTTTAACACCCGTGGGAGATGGAGGCAAGAGGATCAGATGATCAAGGCCATCCTCTGTTACACATAGTGCATTTGAGAGCAGCCTAGGCTACATGACTCTCTCTCTTTCTCTCTCTCTCTCTCTCTCTCTCTCTCTCTCTCTCTCTCTCTC
>NC_034607.1:50182860-50186175 GCF_900095145.1 Mus pahari
CACACACACACACACACACACACACACACATTACGATCTAATAGAAAGACAGTAATTATAGACAAAGTCCTAAAGTAAAGGAGGAGCAGACATTTCTTAATCACACAGGGAAATAATCAGGGAAACCTTACTCGGAATGTTACACTCAAAGGGAATGAGGGACTCACTCATAATTGCCAGGCAAATACAATGTTGGTAACACTATGAACAATGCTTTAAAAAAGTTGATCCATCATGGACTGGAGAGATGGCTTGGCGTTTAAGAGTACTAGTTGGAGTACTAGTTAGAGAGATGGCTTGGCATTTAAGAGTACTAGTTGGAGAGATGGCTTGGCATTTAAGAGTACTAGTTGCTCTTCCATAAAACCAGAACTCGGTCTCCAGCACGCGCATGGCGGCTCATAGCTTCTTGTAACTCTGGTTTTAGGGGTTTCTGTCAGATGCCCTCTCTGGCTTCTTCAGGTAACGTCTACACATGCTGCACTTATAGACACTCGGGCACGCACACACATAAACATGAGATAATTAAGTAAATTAACAGTCTTTAGAAACAGCTCCACTAATGTGGGTCAACCCTGTGTTAGTTGCTTCTGCATCACTGTGGTTAAATACCTGGCAAACAACTGAAGGACAGAAAGATTTATTTGGGCTCATGGTTTCAGAGATTTTCGTCCACCGTGGGTGCCTCCATTGCCTTTGGACTCATGGTGAGGTACAACATTACAGCAGCAGAAGTATGTGAAGGAGCTTGTTCACCTTGGGTTAAGCAGGATGTAAGAGAGAGAAAGAGGGAGCAGGAGCTATGCAAAACTGTCAGAGGCACACCTCCAATGATGTATTTCCCCCCAGTGAGATCCCATTCCCTAGTTCTTAGAACCTCCCCAAAGAGCTCCGCTAGTTGAGGACTAAGCTGTTCACAGATGAACCTCAAGGGACATTTTGAATTTGAACATGTTATGACTGTTCTGGGAGATGCCATGGAGAGATTTTTGCTAAGTGTTGTTATTCTGGCTCTCTCTTTAGGTCTAACGAATCATCACAGGATGTACAAATCGACTGTACATTTTATAAAGCTTCCCATTATGGTCCAAAAAAATTTCCTGCTTCTAGAACATTTTAAAATCATGGACTAACACAAATACATCTATCAGTATAAATTCTATCAGTACAAATGATCGATTGTTAACCAGCAGGCCTGAGCAAGAACAATTATTGCGGGTATCTGACAAGATTAGATATCAGGCTGAAGATGTGGCTCAGTGGTCAGGACTTGCCTGCCGTGTATTCCTGGCGTTCAAGCACTAGTGTCATTGCAAACTCCAGGATGAATTCAAGGCTGTGGTAACATGGTCTTATGGGTGGATTTTTGTGGGGGTTTGTGTGTTTGTTTCTTTTTTTGTTGTTTGTTTGTTTGTTTGTTTTTCGGTTTTTCGAGACAGGGTTTCTCTGTATAGCCCTGACTTACCTGGAACTCACTTTGTAGACCAGGCTGGCCTCGAACTCAGAAATCTGCCTGCCTCTGCCTTCCAAGTGCTGGTGTGTTTGTTTCTTAAGTATGAGTTCTGAGAAAATTAAATTAAGAATTCTTAAGGTCTTAGAAGGTCTGCAAGAAATGGAGAATTCTGATGAAGGTCATGAAGAACTCTCCTTTTTTCAAAGCAGCAGACAGTGGCTGTGCTAGCAACATTTTATAAAGGTTGGGTGACATGCTACAAGCTGATCCACGGAAGAGTGGAGAACTGATCTCTTCCACAAAAGCTCCCTCCCCAGAGCCACAGAAAAGCTGGTACAGTATATTTGAACCTCTAGAAATGGGAGCTAAGTAAACTTCTTTTTAAAACCATTATTCACCCTTGTGTATTTTGTTACAGTAAAGAAAAATGAACAAATACACCACACAAGTGTGTTGCTACCACTAGTGTTTATTGAGGCTTCCTATAAATAAAAAGCTATTGTGAGCTTAGAATCCTGGGAAAGGGACCGGGGATATAACTCCCTGGTAAGCACTGGAATGCATGAGGCCCTGTGCTTGATCTTTAGCACTGCAAAATCGGATATGAGGCTATACCAGTGCCTGGCAAATACAGAAGTGGATGCTCACAGTCATCTATAGGATGGAACACAGGGCCCCCAATGGATGAGCTAGAGAAAGTACTCAAGGAGTTGAAGGAGTCTGCAACCCTATAGGTGGAACAACAATATGAACTAACCAGTACCCTCAGAGCTCATGTCTCTAGCTGTATATGTAGCAGAAGATGGCCTAGTCGGCCATCATTGGGAAGAGAGGCCCCTTGGTCTAGCAAACTTTATATGGCCCAGTACAGGGGAATGCCAGGGCCAAGAAATGGGAGTGGGTGGGTAGGGGAGTAGGGCAGGGGGAGGGTATAGGGAACTTTCAGGATAGCATTTGAAATGTAAATAAAGAAAATATCTAATAAAATAAAAAAATCCTGAAAAAGTATTTGGATAGACAGTTAATATACCTGACTTTCATACTTATAAATGTGTATTGTTTAAACTTGAAAAGTATACAATCACATGGCTGGAGATGGCTCAGCAGCTAAGAGTACCAGCTGCTCTTCTAGAGGTCCCAGGTTCAATTCCCTGCACATACACATAGAAGCCCATAACTAGCTGTAACTCCAGTTCCAGGGGGTATGATGCCTTCTTCTGGCTTCCTTGAGCACCAAGCACATACAAGTGCATGGGCATGCATGCGGGTAAGATACTCACACCCATAAAATAAAATAGTATTTTAAAAGTATACAATCAGGGTTGGGGATTTAGCTCAGTGGTAGAGCGCTTGCCTAGCAAGCACAAGGCCCTGGGTTCGGTCCTCAGCTCTGAAAAAAAAAAAAAAGACAAAATAAAAGTATACAACCGTGGAATTGTATTTGTAATAACAGATTTTACCTGAATACAAATTGCCTAAGAAGAAAAAAATCTTGTCTTTATTGTCCATCTTACATTTATATTCTAAGTTTAGGATGTTGGGGATTGGTTCTAATGCTTTGATTTAATTGGGAATCTGCATGTTCAAACTCTGAAGGTCCTTGTTCCCAATTGGTTTTTGATGGATAAATAAAGATGCCAGTGGTCGGTCAGTGGTTGGGCAAAGGGAACTTAAGATTTGCATGACCTAGGAACAGAGAGAGGGGAGGAAAAATGCCAGGTTACAGAGGGAGGTGGATCAGATTTAGAGCTGCAGAGGGAAAATCATCTGAAATGTAGGTGAGAAGGAACGCGGCCTCAGAAGGGCTGCCCAGAAGCGTCTCGGGCAGCAAAGACTATGGGCCACCCAGAAGCAGCAGGGCA
>NC_034607.1:50187347-50196142 GCF_900095145.1 Mus pahari
AGCAAGCCAGTAAAGAACATCCCTCCATGGCCTCTGCATCAGCTCCTGCTTCCTGACCTGCTTGAATTCCAGTCCTGACTTCCTTGGTGATGAACAGCAATATGGAAATGTAAGCCAAATAAACCCTTTCCTCCCCAACTTGCTTCTTGGTCATGATGTTTGTGCAGGAATAGAAACCCTGACTAAGACACCAAGCAAGCTGCAAAACTAGAATAAAGGAACGCAGCTGCCACCAGAGAGAGCCTCAGCTCAGAGCCGCTGTGAGCCTCTGCTGTGCAAAGGGGCTGGCTTGTTCCCTGACCTGGTGCTTGGAGGAAGACAGTGAGAAGCAGACGATAAAAGCTGCCTGCCTCTAGCAGCCAGATAAATAAAGGATAGAGATTCATAAACTTGTATTCGATTGCTTTTAAGGACAGAAGGGATAATTTAGGAAGATTGAAAAAAATGCTTTAAAGAAATTTAAGAGTCAGTAGGTGTCATCAGCGCCTAGCTGCTTTTGTTGGGTACCATCAGTTCTCAGGTTAAGCCAGGAGCCATCAGCTCTGGCTTTAATTGCCTGCTGCCTTCAGCAGAGGCTGATATTAATTGTCATCAGTGCCTAGTTTTCCCGCTACATACAAAATGCACTCCACCCAGTAAACCAGTATACATAGATGTATAAAATATTGAGGCTTTTGGCCTTACATTATAGGTCAAAAAGCAGGAGATGAAGAAACACTGTCTCGATGGTTAACATATGTCTAGATTGCTTTAATTGCTTCGAATTGTTTTACTTATCAAAATGAGTGTGACTATGAGTTTGCTGGTTTTATTATAATTTCTATGGGAGAGAGGTCAAGCTATAACTTTAATAATTTAAGGTTACTGGACCAAGAACATGCGACTTTGGGAGAGAGGCTCTGTATTTGTGTTGACAGGAAAGGAGAAAAGGCTTTGGGCCTCTTCCAGAGTGATATGGATCAGATATGACAGGGGAAGACACCCCGAAGATCTCAAAAAAAAAAAAAATCGAGAAAATCAAACAGGACAGGTAACTTGAACTGTTGATTTCTCAACATGGGAACAGCCCTGTTACTGGCTTAGACATAAAGATGTCTCTAGCCAAAACTTAAGCTAAATTTAGACAATGAATCTTGTTGGTTATGGAATCCCTAAGATTCTTCATGCCCTCCTTCATATGGTATGAATGAAGAGTTATTACAATTGGTTATTGATCAAATTAACTCATAAAGAGACAGTTGTCTTTCACCTGCTCAACCAAGAAGCAAAATTTCATCCTTAACTGATCTGTGCACCCTGCACAATCCATACGAATATCTTTTTTTTTTTTTTACAGGGTTTCTCTGTGTAGCCCTGGCTGACCTGGAACTTACTTTGTAGACCAGGCTGGCCTCGAACTCAGAAATCTGCCTGTCTCTGCCTCCCAAGTGCTGTGATTAAAGGCGTGTGCCACCACCATATGAATATCTTAATGGCGCTAAAATTTTGGTTGTGAGATTCATATATTGCAGAATGTAATGTACAGCTCTGACAAGATTCACCCTCAGGGATGCTGAAGTGACCTGCTGCTCCAGCCCCCTGCTTCCTGATGCTGTCTACAGGCTTGCTTCCAAAACAGTTTTAGGATCGCTGTTGATTCCAGGTCATCTTGCTTCATCCAACCTTTCAGGCAGATTCAGACAGAACTTCTGTCAAGCCCTGAGCCTTCCAAGCATACAGAGACAGGATAACAGATGCTAAAGCTAGCTTTCTTCAGTCTAACCATTTTTCTAATTTTCCTACCCCTCCCCACCCCTTTGAAGACTTTCTCCTTTCCCCTATTCAGCAGGAAGAAGCCATGGAGAGTTGTCAGCCTAAGTCCTTGGATTTGGGTGCCTGGCTATGCTTATTTTACAAATAGATAGGTTGTCATTTTAGAGGATAATTTGGAAATGTTCATCATTTTGAACAGGGAGGAAATAGGTAGGATAGATTACTAATTTTATTCTTGAACAAAGCATTGTGTTGTCATAATCTTACATTATTAGAAATCTTTAAAATTGACACAAAATTGAAGTTATATTTTCTTTTCTTTCTTTCTTTTTTTTTCTTTTCTTTTTTTTTTTTTTTTTTGGATTTTCAAGACAGGGTTTCTCTGTGTAGCCCTGGCTGTCCTGGAACTCGCTCTGTAGACCAGGCTGGCCTTGAACTCAGAAATCTGCCTGCCTCTGCCTCCTGAGTGCTGGGACTAAAGGCGTGCGCCACCATGCCCGGTGCGAAGTACATCAGTACAGAATTTGTGTATTGATATAGAATTAAGGTTTTCATTGGTATAAGTCTATATATTGATACAAAATTTGAAATTAATATTGTTACTCTTAGATAGGTATTGTGCCTATGCAATTCATTTAAGAATAGAAGGCTTTGGGGCTGGAGAGATGGCTCAGCGGTTAAGAGAACTGACTGCTCTTCCAGAGGTCCTGAGTTCAATTCCCAGCAACCATAATGGTGGCTCACAACCATCTGTAATGGGATCCAACACCCTCTTCTGGTGTGTCTGAAGACAGTGACAGTGTACTCATATACATAAAGTAAATAAATAAATATTAAAAAAAGAGAAGCAGTCCTTCTAATAGCTGCTACTACAGACTGTTTAGGGTGATTCAGTGTAGATTGCTGTCCGTGTGCAGGTGAAGGCAGGCACAAAATAAGGCCAGAGCCTGTGATTCAGCAGTGGAAAAGGAATGAGGGCTGAGCATTTTAGAGCCAAGTACAGAGGGACATGGGGACAGAGGAGACAAGATGGAACCTATAGAAGAGGAAGAGGAGCCAGAACCACACTGCCCTGGGAGCCATAAGTACTGGGGATTTCTTAGATAGATGATTAATAAGTAGGGTGTGTTTGCCCCATCTAGGTGTGTAGCTTGTGTTTATATCAATTGAGTTTTGAGTTCATTGTGTGGGCCTTTTGTGGACTGAGAATTTACTGATAAAGATCTGACTGATAAATTACAAGCCTCTAGAGTTTTGATTTTTACAAAATGGGTTACAGAGATTTGTGACAGCTAACCACAGGGGGCAGATGGCAGAATTAGCTGTAAGAGAACCTGGAGATGTGTGGCCACTGCTGCATGGGGCATGGGGTTTGCCCTGGAGGTGGCGAGACAGCTGGGGCCAGAGAGTAGCCCGCATTAGCGTGGGATGGTGCCTTTTTAAAATATTTCCCGAATCAATTAGGTAACACAAATTAAGGGCCAGATAGTAAACTTGTGGTTCTATTAGATTCTGATTTAATTATAATAAAGTATTTTTAATAGTATTCAAGTAGAAATAGCTAAGAGGAGTCAAGGTTTAACTTGATTACTGAGGTTTAACAGATATACCTTATATAGTGTTCAAAAACATCAGAAGTCCACAGAATCTGACATTTAATCATTTCATCATTATTAGACATTTTGACTAGAGAAATGTCTGCTCCTGACAGAACTTCCTTCATAGTTTAAAGAAGATATTGAGCATCTTTACCTCCAGGCAAGGTTGCTTATTGTGGCAAGGCAGCCTCTGGGCAGAAATTGCCTATATCATCTGCAGACCAAATACTGTCCAAAAAGGAGAAACGTATATGGTATAGTCAACTGCTAAACAGGGTCTGTCAGATGGCTCTAAGCCAAAGGCTGAAGACAGATGATCTGACATTTTGAGGAATAGGCGACTGTCCAGATAGTCAATCGTCTCTGCAATTTGTTCAAGTTTTGGAAGCTATGTTTTTGTGCTCCCTAAATGTTCAGGTAATATTTATTTTGTCCTCAGATTTCTGATGGGGTTGAGGACTATTTATAGTCTCATAGGCAAACTTAAGTTGCTTAGCATTGAGAGAGCTGAGACAGAGTTAAAAGGATGGTTTTCAGATGATAATACAGGCTAAAATCAGAACTCAATTCAAGTAGAGAATTATGAGCTCTTCAGTAAGGATAGATGGTAGAGTACTTTATCTAATTGACAAATATGATAGACTGGATGTTAACTGTATATCATACTTTGCAATTTATGGTTATGCTCAATTTGTGCCTGAGAGAAGAGCTTTTTAAAAAAAAAATGGACAGAAAAGGTGAGATGTTGGGCATTGGTTCTAATGCTTTGAGTTAATCAGGAATCTGTGTGTCCAAACACTGAAGGTCTTTGTCCCCAATTGGCTTTTGATCCATAAATAAAGATACCATCAGCCAGTGGCTGGGCAGAGGTAGACAGGGCAGGATCTTGAGATTTGTGTGGGCTAGGGATGGGCAGAGAGAGGAGAGAAGAGTCAACCAGGTTACAGAGGGAGGCGGATCAGATTTAGAGCTGCAGAGGGAACATCATCTGAAATGTAGGTGAGAAGGAACGCGGCCTCAGAAGGGCTGCCCAGAAGCGTCTCGGGCAGCAAAGACTATGGGCCACCCAGAAGCAGCAGGGCAGCAAAGANAGATCGTAGATTTAGAGGGTGTTGAGTCAGGAGCACCAGAGGGAAATCTGTTAGCCGGTCAGAGGAAATTCAAGGCATTTCAAAGGTAAGCTAATGTGTGTGTGTGTCTTTCATTTGAGGATCCAAAGAGTTCCTGGGCAGATGGCTGGAAGCACCGGGCCCTCTGGGAGTACAAAGTAATGTAACTAAACTCACTGCAACATAGGAAACAAACACACAAAGAAACAAACAAAACCCCTCTTAATGTGTTTTGAATCTGTCAATCTCCAGAGAATTTTAGACAAATCTAATTACAACCCCTTTTTCCTCTATTATATTCCTTTTGCTGTTTTCCTTTTCTCCTGGTTATGTGGGCTATTGCGTGACCCCAGAGCCTGTGCATGCTGAGCAGACACTCCACCTTTGAGCTACACCCACCCTTAAATGTCATATTTAACAAAGGAAATCAATTTCGCTCCAAACACACAAAAAAATGAGGGAATTGAAGATCAAAAGCTGCTTATTACATATAATTCTAACAAATTTGAGGAGGCAGAAATATCCTAATATTACACCTATGAATAACCAGGCAAATATTCTAAATGTATTTGCATACTTAATGAGTCTTGTAGATTTAAGCAACAGAAGTCACTTAATTGTAAGCTTAGCATCAGTGTTCTCTATTTCTTTTTTGCACACTCTCTGTGCATCCAAGCATTATCTAATTGCTCAATCATTTGTCTGAATATTCTACTTTAGAAAGACATAAATCCTTGTGATTTGTAACATCGTACAGAGCTTGTGAAGTTGAACCGTTATAAGCAGATGTCCTTTATCATCTTGATTAGCTGAAGACTGGTTTAGACCCATCACTGTGGATTTGAGCAAACTTTAGAAACAATGGGGATTTATTGAACTCATAAAATCAATGTGAAAATTCAGAATCATAAGGCATTTGGCCCTGCCTTGAACAAACTAAAGAACCATGCTCACTTTACTTTTATGAAACAAAGTAATTTTAAAGACACTCAATCAAGACAAAAAAAAATCTTCTTTTATCTTAGAATGAAAGTCCCTCTTCCTTCTTATCTCTATCTGTTAGATGGGCTATTATGCAAATACACTTTTTAGTGTCAACAAGAAGCAGCACAGTTTAATAACTATTTTCTTTCTTTTAGATACTTTGACTGCTTATCTGGCCTGCATCCCTAGAGGAAGCCCGCAACTAAATACTTCGTAAAAAGCAATTAATCTTTAAAGTTTCATGAGAGAAGAAAAACAAGAAGCAAAAGAAAAGAAAAAAAAATGTGAGGTATTCAGGTTCAAAAAATACAAAATCATTTTTTGAAAGAGGCTAATTATGTTCCCTTTGCAAGAGAGGAAAGAGTTTTAGAAATAGAAAAATAAATACTCCACATATACACACAAAAGAACACGACATGCGGTTGGTTTCGACATCATTTGAGTCCTTGACAATTTTATCAAGCCATACAATTACAATGTCAGCTCTTATTAATCTCCAAGTACAAAAAACAGAGCAGGCCTTATTTCTGAGGTTAAACAAAAGTTTTCACTCTTTAAGACAAGCAAGACAACAATGTTCTCATGAGAGTTTCTTCGTTCTTTTGTTCTGATCCACTTCCTGAATGAACAATCTTGTTCGTGTCAGAATTTCCCCCAAATGGCAATAGCATTTCAAATTCTCCCTGAAAAAAAAATGTGCCATCTGAAAAACTAAGGGTATGTTATTATATGTGGAAACTCTAACAATGAAGGAGGCAGGTGTTAGCATGGAGTGGGCAGGGCTGTATGAGACATAAGAGACCCAAATGGCCTACGAGGTATTTGGCTTGGTGTCTTGGGAGTCTGGCACAAGACCAACTGTTGCTGATCCAAAGATGGATGAAATCTTCCAGTTCAGTGCAGCTGGAATGAAACAGAGCATTTCTCAGGAAAACAAAGACAAAGGCTGAGGGTGAGCCTTATAAGGGCTTTTAAAGTAACCCATGGAGATATTCATTCAAACTCCAAACACAGATTTTTCTCCCTACCAAATCTTGCTCTTATAGATAAATACTTAAAATACTGGCTGGTCAGGTATAGGTACGAAAGAACTAGAAAACAAGTTTACCCAAATAATAAAATCATCTGTTAGTTTTATGTCACTCTAGCGAGATGCCCAAGAGAAATGCATTAGAAGCCAGCAGATTTAATTTTGACTCTTGGTTTCATCCCTGTGGGCCTGAGGGGAGGCCAACCATCACTCTGGAAAAGAACAGTAGAAGAAAGCCACTCACCTCATGGTGGTGGAGTGGGAAGGGGACAGAGAGAAAATGAGGCTCTAAGGACAATACAGACCCTTGAAGGTGCACCCCCATAACCCACTCTTCCCAAACCAGGCCCCACTAGCCCATTCAGCTATAAACTCACCAATGAACTGACCCGTTGAGGTTAACACCTCTCAAAAGCATCTCCCCAAAGCACCACCGGCTGGAACCAAGGCATCCACATACAAGCATGGGTTGAAGGTGGCAGGCTTCGTATCCAAACTATGAGGAGCACAAATCTGGTTCCATAAAGGAAGTAAGTTTTCCTCCAACACGGGCATGCTCAGGAGGCTCCTTGGGAGGCTGAAAATGGGGTGAAGCACAGGGGTTCGCAAACTGCCTAGGCTATGAAATGACATGCTCTCTCAAAGAAGAAGAAGGAGGAGGAGGAGAAAGAAGAGGAGGAGGAGGAGGAGGAGGAGGAGGAGGAGGAGGAGGAGGAGGAGGAGGAGGAGGAAGAAGAATCCTAAGGAACCATATTCCTGTGAGAACAAAATCAACCTAACCCTGAAGGATTTCAGTGAAATTGACCTGAGTTCAATTCAGTATCTGCATATGGAGACACAAAAAGTCTTAGATGTGTATGCGGTTAGTAGGTTGAGGGTCCTGATCCAAAGCCATAAAGACTCAAATGAACTTTGTTAAACTTCTATTTATTTTTAAAATTGCATTTATTCTCTTTCTGTGTCTCTCTCCCTTTCCTTCTTTCTGTACCTTCCTCAATCTCTATCTCCATCTTCCTCTCTGTTTCTCTGTCTGTGTCTGTCTGTCTGTCTGTCTGTCTCTCTCTCTCTCTCTCTGTGTGTGTGTGTGTGTGTGTGTGTGGGCTTGCTAGCTCCAAATCATCAAATGTGACCTTGTAACCTGGAGTGACTACAGAAACCAGGAAAGTAAAAAAGGGGCCCTAGGGTGGGGAAGGAGGAACAATGGAGAGAGGCATCGCAGGGCCCAAGCAATCTGAAAGCAGAAGAGGGGAACTGGGGAGGGCCTTAACGAGGGAGGGGTAAGGAAATTAATATGAAGAAAGAATGAAAAAGGACAGCAGAGACTGGCACACTATGGACCAAAACCCCAACACAAGGCATCAGAAGCTTCCCTTTGAGCTGCTGGTCAGGGTTGTCCAAGAGACTCCCAAAACAGGCTATTGCTGTTGCCTTTCGTTGCCTCCCAGAGATGGGGGTGAGCCGCTGTTGCTGAGACACCATGCACTTGGCACACAGGACCCAGGGGATTTGAACTAGGTCTGACCTGAAAGCCCTGAGGACTAGCTTTCATGGTCCCAGAAGGCAACAAGCAAGTTTCCAAGAGCCGGAAGCAACCGGTAATCCTACCCACACATGACACACTGGCACGCATCCCCGGCTGTAACCAACAGCTCTCTAACTTAAGGCCTCTTCAACAAGATGGAAATCATGCTTGGTTTGGAAACAACCAACTTCCATGAGCTAGTGCGGTCAGGGCTCCTAGAGGAGAGCTACCACTGCCAGCTTATTCCACCAGAATAATTCTAACTACATCCCAAGTACTTGTCCTTAGACCTGAAAATAAGAGCTCCCACCAAAGAAGTGTCTCATTGCAATAGAGGTCACTACAGAAAATCAGACTGATGGAAATACAGAGGGCGTGTGGCCTTGTGGTGCTCAGATCTAGCTGATACAACCCCTGCATCTAACACCCAGGGACCATGACAGAAGACAAGGGAGAAAGAATGTAAAATTCAGAGGGACAGAGAGTTGGCTATGAGATTTTTTTTTGACTACTAGAAATGTTTGAAAAGTTATACACATGAAGTTAGATTAACATGGCTTCTTAAACAAGACTTGAACTAGGATAACACCAATAGACAAGGTAATAGGAGAGAGATGTTTCATTGGGCCTCAGACAAAGAACTACAGAGCACAAGAAATAGCCTCCCTCAGGGACAAACCCTCAGATTTGCTATCTAATACCAAGTGGTCAGCCTTGAAATCTTTCTTTTTTTTTCTTTTTTTTTTTTTTTTAGTTTTTTGAGACAGGATTTCTGTGTAGCCCTGGCTGTCCTGGAACTC
>NC_034607.1:50196342-50234319 GCF_900095145.1 Mus pahari
TGTGTGTGTGTGTGTGTGTGTGTGTGTGTAAAACAACAAAGAAATAGAACTCATGAATGACTGGATAGAAAAAGGACAGGGGGAAACATAATTAGATTTTACTTTTTGAAATGTATGTTTTCTTTGGTTGGTTGGCTGGGTTTTAGAGAGAGAGTCTTTCTGTGTAGCCCTGCCTCTTTTGGAACTCATTTGAGGAGCAGGCTGACTTTGAACTCGGAGATCACCCTGCTTATGCCTCGTAAGCACTGGGACGGAAGGCAGGAGCCACGACCGCTTGGCTAAATGTGTGCATTTAAAAAAAAAGTAAACCTGAGGGTGGTGGTGCACATATTTAATCCCAGCCACCATGATTCAGAGGCAGGTGGAGCTCGATGAGTTTGAGGTCAGCCTGGTCTACACACCGGGTTCCATCAGGGCTACACAGGGAAACTCCGACTCAAAAAATACCTAAATAAATAAATAAATAAATAAATAAATAAATAAATACCTCTCAAAAAGAGAAGCGAAGGTAGTCAGGCACCATACCGTGATCCTGGACTCTCAGCCAGTGGGGAGGTTAAGGCAGGAGTTCAACATCAGCCTGGATAACATATCATTTTCTAGCTCAAAATAAATAAATAAATAAATAAATAATAAATAAATAAAGCACAGCTGGTTCTCTGATTAGATACCGCGGGTCTTCTCACTGGAGAGGAAAGGCTAGCAGACTGGAGGAATGATGACATGGGGCCTGAGAGGTAGTAGTCAGTCTGGTAGCCAGGGGAGGTGGGAGGTCTTGGGCGCTGTTTTGTAGTTTGTATTGTGCTTGTCAAAACTGTGAGACAATGTTTTCATTTGTTTTCTTGTGTTAGGTTTGGTTTCCTTTTATCTTGCCTGGTTTGGTTGTTTTGTAAGATGGCCAGCAGGCCACTGGGGACTGTCTGAGGTACCTCAGAACTCTCCTTATCACCCTGAATGAACTGTAGTGCCAGACTCACATGGAGATCTTAAAATATGTTCTTTCTTTGAAAATTTCACACACACACACACACACACACACACAATGTAATTTTTTTTCTCAACCGGTGGATCGTGATCCCCACAGGGGTTGCATATCAGATATCCTGCAAATCAGATATTTATATTACTATTTATAACAGTAGCTAAATTGCAGTTATGAAGTAGCCATGAAATAATTTTATTGTTAGGGGTCACCACAAATACTAGGAACTGCATTAAGGGGTCACAGCACTAGGAAGGCTGGCAAAGGCTGATGCATACCTTCCCGCTCCCTTCAGTGCTTCCTGGACTGTCCCAGTACATTCCTCTCCCAGTGACACCACCTCTTCCTTCTCTCTTCTCCTCCTCCTCCTCCTCCTCCTCCTTCCAATAATCCACCGAGTTCAATTCATGCTGGCAATATGTGGATAAATGTTTGGAAATTCACTGAATGTGGGCAAGCTGCCAGGGATCATGTTCCCAAGGAAAATGATTCTCGGGTACTCCAAAACCAGTACCTTCTCATCTAAGGAGCAGAGCCTTGCGAGTCCCTCTCCCATTCATGAAATTTTGACTGGCTTGATCTTGTGTAGGTCTTGAGCAAACAACTGGAACCGCTGTGAGTTCCTAAGGGTCAGATATAGCAGACCGCATTTCAGAGCACTCCCCTGTCCTCCGGCTCTGACTTTCCGCCTCCTTTTCCAAGAGGTTTGTTTCCTGAGCCTTTCACAGGAAGACTTGCTACAGAGTTGATCAGTCACTTATTTTCAGCACTGTGGTGGGGCTGGAGGAGCCGTGGGGAACAAGCCCGGAGAAGAGTGTGGTCGGCCTGTGTCCAAACCCCAGATATGGTCATGAATTCAGCAGGGGTAGGATTGCCACTCCCCCCAACCCCAAGCCTGCATCTCCCAGTGTACATAGACCTGTACTCCACCTTTGTTCCACCTGAGGAGGTCATATAGCTCAGTAGCCAGGTTAGACTTCCTCTCCCCTAATAAGGTCAAGTCCAGGAAGCCCCTGGAATTCCTTCTTATGCAAATGAGGCATCCCCAGCAATGGTGTACACTCCCTCTGATAGCATCCACACACCCTCCAAAGGTTTAATAGTCCTTGTTCCTCCCAATTAAACCAGCTGCTCAGTGAAGCTTTCTCCCTTTAAGTCTGTTTCTGGTCTAGCTCACTCACGGCCTGCTGTCTCCATCACCCCCAGCCTGTGCTCCAGCCTCGGTTTCTCTCTCAACCCGAGCAGAGAAGGAATGATACCAGACATGAGCCTCTGCATTAACCTCTGCTTCTCTGACCAAGGCGGAGGGCAGCACATCTGTGTGACTAAACAAAACTACTGAGAAGTCAGTGTGGCATCATCACCATTTAGCAAAACAACATCACCAAGTTCCTTCCGACCTCCCCCATCATTCTCAGATTTCCAGAGCTATCGTTGTCTTTTCAACTACTGAGTATGCTCTTGCCAAATGATGCCACGTCTGCAACTAAGAACCGAGGGCAGCCCTGAGCTCTAAGCATGTAGGTGAAGGTTGAATAGACAGAAGTCATGTTCACAGTCACCCTGGTGAGGCTGGGTAGACTTGGGCTATGTGAGGCTTTAAGAAGAACTGGAGGGTTCTGTTTTGGTTTTGTTTTGTTTTTGCCTGTACTGGCAGCACACACTATGATCCCGACACTTGTCCTGCAGAGGAGGAGGAGGAAGAGGAGGAGGAGGAGGAGGATTGGAGTTTAAAATAGAATTCTTTCCTCTAGCAGGTGTGTCTAGCCTTTTGGCACAGCAACATAACATTTTCATCTACAGGGTTCATGCTCAAGCGCTACAGAACTGAATTACAAATAGCCGTAAAAATCCTATCATATTTTAAGTTTACAGGTTTGTGTTATGCCCTGTTCATAGCTATCATGTGGTGAAATGTGGCCCGCTGGCTACAGACTGGATGAGCTTGCCAGATTCCAATCCAGGTAGACTTAGAACCAAAACACATGGTCTTCTATTTAAATTAAGGTTTTTCTTTTCAATAACATTGATACAAAAGGCAAATAATTGCTTCTTAGCATAATAACCAAACAAAAGAGTAACAGCAGAAATGCTAAATACGTTAGTATAGGACCCTATGGTAGATAATTAACAAGCCATTTTAAATGTTTTCAAATAATACTTCAAGACAAGGAAAATACTTGCAATAATGTGTAAAAGCCAGGCAAATATGTGAGTTCAGCCTAATTTTATATTAAGAGAAAACATGATCTGTGTGTAGAGAAAAAGAACTTAGAAAGGCTAGGACATGGCCCAGTCAGTAATATGCTTGCTATGTTCACAAGGACCTGGGTAGAGGGACTGAAGAGGACATTGGTGTCTGTACACATACACACATACACACATGAACATGTCAAACACACATACAAACATGTTAAACATGCACACATACACACAGTATTTACAAATGAGGGGTTTAAGGAAATTTTAGTTTTCTTTATTTTTTAATGTCTCAATGAAAACACATTAATACTGTTTTTTTATATAACGGAATTATTAACAATGTCAATGGTCACTTTACAATATTTTTGTACCAATTTAGTATTTAACAGAGTCTTAGCATTGGAGTTCCAAATATGAGGTGACGCTATGAATATGGTTAACTAAAGGAGAAGACATTAAAAACAAGATGAAAATCATTACTTTTTCATTTCAATTGTTATGGCAAAATGTGGTTGCCAAGTCGTCTAGAGTTCCTTTGCAGGGAACCCAGACTGTTGTGTTCAGGCACGGACTCTCTTGTGTTCCTCTCATGGTTACTTTTCCCTCTCTTCCTCTGCCTATCCCTCAGAGTTTCCCACTCTGTATCTGCTCCTTTTCAAATAATGTTTCCTGCAAGCTTCTATCAAGATTCTAACGTCTATCAAGCGCGCTAGTACCATACTTGAATCTGATTGGTGGAACCAAATACCTTTTTATTCGACCTGCAAGTTACTAAAAGCTCCCACTGTACAGGCTCTAGGGTAAAAGAAGCTTTAGACAGACATCCCCAGTTATGTTGAGGTGGATCCTGCTCAACACCCCAGTGTTAGCTGCTAGGTTTGAGACTCTCAGTGGACGCTACATCTCAGAACCTATGACTGCCAGGATGGTTCAGTCTCCTTTACAGACATTACTACAACCATCACTGGCTCATTCACACACACTCATGCCCACATTGCATGCCTGCTGATTCTGCCCCTGCCTCTGATACTATAGTGTTAGGGTCCTTGGATGAACTGTGATACTGTAGTAATAGGGTCCTTTGATGAACTCTGAAACTGTAGTAACAGGTCGCTTTGATGAACTAAACCTTGTTTCAGTTCAGGTTCTCTATCCTCACTTGTTAACATTTCCCCAAGCATCTTATAGATCCTGTCCACTTTGCAGTTACTACACAGCACATGATAATGTTCTTTTAACATGTCCCTTTCTGTTAGTCTTTGGGGACACTGTGGTCAGTTTTTCTGTTTTCTGTTCTTTTTCTTCTGGCATAAGCTGTCATGTTATGCAACACAAAAACAAAAGGGAAGATTTTCAGTTGTCAGCTAGAATAAAAATGTCTGCAGTAGGATGGTAGTTGTGTGCACACGACATCTGTGTATAACAGACATGTATAGAGGTCAGAGGACAGCAGCTTCCTGTGTGCATAACAGACATGTATAGAGGTCAGAGGACAGCAGCTTCCTGTGTGTATAACAGACATGTATAAAGGTCAGAGGACGACAGCTTTGTAGAGTTGGTTCTCTCATTCTGCCTTTACACGGGTTCCAGAATTAAGCTCAGCTCATCAGGATTGTCCTGCAGCTACAGGTAAAGTGCCTTTACCCACTGACCCATCTTCCCAGCCCCGCATTTGATACTCCTATATCACTGGGGCACTAATTTCTTATGTGGCTCTCATATGCAGTGTCTTAGACAAAAAACACACAAAATGAACAAAACACCTTTATGAGGTCTTACTAATGCTCACTAAACTCTCATGAGCTCTGAAAGTTTCGAGCTTAGCCTGTCACCACTGATGGGTGCTTTCCACAGACACAGTGATAATAAGGATACTGATCACCCAATGGGGTGAGATAGGAGAGTTTTGTCGCCATTGAAACCCAAGGATTGAGAAAGTTATCATGTCCAGGCACATGATATACTGCTATACTTAGGTTATATTTGTTCCCCTAGAGTTCATGAGATAGAAACACGGTAACCAGTGGGTAGTGTTGGTGTGCTAAGATCTTTAGGATGCAGGACCTGGGGGAAGGTAATTAGGTCATGGTTCTTCCATCTTGAGTTAATTTGAACGGTCTAATAGAGGGACAGGCTTGTCATATGTACACTTGTTCTCTTGAGGCCAGTCATTTTTTAGACTCTGACCTTTCCCTGCTCTAGTGCTTTCTGTCTCATGGAACTTCGCCCTCGGTCATACATTCCCGCCATGATGTCATCTGTCATGTTTGATGCAACAGCAATAATCTAATCTCCTGTCTTTAGTAACATCAGAAACATTCACATGCTGCACAGTTAGATATTTTATCACCAAAGTCCAAAATGGAGTAAGACTTAATACCAGGCAAGCTGTTTTCCTTGGCCACCATCCCACTGGAAGGACACATTGGTTGTTGTCCTGGTCCCTTTTTTTTCTAGAAGCTTCTTAATTCTTCCAGAATTAAGCTCAGCTCATCAGGATTGTCCTGCAGCTACAGGTAAAGTGCCTTTACCCACTGACCCATCTTCCCAGCCCCGCATTTGATACTCCTATATCACTGGGGCACTAATTTCTTATGTGGCTCTCATATGCAGTGTCTTAGACAAAAAACACACAAAATGAACAAAACACCTTTATGAGGTCTTACTAATGCTCACTAAACTCTCATGAGCTCTGAAAGTTTCGAGCTTAGCCTGCTCATAACACACAGCATTCTGGATTCCGAGGCGAGGGGTTTGAGGCAGCTTTCACTGGTGCTACACAGCAGAGCAGCACATGCAGCGAAAAGCGCAAACGTGCGTTCTGAGCCAAAGCTGCAGTGGGGCTGGGAAGTGCCGCCCAGGCGACTGAGCCCAGAAGTACCCTGAATTCTTCCTGCTTTTGATCTTGACTGAAGTTTTGACAACTGCACTTCCAGAAATCTTTAACTGTTGCCAATTTATCTCAACTTCCACATCTCGAGCTGTCCTATCGCTATATCGTAGTTACAGCGTTCCCATGTTTTATAGCTATAACGCAGTTATGGCGTTCCCATACAATGTGCATCCCTTGGGCTTCTTCGTCCCCACACCAGACTCTGCGTTCTAACCTGAATCTGGTTACAGTGTGAGAAGCCCTTTCTTCACAGCCTCTGATGGGGCGGACTCACTTTCCTCCCAGCCCCCTCTGCTATTCTCCCTGTCTCACGTGCTCCTGGTGCCGTGACCGTGTCCTTCGTTCAGTCCCCCTGGTATATTAGTATCCTCTTAACCACAAAGTCTGGCACCTGCTGCTCTCCCTACCCACAGTGCACTTCCTATCATCCTTTGATTGTTCCTGGTTAATTTTCTCAGACCTCATTAAAAAAAAAAAAAAAAAAAGTCAAGAAAGGCGTTCTTGACTTCTGAGCATGGAATAACTCCTGCGCATCATTGCATCATTCAGCTGTGTGATACCATGGACATTTCCCTCACAGCGCCTAGTGAGTGTATGTGTTTAGTGAAAGTTCATCTTTCTTCCTAGAATGGAACTCCATGAACACAGAGGATCCAACTGATAGATTTTGTTCCCCTTTGTATTCCTCATAACGCAGGGCCTGGGATAGCAAAAGTAGTCAATAAAATGCTTCCTTCTCTGCCTTTGTCTATCATCCAATAAATATTTATGGTGTATTTGCTGTGTGCCAGGCACTGTGCTACAAGCTGGGCATTCACTAAGATGAGGACCAGTGTTTCTGCTCTCACACCTCTTACCATGTGAAAGAGGGAGCTGATATGACTTGGCCACGGAAACCAGACTATAACCATCGAGGCAAATAAGTGACTAAGACGCACACAGCTATGAACAGTTAGGAGGGCCGATCAGGGGATTTCCATCTTCTTCCACTTAATATAGAAGACAAACAAACAAAAATGAGAAAGCCGTGGTTTCTTTACAGCTGTGGTGTTATGTGTGTGTGATATATCCATGTGGGCCTGTGGGTGCGTGTGAAAATACACACATGCTTGAACGGAGGTCACAGGTCAACACCAGGTATCCTTCTTGCCTTCCACTTTATCTTTCGAGATGGAGTCTTTCACTGAACCTGGAGCTCACTGATTTGGCTGGGTGCCCACTGAGCTCCAGGAGTGTGCCTCAGAGTCCCCTGTAACTGGGGACTAACCTACCCAGCTTGTACATGCCTGATGACCCACTCCTGCTGTGTGGCAGGCACTTTAGCTCTAAGCCATCTCTTCTGCCCCTAATAATACCTTTGAGTTGTATCATAAAACACACAACTCACCCATTTAAGTGATACACGGTCATGGCTTTTAGTGTAGTAAGAAATGTATAGTTATGAAACTTTCCAGAGACACTTTCATTACTCACCCTTCAAAGCACTTCATTCCCCCATACCAGTGGTTCGAAACCTTCCTGATGCTGTGAGCCTTTAATACAGCTCCCATGTGCTGACCCCAACCATAAAAGTATTTTAGGTTTCGCTACTTCATAACTACAATTTTGCTACTGTTGTGAATCGCAACGTAAACATCTGTGTTTTCCAATATTCTTGTTTAACCCCCGGAAGGGTTGCGACCCATAGGTTGAGAGCTACTGGCCTAGACTAACAACTGCATCTTTCTTAGCCCAGGGTAACGATGAATCCACTTTCCATCTCTGTGGACTTACATATTTATGGAATCATACAATATTTCCAATTTTGTGATCAGCTCTTTTCATTTAGTGTATTTTCCAAGGCTTATTCAACCCGTAGCTTGATTTCTCTCCCCCATCACCCTGTCTCCAGTCTCACATAGCCCAGGCTGACCTCAGGTTCACTATGTAGCTGGCAATGGGCTTGATCTCTCTATGTCCAACTCCCAAGTACTCCGATTACTGGCTCCCCAGCTTCCACTTCTTTTTAGCGCTGAATAATATTCCATTCTATCATGTGGAGCTTGGGGTTTTTGATTGTTTGCTTTTGTTTTGTTTTCCACGGCCAGAAACAGGAAGCTATTGCAGTTTTTTTTTTTTTAAATCATAGCCAAATTCAGTTTGTCATGTTTCTAGAAAAAGGTAAGTAAATATTGGCTGAGCCTTATAAAGATGGCAGTCATGTTGAGAAAGCTGCTTTTTATGACTGAACGTATTCACTCAGCTCACTAGTCTATTTAGTATTTCTGACTCACAAACGGAAGTGATTCTATTTTGGCATCCTCCGTCTTTCTCTTGTTGGGTCTCTGCTGACTTGCTGTGCTAAATTATGCAAGTTACTTTAACTGTTGATTTAACTCCCTCATGCTCTGTAAAATGAGCCCAGTCCAGCCTGCTTGTTTGCCAAGGCTGTTTGGAGACAATTTTTCATATGCTATGCATCATCAGCTCCCACAGAAGGCAGAAGGAATTTGACGTGTGGGGGATGTCTGGGATCCAGTCCAAAATTAGTGCTCATCTGGAAGAAACATGGACGCCTGGTGCTTGCTTGCTGGCCTTATTTGTTTTCACTTAGGGCTTTCCCTCTAAGGAACTTTGCAAAATTTATCACTTTAGTGATTTTTTTTTTTCTATATAAGGTTGGCTTTTTCTTTTGTAAAAAGACTGAAGTGGGAAAAGCCTTCTGAAGCCTTCTATTAGTTAACTGTGTATCAAAGAGAGTAATTTGTCTGACCTAGTTTGGTGACCTGGGGAAGGATTACCTCTAACATCCAGAATTTGTCCCTCCCCTCCCCTCCCCTCCCCTCCTCTCTAGTCCCTTAACTTCTCCCAAGACTGGCCTCTCTAGGCCCCTGCTTGGGATGTGAAATCCAACCAGATTTATCATTCATGTGCTCATGCAATATACTTTTGTGTGATTTGCAAAAGAACATAACAGATCCTCCCTTTGAAATGCTTGCTGGCCGACAGTTGCAATAGTAGGTCAGGCGAACGAGTACATGCCAAGAGCGGCAAAAAAGGGACATTCTGAGGGCAAAAACAGGAGCAGAGGTTTCCACTATGTGGAACAGTCTGGAGACTGTCACTGGGCTGAGAGAAGAGATAGAACTTTTAAAGGAGGGGCAGGAAACAGCATGTCAACCCTCCCAGCTGGATTCCTCAGACCACAGTCACCCGAGGTGCGAGGAGCAGCTGTAAAAACTAAACTTGCACAGCTACGAGGGAGGTTTTTCAGGCTACACACGGAATCCGTTCTTGGCCATTTAAACACCTGGAAGACAATAAAGGCCTTGGCAAAGTGCACACTTACACTAGTAAATGTAGAAAGACGAAGGATTGGCCAGAGGAGAGAGTTCACGCCTAGAGACAATGCAAGAGGGTGGTCCATAGGTCCAATCGAGGCAAAGGGAATGGAAAGAGGTGACTAAGTGCTTCATCGGGCCTTGAAGTATAGGTGTGGGGAAGGCAGTGGGAATACCTCTTGGGTCAGGGCTCCTTACTCTAAGGGGCACCGGGAGGAGCTAGAGTTATAAACACCTCCTCCAGTGACGCCAGGTGGTCGGCTGTGCCTTCCGATTAGCTACTCCGGCCGCCAATCCCGCAGGAGGCGGCGCTGTCCCGGCAGCTCGGAGCTCCGAGTGCGGCCGGCGCGGGCTGAGAGCCGGGGGAGCCGGCTGAGCCCGGTGGCTGGCGAGCCGGAACATCAGGCGCCGCCGCAGAGGTAGGCAGGTGGGCAGAGCGCGGGGTCCAGCGTCCTCGGGGACCGAGTCTCCCGGGTCCCTTACCCCGGGGACCAGGGCGTCCTGGGTTGCGGGAGAGGAAGGGGTCGGCGGGATCGGAGGAGTGGGACAGGGATGCAACGCAGGACGACGCCTCGCGTCCCGGCTCGGCCGGGTCCCGGGTCGCCCGCTGAGGTGGCTGGGGAAGGCTCTACGTACCTCGGGCTCCTGTGACGTTCTGTTAGAAAAGCAGGGCCCCTGGCTTGTGGTACCGCTGGGGGTCGTCGGGCAGGGGAGCTGCGGGGCAGCCCCGCGTCCCCGCGCGCCGTGGGTCCCATCGGCGATGCTACAGTTCGGCCTGCGCTTCTGATGAGCCGTGCTTTGAGGGGACCCCGGGATCACAGTTCTCCAGCTTTTCATTTTTAACACCTCCGCTTGCCCGACCGACCGTCCGACGCCAGAGCGTCCTAAGGTGACATACCCCGAAGTGAATCTGTCCCCGGAGAAGTTGAGGCACCCTGCCTTGCAAAAACTCTCCTCTGGCTGGGCTACCTGCGGGTTACTGGCCTCTTTGTGAAAGTTCCAGTCTTTGCAAGCCTGGACCTCACGGCTGTGTGTGTGTGTGTGTGTGTGTGTGTGTGTCCGTGTCCAGGAGGAGTGTGGAGAAGGCTGTTCTGGGCAGTGCCGCTGAAGGGCAGGCGTGCCCCAAGTAGGGCTAGGTGGTAAGGTTCTTTGAACAAGGCATGCTTTAGTCTAAAGACATCTTTTCTGCATTGGGGGTGGGCGGGACATAACCCACAACCCAAACTGTTCTAGAGAATATATGGGCTTTAGGGGTTTATCTAAATTTCATCAGTGTGAGTATAGGTAGTAACCTTCCTTCTTCCCTCTCTCGCTCTTTCCCTCTCTCCCTTCCTCCCTTCCTAGGACTTTAGCCTTTTCAAACCTCCCCCACCCCCTTTTAGGATTTGGAAAAGAAACAGGAAGTCAGAGATTCGGAGAAAAGAGCGTTCACTCCCCAACTATAAACAGTTTATTTTGTGCCAGTAAATATTTCCGAAGTCGCTGGAGGTCCTTGGAAAAACCTCAGTTTTGTCTGCCCCCTGCAGAGAAGGTAGATCCCCTTAGAGTTCAAAACTTAGAGAGGACATTTTTAAGAAGTGGATTATAGCCCCCGAAGCCATACAGTTCTGTCACTAGGGACAATGAAAGTGTTGAGAATTCCCATTCTTAGCCAGCCAAGGTGGAGCTCTGCTGGGTTACGGCTGCCTAAAGACAGAATTACACAGTGACGCAGGACGTCTCTTGTCTGGGCCTTGAGCTATCACAAAACCAAACTGAAGTCTTGAATTTCTTTTTATTATGACCTAGTTGTTGGGCACCAAAGATGTCAGATGCATGTTTGCATCTTTAAGCCTTTTCTACTTCATCATAAAAATGTATAATTACAACAACTAAAGACAAATAGACGTAGTTAACTTTGAATTTTCTTGTATCATTACCTAGCAAAGTTCTAGGTAAGAGAGATGAACTGTACTTTTCGTAGTTGGTACTTCTCTATTATTTGAGTTATTGGTGAGATTCCTGGCAGGGATAACAACTAAATAAATGGTTAAATCTGTGAACGTGGTCTTAGTATATACCCATTCTTTGTTTGTATATGGTCTTTTTAATTGGGATACAATTCACAAACCATAAAATCGACCCTTTGACAGGGTAGTGGGGCATATTTGTGCAGTTATCACTATCCAGTTAGAGAATAGTGTCTTCCTGCCCACGAAGAAACTCAACCTGTGGGTCGAGACCCCTTTGGGGTCGAATGACCCTTTCTCAGAGGTCACTTAAAACAATCAGAAAACACATTTACGTTACGATTCATAACAGTAGCAAAACTGTAGTTGTAAGTAGCAACAGAAATAATTTTTGTGGGGGGTGACCATAACAGGAGGAATTATATTCAAGGGTTGCAGCTTTAGGAAGGCGGAGAACCACTGCTCTGGGCCTGTTAGTCAGTCACAATTGCCTTTTCCTTGTCTCCTCGGCAACCATTGGCCTGTTTTCTGTCTGTGGACATTTCATATAGTATGCTACCTGGAGTTGTGAACCATAGGATAACTTGAAACATCGTGTGTGTGTGTGTGTGTGTGTGTGTGTGTGTGTGTGTGTGTGTGTATGTATTTGTATTAATTTTCTGTTGCTGTGCTAATTACTATGACCAAAAACAACTTGGGGAGGAAAGGGTTTTTTTTAGCTTACAGTTTATAGTCCATCATGAAGATAAGTCAGGACAGGAACTCTCACAGGGCAGGAGCTCAGGCAGGGCAGGAGCCTGTGGGGCAGGAGCTGATGCAGAGGCCATGGAGGGGAGAGGCCTCTGCACTTCTCAGGCTGTGCTCAGCCTGCTTTCCTGGACAGTCTAGGAACTCTCTAGAGGGGACACAGCTCCCTGGGGGCTGGGAGCACACAGGTTTGGTTTTTTTTCTTTTTGGTCAGCCAGACACACACACACACAAACCACATCACTAGTAAACCACAACCTTTCCTCTCTTGACTACATCAACCATTAATAAAGACAGTGCCCTACAGACTTGCCTCCAGGCAATCTGGATCAGGTCCGTTTTCTCAGTTGAGGTTCCTCTTCCCAGACAGCTCTAGCTTGTGTCAACTTGACAAAATCCAAGAACCAAAACAATTGACACAAAACACATCACTATCAAACCATAACCTTTTCTCTCTCGTTGTCCCTAAGACATCATGTTAATATTAAAATAACAATTATAAAACATTCCCACTTCTAAAAGTCCCATAGTCTTTTTAAAAAAAATTTAACACTTAAAATTCCAAAGTCGCTTTAAAATATTCAGTCACTCCAAAAACAAACAATCAAAAAACAAAAAAACAACCCCCCCCCAAAAAAAAACACAAAAAGCAAAACTCCAGTCTTTTAACTGTGGGAACCTGTAAAATAAATAAATGTTATATACTTTCTTACTCTAAGAGGGGAAAACTAGAGTACAGTCACATTCAGTTCACACAACCCAAAGTCAAAGAATGAGAGCTCAGGGTCAGGCATGTGACACTCATGATCTTCTGGGCTCCAGAGGGCATCAGCAGCTCTGCCTCTGAGGTTCTGCCGTTCACACCACACTGAGCCTGTCTCGGGCCAGTTCACTCCATAGCTGCTGCTGCTCCTTGGTGGTTGCCCCTTAGGACCGCTATCTCCAATACTCTGCTGCAGCAACCACATAGTGCCAAACCTCACCCAACTTGTCCCTGTGAACACTTCAATCCTCGTTCTCCTACTGCAACAGAGCCACACCTTCAACAGTGGCCTCTCCTGTCCTCTTACAGTGCCAAGGCTCAACTGCTTGCCCTGACATCTTCATGCCTTCAAAACCAGTACTATCTAGGTGACTCTATACATTACCAAGTTTGTCTGCCAGCATGAGATGCAGCCTTGGCCTTCTCTGGACCACAGCTTCTGTGCACTGACTCTGAGGAAATATTCCCAGAAAAATTTACCTCAGTAATGCTGGTCTCTTAATCACTGGTAAGATCTCAGCTCTAACTAACCATCACTGATTGTCCAAGTAAAGCAAAGGTCTCGCTTCAGGGGTTCTGGTCCCTTCTATCACACTGATTCTTCAACCCCAGCTGCCCAGATTCTTAATCCAAAGTATTGAATGATCCCAATAAAGTTTTTAAGGTACTCTGTTAGTGGCAATTTATACATGTTTGTTGCGGTCCTCTTAACCCTGCCAACTCCCAAATAATTGAGCTGCACTATTGTATTTATTTAACAAGCTTTAAGGGCACAACAGCCAGGCAATATTACTCTATTTTAATCCTCTCAGCTAATCTGGCCACCTCCCAGTCAGAATCCCAGTGAGACTTGCATTGTAGCACCGATCTGGCCATCTGGGCTCTTCGTGTTTTCTCATGGTGTCTCCTTGACTCTCCCCTTGCCGAATCCCCACTTCCTCTCTTTCCTTCCCTCATCCCCATGCTGGGAAGAAATCTAACCCTATTCTCTCTCCTGCTCAGTCATTGACTGATCATCTTTTTCATTGACCAATCAGAGAACAAATGAGGAGCAATGCCTACACAACGTTGAGGCCAGAGATACTTAGCATAAGGACTGCAACCACATATGAGGGCACAGAAATCAGCATTTGAATAATACAAGGATAATTTTTACATGGTGCACAATAACATTATGCCTACTGTACTCTCTCAAACTCCCTTCTGGAACTTCACAAGCCAGGCCTCCATTGTCTTTACCACTTGCAACAATGACATCTTCCACGCTCCCAAGAACAGCTCACTCCCTGAGCTCTGAGCACTCAATGGCTTTTTCCAAACTCAGTGGTGGTGCACACCTTTAATCCCAGCACTTGGGAGGAAGAGGCAGGTGGATTTCTGAGTTCGAGGCCAGCCTGGTCTACAGAGTGAGTTCCAGGACAGCCAGGGCTACACAGAGAAACCCTGTCTCGGAAAACAAAACAAAACAAAACAAAATAATAATAACAAAAGCATAGCTTGGGAGCAGATGTAGAGAACCATTAGGCCAAACTCAGAGAACCCCACAGAAGAGGGGGCAGAAGGTTTGTAGGAGGCAGAGGTGTCAAAGACACCACAAGAACCCAGCCCACAGAATCAACTAAGCAGGGCTTTTAGGGACTCACAGACACTGAACCAACAACCAGGGAGCCTGCATGGAGCTGAGCTAGGTCCCCTGCATATATGTTACACTTGTGTAGCTTGGTCTTCCTGCAGGACTCCCAGCAGTGGGGGTGGGAGGGTGTCTCTGCCTCTTTCAGCTGCTCTTAGGACCTTTTTTTCTTCTACTGGGTTGCCTTGTCCAGCCTTTATATGAGGGTGTGTGCCCAGTCTTATTGCATCCTGTTTATGCCATGTTTCATTGATGTCCCTGGGAGGCCTGCTCTTTTCTGAAGGGAAACAGAGAAGGATGAAAAAGAGGAGGAGGAGGAGGAGGAGGAGGAGAGGAAGCGAGAGTGGATCTGGGAAGGTGGGGGAAGGGCTGGGAGAAGAAGTAGTGGAGGAAGAGGAGGGAGAGGAAACTGCAATTGGGATGTAATATATGAAAGAAGAATAAATTTAAAAAATATGGTCCGGTTGATTATAGCAATAGTACATGTTCTGGTCCAATTTCTGTGTTAATTAAGGTTTCTATTGCTGTGATAAAACACTGTGGCCAAAAGCAACTTGGCGAGGAAAGGTTTTTTCTTTCTTTCTTTTTTTTTTTAAAAAACTGACAATTCATAGATCATAACACTCCGTCTCTGAGGGAAGTCAGGACAGGAATCTGGAGACAGGACTGCAGCGGAGGCCACTGAGGCCTTCTGCTTACTGTTTTTGTCCTCATAGCTTGCTCATTCTGGCTTCTTACACAGCTAGTGACCACCAGGGGTGGCCTTGCCCCACCCCCTTGGCCCGAGCCCACCCACATCCATCGTCAGTCTAGAAAGTATCCTACAGCTTGCCTACTCATGGAGGAATTTGCTCGGTTGAGGTTTGAGTCAGGTTTCGTGCTGGCGTGGTAAACACTTGGCCAAGCAAGCCCCTGATTTTACCGACTTTTTGTCTCTGACTCTTTTGACTGCTTTTGGGACCCTTTTTTTTGTTTTGTTTTGTTTTGTTTTCTCATACCGGGTTGCCTCATCCAGCCTGAATAAGAGTGAAGGTGCCTAGTCTTACTACAACTTGATATGTCTAGTTTGGTTGATAGCCTGTCCTTTACTGAAGAGAAATGGAGAAGGAGTGGGTTTGTAGGTGGAGGGGCAGAGGACAAGTTGGGGGAGAGGAAGGGAGGGGAAATGTAGTCTCAGATGTATAAAGTAATAGTAATGAAAATTAAAATAAGATTGTCCTCTTTTGTTTTGTTTTTCAGATGGGGTCTTGCTATGTAGCTCTGGCTGTCCTGGAACTCACTGTATAGACCAGGCTGGCCTTGAACTTACAGAGATCTGCCTGCCTCTGCCTCCTTAGTGCTGCGGTTAAAGGTGTGTGCCTCTAAGTCTGGAAGGTTGTTTGTGTTGCTGGTTTAGTTGTTTGAATCACTTCCATATTCTGGACACATCTCTTCTCACATACCTGATTTTCAAATCTTTTTCTATCTGTCTGTAGGCTATTTCTGCAAGTTCTTCATCGTGTCCTTAGAGGCCCATAGTTCCTACATTTTTTGATGAGGTTTCATGTATCTATTTGGTGATTTCTCAGAGCTGTGGGTTACATTTAAGCCTTTGCTACATTTAATGCTAATGTTGTGTATCTAGGGCAAGGGAAGGGGACTGCATTCATTCTTCTGCATCGGGATATCTAGTTGTACCACTTCATATGTTGAAAGTACTTTCCTGTTCAATGGTCTTGGTCCTCTTTCAGAAACAAATTGATTGTAATCACAAGGTTGTATTTCTGGACTCAACCTTATTCACTAATGTCTCTCTCCACTTAATTATCTTGGGTACTGTAGTTTTGTATCAAGTTTTGAAGTTTGAATAAGCCTTTCAAGCTTGTTTTGGTCCCTTAAATTTCTGGGTGAATTTTAGGATAATTTACCAATTCCCCTCACCCCAAATCAGTGGAATATTCAGTTACTGCATTGCTCAACCATTTGTAAGTCCTGTCAACTGTACAGATGGCAATCCATTAACACTCTATTTCTTCATTTCTTTAGACTTGATATTTTCTCTTGATGACATGTAGTTTTCAAAGTACCAATCTTGCCCTTGCTTCGTTGAGCTCATTCCTAAATGTCTTATTCATTGTCATGCTATCATAAATGGAAGATTTTATTAATTTTGGGGTTTTTCTTTGTTAGCATATAGAACTTGATTTTTGCATATTGATGTTTTCTGAAACATTACTCAGTAGTTTTAATAGGTTCTCTGTGTATATATATGTGGTTTTGTGTTTTTCTTAGAATTTTCTAAGTACATGATCTGTGACTATGCACAGCCTCTGAAAATAGTTTTACTTCCTTTTTAAATCTAAATCTAGAAACTTTTTTGTTTTTTTTTAAAGCTTTATTTATTTATTATATGTAATTACTCTTAGCTGTCTTCAGACATTACAGAAGAGGGCGTCAGATCTTGTTACAGAGGGTTATGAGCCACCATGTGGTTGCTGGGATTTGAACTCAGGACCTTTGGAAGAGCAGTCTGGTGCTCTTACCCACTGAGCCATCTCACCAGCCCCTTTTCTGTTTGTTTGTTTGTTTGTTTGTTTGTTTGTTTTTCTTACCCAGTCCAGACAGGTTAGTCTGTGTATCCCTTACTGTCCTGGATCTCAAAGATCCTTAAAGGCATGCCCCACCACCGGCCAGCTGAAATATTTTATCTTATTCTTGCCTTGGCTAGATCTCTCATATAATGTAGGGCACAAGTAGTGAGGACAGACAACCTTTGTCTTTTGTTGAGTTCCAGGAGGACGCTTGCAATCACTGTTGAGTGTGTCCGTTGTGAGCTGCGGGCTTTTGGAGACCCCCTTACCAGGGTGAAGAATTTCCTTTCTGTTACAAGGGTGTCGAATACCTTTCTTAGGAAGAGATTTTGGGTTTTGTCAAACTCTTTTTTTTCGGTGTTGTTGAAATAATCATGTATGTTTTGTCCTTTATTCTAGTTATATGGCACATTGCCTCGGTTTATCTTCAAATGTTGAAAAGTAAAGTACTGTTTATGCTATTTTTGAAACTATAGGCCAAGAATATAAGTTATTGGCAAAGCACTTGTCTATGCTGCAGAGAGTTCAGGTCTCAGCAAATGAAGACAAACACTTTACACTGGGACACGAGCAAGTTATTCTAACTGTACTGACTAGTTTTGTGTCAACTTGACACAGGCTGGAGTTATCACAGAGACAGGAGCATCAGTTGGGGAAATGCCTCCACAAGATCCTGCTGTAAGGCATTTTCTCAAATAGTGATCTAGGGGGGAGGTCCCCTTGTGGGTGGTGCCATCTCTGGGCTGGTAGTCTTGGTTCTACAAGAGAGCAGGCTGAGCAAGTCAGGGGAAGCAAGCCAGTAAGTAACATCCTTCCATGGCCTCTGCGTCAGCTCCTGCTTCCTGACCTGCTTGAGTTCCAGTCCTGACTTTCTTGGTGATGAACAGCAGTATGGCAGTGTAAGCTGAATAAACCCTTTCCTCCCCAACTTGCTTCTTGGTCATGATGTTTGTGCAGGAATAGAAACCTCAACTAAGACACTATGCTTGAGGTAGAACAGCGTCCATATTTCTCTGCATAGTCGTTTGAATGGTTTAAGAATTAAGAATGGAGCCGGGCATGGTGGCACATGCCTTTAGTTCGAGGCCAGCCTGGTCTACAAAGTGAGTTCCAGGACAGCCAGGGCTATACAGAGAAACCCTGTCTCGAAAAACCAAAAAAAAAAAAAAAAAAAAAAAAAAAAAAAAAAAAATTAAGAATCTTTCTTTTCTTATAGTTTTTTATTGTTTAATATTTTATCTGTGTTTTCTTTTTCCAACCCCCTCTAAAGTGAAAGGTGAATTCACAACAATGTAGAAATTTGTGATACCAAGATGAAACATTAATAGTAAACGTGAATATGGTAAATGAAAATGTCGTTCACAAAGCTAATTTAAGAAAGAAAGAAAGGAAGAAAGAAATCAGTAGGGGTGGGATTTTATAAAAGCAGGAGAATTTTCTCCAGGTCTTCAGTGATGTTTCTGCAGTCTGTGGCCAGGATCTAGTGATATCTAAAAAGTTCCCAGTGGTTAGGGGTGATTGTAACAAAAATTGCTGCCTTTGAAGAACAATTCCTTTGTATTTGTTTGTTTCTAAATTATGGAATGATAAATCATTATTAAAATGAAAACTATCTTAAGCAAAAATCATTTATTTTTGTGCTTAAGGAAAACAGTTGTCAAGCTGGTCTTTTGTAGTTTGCAGGATTTTTCTTTGTTGGTTTTTGTTGGTTTTCTTTTGAGATGGTCTAACTATGTAATCTTGGCTGGCCTGGAACCCAGAACTTACAGTGTAGCCCAGGAGGGCCTTGGATATACCATAATCTTCCTGCCTCAGCCAGTCCTGTGCTAGGATTACAAATGGAGTTTGCAATGGAGTTTTTAAGATTTGGCATAAAATAACCTCAGGAGGTAGAGGAAGAGAGAGATTTGGGAGGGAGGGAGGAGGGGAGGGGAAAGGGGGCTGGTTCAGATACAGGAGGAGATGGGGGAGAAGTACAGAGAGTCAGGAATTTGAAAGGAGGTGTGTAGCAGTCGGGGACAGGGAACTGGTGGTAGCCACTAGGAAGTCTCAGATGCCAGGGACCCAAAAGTGTCCCAGGACCCAACTGAGAGAACATTAGCTGAAATACCCAACAAAGGAGAGATAGAACCTGTAGAGACCATATCCAGTAGATAGCTACCCACCCACCTCAAAAATAGTAATCCAGAATTCCTCCTGTTAAAGGGAAATTCAGGCACAAAGAGTGGACCAGAGACTGAAGGAAAGGCCACCCAGAGACTGCCCCACCTAGGGATCCATCCCATCTGCAGACACCAGACCCAGACACTATTGCTGATGCCAAGAAGAGCTTGTCTGATATAGCTGTGCCCTGAGAGGCTTTGCCAGAGCCTGACCAATACAGATGTGGATGCATGCAGCCAAACATCAGACTAAGGGCAGGGACCCCAATAGAGGAGTTAGGGCAAGGACTGTAGGAGCTGAAGGGGTGCAACCCCATAGGAGGAATAACATTATCAATCAATCAGACCCCCCAAAGCTCCCAGAGACTAAACCACCAACCACAGAGTAGACATGGAGGGACCCATGGTATGGAGGTATGTGGCCTTCTTGTGCATCAGTGGGAGAAGTTCTTGGTTCTGTGGCGGCTTGATGTAGGGGAATGCTAGGGCACTGAGGGGGGAGTGGTTGGGTGAGTGGGGGAGCACCCTCTTTGAGGCAGGGAAAGGGGGAGGGGAAAATGGAAAAGGGGATAACATTTGAAATGTAAATAAATAAAATAACCAATAAAAATATGGAAAAAGATTTGGCATATGTTTAGGGAACAGGCTATATTACAGTTAATACTTGGGAAATCTGAGCACTTGTCATCATGTGTTCTTCTAGGCTGGGGACTTGGTTCCTTTGGGAAATCCATTCCTAATGCAGATTTCATCAGTTCATGGCAAAGGTCATTCAGAAATACAATTAGGCCCCCAAACATTAATAAACATTCAAAACTACTTTCATGAATCCCAGAGCCGGAAGCTGCTGAAGTCAGTCGTCCTTTAGACTTGCAAGACAGTCTCCCGGGCCTAGATCCTCCTCCCTCCGGTGAAGCTTTCCCTGGAATTAATCTCCTTCAAAAGGACAGTTAATATTATAGAAAACACTGAGTCAGTTCAGTGGTGGCGCACGCCTTTAATGCCAGCACTCAGGAGGCAGAGGCAGGTGGATGTCTGAGTTTGAGGCCAGCTTTGTCTGGAGAGCAAGTTCCAGGAGAGCTAAGGCTACACAAAGAAACCCTGTCTCGGAAAAAACAAAACAAAACAAAAACCAAACCAGAACACTGAGACCAGATTTACTAAACGTAGACGAGTCTAATTTTCATCTTTATCTGTTTCCTCTTTCTCCCTGAAATGAAAATGTATTTGTCAGACCTCTAATAACTTCCCTGATTAGGGAAGACAGAGGCTTTCTGGCCAGAGAGACTTAGCCTGGACCCAGATGAATCCAAAGTGGTAGCAGGTCATCATTCTAGTGCAAATCTAAACTGTAATTCTAGCACAGGTATGGTATTTGCATAGGTTATTTTTGTCATATCACCAACACATTGTGGTACATCTGCAAATCTGAATGTGAATTATGAGTGGCTATTTTAAAGTCTTAGCTGTTGGGAAGAGTTAATATACAATGGTCTGTGCTTTCGCAGGCCAGAGTTCTATTGGAAGCAACGCTGGTTCATTTGCCCCTCACAGCTTGTCTGTGAAGCCTGTGATTGTTAGCAACCGTCTGTCCTTTAGCATGGGTAAACTGAGACAGAAAATTAAGCACCCAGTATGGCTTCCAGCCTTGACGTCTTGTCTGTCATTTAATTCTCCAAACTATTGTAGTAAGTGCTGGCTTTATCTCAGAATCTAAGACTTGTGTGTGGACAGCATTCAGTACATTGGGTCATTTCTTGGATCGTCTTCAAGGCTAATGTGTGTATTCTCTCCCCCACCCCCTTCTCTCAGAAGAACTATGGAGGAGCCATCTGAGCCAGAAGGACTGATAGACTGGAAAGAGCGCTGCGTAGCTCTGGAGGCTCAGCTCATGAAATTTCGAGTTCAAGCAAGCAAGATCCGCGAGCTTTTAGCAGACAAAGTAAGACTTCCCCAGAACTTTCATTCCTGCCGGTTATCGGATCCCTGTTTAATATGCATTAAGTGACCTCTTTACTCCTGGGGGAGGGCAACTGTTGGAAACTAGGGGTGCATAGGGGGAGGAGGGGAGGGAGATAGCCCACATCTGGCCAGAGTTCTTCCTATGCTCTGGGCAGGCAGATGTGGGAGGGCTGCCAGATGCTTTCCACTCAGCCCTAGGTGGGCATCTAAGCCACTGACCCCTCTTGACGGAGGTGGGGGTGTGGGGGTGGACAAAGGACAACCTCTGATACCAGGGGCCCCAGGGCAACACCCTCAGCCTAGGAGTTACAGGAGAGAGGGCAGAGGGAGAGAGGTTCCCATGTAGGCGAGAGCCCTTAGTCTGGGCCTTGATTGGAGCACTGGAAGGCCTTCCATCAGGAGATTAGACACAGCTCGTTAGAAGAAAGTCTATCCCAGCATCCAAGTGCAGCGGGCTTGATGAACAGAGACAGTCGATGGTTTTAGAGCTTTGCTGAAGGGACCCTGATATATTGGTCTCTTGTGAGGCTATGCCAGTGCCTGGCAAACACAGAAGTGGATGCTCACAGTCAGCTATTGGATGGAACACAGGGCCCCCAATGGATGAGCTAGAGAAAGTACCCAAGGAGCTGAAGGGGTCTGCAATACTGTAGGTGGAACAACAATATGAACTAACCAGTACCCCCTGAGCTCATGTCTCTAGCTGCATATGTAGCAGAAGATGGCCTAGTCGGCCATCATTGGGAAGAGAGGCCCCTTGGTCTTGTAAACTTTATATGACCCAGCACAGGGGAATGTCAGGTCCAAGAAGTGAGAGTGGGTGGGTAAGGGAGCAGGGGCGGGGGAGGGTATAGGGAACTTTCGGGATAGCATTTGAAATGTAAATAAAGAAAATATCTAATAAAAATTACAATGACTTCTTTTTAAAAAAAGAAAGAAAGAAAGAAAGAAAGAAAGAAAGAAAGAAAGAAAGAAAGAAAGAAAGAAAGAAAGACAGAAAGAAAGAAAGAAAAAAGGCAAGGAGAAAGGAGAGAAGGTGGAAAGAGAGAGAGAGACCGGCCATGGCCAAGAGGAGAGAAGGGGGAAAAGGATAGAGAGAAGGAAAGCTAGAGAGTAAGAGGGAGAGAGTGAGGAGAGGATGAGGAGAGTGAGTGGAGAATGAGAAGACCATGAGGAGAGAGTGAGGTGGGGCCAAACAGCCCCTCTTATGGTGGGCTGTTATCTTACTGTTGCTAGGTAACTGGGGAGGATTGTAGCCTGAAGGTCAGAAGCTTGGGACATTGTATATGTGACTACTAGCCACAACTTCTCCTATGGGAGCTGTGGGGGGCAGTAACTTCGACAGAAGCATTGAGTCCAGGAGACATGAGGGAGCTCCTTCTGTCCCATGTAGGTGAAATCCCATTGGGTTTTACTGGGGTTCAGACCTCAACTTGACTGGAGACCAGCCTGTCTATGTATAAACCATTGCCCCACAGGCAACCATTTTAAAAATAATGAATATAGTCTAACATTTATGAAGTATTTGAAGCTGCAGTTGACATAGTCTTTCACTAAATATGAAACAAACAAAAAAACAAAAAAACAAGCAAAAAAACCATTTATTTGTGACCCCAGTTGAATGGGGGACTATTACATGTTTGATGAATACAGAGTTTATTCATTCCAGAGAGAAAACTATAATTTATTTGATTTATTAAAGGTATTTAATAGCATTTTGATCTGCTTTCTGTTGAAGAATATAATTTTAAGCCTAGTACAGTACCACAAGCTTGTAATCCCAGCACTGAGGCAGGGGGATTGCAAGCTTAAGGCCAGCCTGAGTCACACAGCAAAATCCCATCTCAATAAAACAAAGCAAACAGAAAAATAATTTCAAAGTGATTATAGAAGAAAACTCTTGACTGGTAGTAAATGTGGTTATAATATACTTGAAAGAATTTACCTGTTTAGGAATTTCTAAATCTATGTTACAAAATTATCATTGGCGCTTGAATTGTTTATTAGTAATTTTCTTCTATAAATAGTAATTAGATTTTTTTTGTCACTGGAATTTTGCACACACAAACACACACACACACACACACACACATACACACACACACACATTTATTTCCTGGGAACTTGGATTCTAGACTTTGCTGTCTGATATAATATTGTGTTAATTTCCTTTCTAATGCTCTGATGAAAACCATTGCCAAGAGCAAACTGGGGAGGGAAGGGAGGGTTTATCTGACTCATATGTCTGGATCCAAGTCTATCACTGAGGGAAGTCAGGGCAGGAACTCAAGCAGGGACAGAGGCAGGGACAGTGGAAGAATGTGACTTCCTGGCTTGCTTCAGGCTCCTGCTCAGCTACCTTTCTTGTTTCCCTCCACCCACAGTTGGCTTGGGCCCACATTAATCAACACGCCCATCTGATGGGGGCAGTTCCTCACCTGAGATTCCGTCTTGGGTTTGGGTCACATCAAATCAGCACAGATGCAGACGTGCCACATGTGTCCATGGGACATTTCAATTAGACTTGTTCAAACTCAAGTATGATGCAAATGTAAAATACACTGTGGGTTTCAGAGATCTTATATGAAAAAGATAAAACAGTTCAGCAATAATGATTACATTGACTGTTTGGAAATTTAACCCAATGTGGACTATCATTCACAGGGTGTTATTTTTTTCTCTTTTCGACATAAGAATCACTTCTCATGTTGAAAGGTGATTTATGTAGCATTCTCCACAAGCCCAACTACCTAGATAGTGATTTTCTTTACCCGTCAGTGATGTCCTGTGGCTAACCCTTCTCCACACTTCCCAGTTGTTGCTTTTGCTTTTCAACAGCTGACCCTGTTAAACAACAGACTAAATAAAAGTTCTGTTTCTTGGTTCCAGTTAGCTAACCTTATATTTTAATTTGTATAGCAATGTTTGTCCCCACCCCCCACCATTTGTGTGTGTGTGTGTGTGCGCGCGCGCGCCCACACGTGTGCATGCATGTGTGTGGAGTCCAGAGAACAACCTCAGGGAGTGGTTCACGATTTGTGGAGGATGACCCCATTGAGGTTGTGTATCAGATATTCTGCATATAAGATATTTACATTGTGAATCATAACAGTAGCAAAATGACAGTTTTGAAGTAGCAACGAAATAATTTTGGGAATGACAACGTGAGGAACTGTATTAAACGGTCACAGCACCGAGAAGGGCGAGAACCATGGATCTCTCAGTCTTGTTTTTCTGAGACAGGATCTCTTCATTGGGATCTGAGGCTTACCGACTATTTTAGTGGGATGGCCATTGAAGCCAGGGGTCTTAAGTCCCCTCTCCCCAGTGCTAGGATTATAGACCACAGTAACATTCTTAACTTTTTACATGTATTGTGGGACCAAATCCAGGTCTTCTTGATTGCATAGCAAGATTTTACTGACTGAACCATCTCCCCAGCCCCTATGTCGTTCTTTTAAAAGCCATTACAGCAAGTTCTTTTTGAAGATATTTATTTTGGCATTTTTTTAAGTCATCAAAATAATTTATTATAGTTAAATGCCTCTTGAATACACATGATATCTTCTGAAGCTAAAAGTAATATGCACTCAACCAGTTTTTAAAATCTGCTTGGAACATTAAACATGATAGAAGTAGGAAAAAAAACTCTTATGAAGTCCTCTATGAAAGGAAATTGTTACAGGTTCCTGGTTAGACAGAAACCATTCCATCTCCAAGGGACAATATGCAGTGTAACTATGCTTTCATAGAATGAAATGGGTAGTGTTCCTTCTGTTTCTATTTTGTGGGAGTTTGTAGAGTATTGGTATTAGGTCTTCTTTGAAGGTCTGATAGAACTCTGCACTAAGCCCATCTGGTCCTGGGATTTTGTTGTTGTTATTGTTGGGAGCCTTTTACTGATGGCTTCTACTTCTTTAGGGATTATGGGACTGTCTAGATGGTTTATCTGATCCTGATTTAACTTAGGTATTTGGTATCTGTCTAGAAAAATTTCCATTTCATCCAGATTTTCCATGTTTGTTGAGTATAGGCTTTTATAGTAGGATCTGATGTTTTTTTGTTTTTTGTTTTTTGTTTTTAATTTTCTCAGTTTCTGTTGTTATATTTCCCTTTTCATTTCTGATTTTGTTAATTAGGATACTGTCCCTGTGCCCTCTGGTTAGTCTGGCTAAGGGTTTATCTATCTTGTTGACTTTCTCAATGAACCACCTCCTGGTTTTGTTGATTCTTTGTATAGTTCTTTTTGTTTCTACTTGGTTGATTTCAGCCCCCACTTCGATTATTTCCTGCTGTCTACTCCTCTTGGCTGTATTTGCTCCTTTTTGTTCTAGAGCTTTCAGGTATGCTGTTAAGCTGCTAGTGTATGCTCTCTCCAGTTTCTTTTTGGAGGCACTCAGAGCTGAGTTTTTCTCTTAGCACTGCTTTCATTGTGTCCCATAAGTTTGGGTATGTTGTGCCTTCATTTTCATTAAATTCTAAATAGTCTTTAATTTCTTTATTTCTTCCTTGACCAAGTTATCATTGAGTAGGGCGTTGTTCAGCTTCCATGTGTATATGGGCTTTCTGTTGGTTTTGTTGTTATTGACGACCAGCCTTAGTCTGCGACAATCTGATAGGATGCATGGGATTATTTTAATCTTCCTGTATCTGTTGAGGTCTTTTTTGTGACCGATTTTATGGTCAGTTTTGGAGAAGATACCATGAGGTGCTGAAAAGTTATATTCGTTTAAGGACGGAATGTTCTATAGATATCTGTTAGTTTCAATGTGTCTCTGTTTAGTTTGTGTTTCCATGTTCTGTGCATTGATGAGAGTGGGGTGTTGAAGTCTCCCACTATTATTGTGTGCAGAGAAATGAGTGCTTTGAACTTTAGTAAAGTTTCTTTTATGAATGTGGGTGCCCTTGAATTTGGAGCATAGAACTTCAGAATTGAGAGTCCTTCTTGGTAGCTTTTTCCTTTGATGAGTATGAAGTGTTCTTCCTTATATTTTCTATAACTTTTGGTTGAAAGTTGATTTTAGTTGATATTAGAATATCTATTACAGCTTGTTTCTTGGGATCATTTGCTTAGAAAATTGTTTTCTATCCTTTTACTTTGAGGTGGTGTCTGTCTTTGACACTAAGTTGCCTTTCCTGTATGCAACAAAATGCTGGGTCCTGTTTACGTATCCAGTCTGTTTTTCTGTCTTTTTTATTGGGAAATTGAGTCCATTGATATCAAGAGATATTAAGGAATAATGATTGTTGCTTCCTATTACTTTTGCTGTTATTTTTATGTTTGTGTGCCTATCGTCTTCTGGGTTTATTGAAAGAAGATTACTTTCTTGCTTTTTCTAGGGTATAGTTTCCCTCCTTGTGTTGGCATTTTCCATCTATTATCCTTTATAGGGTTGGATTTGTGGAAAAATATAGTGTAAATTTGTTTTTGTCATGGAATATCTTGGTTTCTCCATATATGGTAACTGAAAGTTTTGTTGGGTATAGTAGCCTGGGCTGGCATTTGTGTTCTCTTAGGACCTGTATAACATCTGTCCAGGATCTTCTGACTTTCATAGTCTCTGGTGAGAAGTCTGGTGTAATTCTGATAGGTCTGTCTTTATATGTTACTTGACCATTTTCCCTTACTGCTTTTTATATTCTTTGTTTTGTGCATTTGGTGTTTTGACTATTATATGATGGGACGAATTTCTTTTCTGTTCTAATCTATTTGGAGTTCTGTAGGCCTCATGTATGTTCATGGGCATCTCTTTCTTTAGGTTAGGAAAGTTTTCTTCTATAATTTTGTTAAAGATATTTACTGGCCCTTTAAGTTGGGAATCATCACTTTCTTCTATACCTATTACCCTTAGGTTTGGTCTTCTTACTGTGTCCTGGATTTCTTGGATGTTTTGGATTAGTAGGTTTTGTATTTTGAATTTTCTTTGACTGTTGTGTTTTCTATGTTTTCTATGGTATCTTCTGCACCTGAGATTCTCTCTTTTATCTGTTGTATTCTGTTGGTGATGCTTGCGTCTATGACTCCTGATCTCTTTCCTAGGTTTTCTATCTTCAGAGTTGTCTTTCTTTGTGATTTCTTTATTGTTTCTGTTTCCATTTTTAGATCCTGGATGGTTTTGTTCAATTCCTTCACCTGTCTGGTTGTGTTTTTCTATAATTCTTTAAGGGATTTTTGTGTTTCCTCTTTAAGGGCTTCTAGCTGTTTACCTGTGTTCTCCTGTGTTTCTTTAAGGGAGTTATTTGTGTCCTTCTTAAAGCCCCCTATCTTCATCATGAGATGTGATTTTAAATCAGTGTCTTACTTTTCTGGTGTATTGGAGTATCCAGGGCTTGCTGTGGTAGGAGAACTGGGTTCTAATGATGCCAGGTAGCCTTGGTTTCTGTTGCTTATGTTTCTCGCCCTTGCCTCTTGCCATCAGGTTATCTCTGGTGTTAGCTGCTCTTGCTGTCTCTGACTGTGACTTGTCCCTCCTACAAGTCTATGTGTCAGTATTCCTGGGAGACCAGTTCTCTCCAGGAGATATTTGGGTATGCAGAGCTGTGGCACAGGATCAGCTCTCGGATGCAAATGGAAACCAGAAGGATCTTGTCCCTGGCTGTTGCTTGGTTCCTGTGTCCTGATGGCTCGGGGAGGGTCCCTTTTGGGCCAGGAATCTGAGCAGAAGTGGTGGTCTTACCTGTGCTCACAGGCTTGCAGCGCTCCTGGGAGACCAGCTCTCTCCCTGCAATATTTGGATATGGAGTGCTGTGGCACAGGATCAGCTCCTGAGATATTTTTTCATTGTATAAAAGTATTGTTTTCTCTGTAAGTATAATTATAAGTTGCCCTTTTGATTATCGATCTGCTTACTATATATTTACTCTCTTTTCAGTGAATGAATATTAAAAGGAACATTAGTTCAAAATTGCTGTCTTTTAAAAAAATGTCTAATTTCTAACTCTGACTTGAGATCTAGGAGATGGATTCATTCACATGTGTTTTATACACTGGAAATGATATGAATACCAGTTATTCATGGTTCCCAGTAAATACACTCAACACTATAGAGAGACTAAAGAACTTCACAGCATTCCTTTTTGTTGTTCTTACATTCCATTATGAAATATTATTCTCAGGTTTAAAAATTATTTTCGGTATCCACCCACATTTTAATAAAAATGCCAACTATTTTTTGACTTATGTGTTGAATATTTTATAGGTAAAGTGTACTAAATTCATCTAGCAACTGTTTTATTGATTCGACAACTGATGCTTATATGGCCAGTAGTTATCCTAAGTAATTTATATATTTGATCTTTCCAATAATTTTAGGAAATAGGTACTAATGTTATCCACATTTGTATAATAGGATAATAAGGTATAAAAGGCTATTTAGTTTGCCTGAGTTTATTCCAAGAAGAAAGTGATAAAGCCATCACTTAAACCCAGATTTTCTGCCTTTTAAAGCCTAAAGTGATTTGTCTGTCAACTCAGGTTGCTTTCTGGTCTACCTGCCAACATGTTTCCCCCCATACAGCAGATATATCTATCTCTCAGTGTTAGATGGATATATGTTTGCAACATTAGCCATTTATGTTACAGAACATATTTTCAAAGTAAGCCCTGTGGCATCGTGGGTAATCGCCAGAGAGAGAGAGTCAAATGTTGCATTCCTGAGACCAGTTAGCTCCACCCACACTTTTAGCTTTGAGTTGGGACCAGTGTGCTTAGAGCTCCTCCCTTAGAGTTCTCCATACCTTCTCCCCATATGGAGGTAGCCCCAAGGCTGAAGATTCCTGAGAGAATACTAATTTGCTTCTTTAGATCTTTGCCAGGAATTGGAGCCAGCTTTCTCCTGGAACAGTACTGGTTCTTAGCTTTGTATCATTCTCTGTAGCATCCAAGCAGCCAGCTCTGAGCTCTAACCGTGGTTCCCAAGCTTCGACTATGACCTTAAGCTAGTTTAAACTCTACAGGAACAGGGGTGATTGTCATGGCCTCTAATCTATAGATGGAAACATTGGGGCTCGGAGTAAATGGTTGGCGTGTTCACTACCACACAGCTAACAAATGGAGAGCTGCTGTCGAGTCACGCACCTTTCACATCTGTCATGAGACAACTCAGAGAGTATTTGGTGCAGAGAAATAACCCGCTGTTGCTTTCTCCCATCCTCCCCTCTCTCCCCTTCCTTGTCCCATTGAGGATTGAATCCAGGGCCTTACAATGTTAGTCAAGAGCTCTGTCACTCAGAGGCTAAGCCCCTAGCCTCTCAATCTCTATGAACAGATTATACTTGTGGCATGCAGGACAACTTGAAGGTAAATATAGATCAATACCAACATATTTCTGAATTTTTTTTAAAGGAATGGTTTGAGATAATGGCAGAGTGTTTATAATTAAATATGGATTTCAGATATGTAAGTGAATTGAATACAATATGTGAGTTTGTTTGTTTTTTTTAAAGACTTTTTGCACCTATTTTTTAAAATCACAATTTTCAAGTAACTTAGAATGGTAAAGCATGAGAAGAAAAAAGGCCTTATTGAAGTCTCGGGCAAGTGCTGCTGTAAATGGGAGAGGTCTTTAGAGGAATTTAAGGAATGGTGTTGGAAATATCCTTAGAATGCCAAAAATAAACTCTTCAGTGAAGCTGAGACGGAGCTAGTTCCCCCATTTACAAGTTAATTTTCTGAGGCAGGGAGAGAAAGGACCAGTCTGACTTTGAGTGAAAGTGAAATGTTACTTTCTGTGAATTAGTTTCTCAGTGGAAAGGGACGAGAGACTGGGAAGCAGTTCCCCTTTAGCCATCACCATGGTAACTGACCCTGCCCTAACCTGATGTGGCCCCAGCATCTGGCATCTCCTATCTGTGGCCTTCTTTTCATGAATGTGATTCCCCTGAAGCAATTTAGGATCTTCTCCTAGGATTGAGGGGTCCCTGGGCATCAGAGCACATCCAAGACAGTACTGCCAGGAACCCATTTAAATAAGACATCCATCCCCTTATGCGTTCAGCACACCTAACGATGCACAATGCTGACCGGAGGATCCATGTATAGTAATAAGACCTTGGAGGCTATTTTAAATGTCACTCTTCAGGGTTGTTGGATGAAGATACTATAAGAAATGATAATGCTTAATGTAGAGTCTTTAATGGATTTTATAGGGAAAACCCAGAAAAGCCCCTGCTGAGAAATTATGTCTCCATCATTAAGTGCAGACTTTTTAAAGTATTCTGCTTGAATTAGTCTGTGGGACAATTTTATTTGTTCACAGGGCCAGTAACAGAGAGTATCACTGTGATGTGATCTAAGTTTAATGGCAAAATTCTTGTCTGCTACTTGTTGTTAAGATCACTGTGGCTACAGAGAACAGTTTTTGAGTAATAAATCGAGCACAAAACTTAGAATTTGATGCCAGTTTAAAAAATGTTCAACTGTATTTTCAGGAAAACTTTCTATGGGAAAATTGATCATTTCATACTGGCTTGGTATATGTTGGGTGGACTTGGACTAAGGATTACATTATAATTTACACCATGAAAATAAAATATCATGTGAATGTGTCCTGTGGGTTTCAAGTATTCTGCAAAGTTATTTCCCAGCTCAAATGATTATAAAAAGGAAATACACAACATGAAAGTATTGCCTGTCAGTTTCTTAATGTGTCTGAACTAGCTGTGTGTGTGTGTGTGTGTGTGTGTGTGTATTTGTGTTAATGCAATGTGAAATGTTAGGTACTTATGGTTCATGATTTAAACTCAGAATATTAGCAATTTCCTTTTGTAAAAGTTTATCCTCAGTTTTAAGTCTTTTTGAAAATTCAGTCATTTTCTTTATTCATTACATTTATTCAGCAAACATTTCTTAAATTTTATTGGGTAATATTTATCATCTCTGCCTCAGCCATTATTGTGTAAATATACACAGTAGAGAGGGGCAGGGGAGGGGAGAGAGAGAGAGCACCCTAAAACTCTATTAGATTATAAATGTAGGCTTCAGTTCCAAGACAGCTAGGGTTATACAGAGAAACCCAGTCTCAGAAAAAGAAAGTAGTTTTTTTGGGTTATATCTCTATCCCTCTGTCCTTTCTGTGGTAGGTTCCCTGATATGTAACTTAAATTCTTAATATTGGGAAGATGGCTGTCGGTAAAGTAACTTGTCGTGCAAGTATGAGGACTAGAATTTGGATCCCTAGCACCCATATAGAAGTTGGGGGTGGGGAGACCAGAGACAGAAACATCCCTAGATCTCACTGACCAACCAGTCTAGCCATTCAGTAAGAGACCATGTCCCAAAAGATAAGATGGAGAGCAAAAGGGGAAGACATGCCGGGCAGTGGTGGCGCACGCCTTTAATCCCAGCACTTGGAAGGCAGAGGCAGGTGGATTTCTGAGTTTGAGGCTGGCCTGGTCTACAGAATGAGTTCTAGGACAGCCAACAAAACAAAACAAAAGAGGAAGACATATGTTTACCTGTAGTCTTCACACACACACACACACACACACACACACACACACACACACACACGCACTCGTGCGCACACATACAAGTATACCAACAAGTATATACACCACACACACTTAATTCTCCCTGTTATGAATATTCACCTGACTGAAGGTTACTTTGTTATTTTCTGTTGCTGTGATAAAACACCATGACCAAAGGCAACATAGAGAGTTTGTTTGGCTTATGGTTCCAGTGATATAAGTGGGGTGGAGTCCTAGCGACAGGCAGCAGGCATGATGGCAGGGACAGGAAGCTGAGCACTCAAGTCTCGGACTGCAAACATGAAGAAGAGACTGCAGTGCGGTGGGGATAGCTTTATGCTTTCCAAGCCTGACCCTCCTGGTTCTTTCTTCAGCGTGGCCACACCTCCTAAACCTCCCAAACAACAGCACCAACTGGGAACCAAGCGTTCAACTGTCTGAGGTGACGAGGGACATTTCTCAAACCAACACCGTTTATCAAGGAAGCCTTCCTGGGCTCAGAGTAATGCTGGGTAGAAATAAGTGCTAATGATTCAGCTATGATCTTTACGGTTTATGTTTGGGATGGTTGTCCTGTGGTTCTGCATTACTCTACACTGTGTGGGGAGTCGATGCAACGCTGCGGTTAATGAGAAGAGCGCCAGGGAATATAAAACCTGAACGCCAACACACCGTTACTGGCTAGAAGCACCATTCTGCACACAGCAAACTCACTCTAAATACAGTTTCTTGTATTTCAGCGGGAACACTTTCTACTTTGCGCAGTGACCGTGGAATCATGTATTTGAAAGGTTCTTCAACATTATTAACATTTCTAAAATGTTCGATCCATTCCCTGATCTGTCTTTGCTCCGAGATTGTTTTCCTCTTTCTGTGGCTGTTTCTTTTCTGATGCAAGCTCTTCCACGTGTTGGCTGATCTCTCTCTGGTGGTCTGTTTACATTTAAGAACAGGGACATCTGCTAACTCTGCTGGCGGCTGTGTATACATGGTTGTTGCTGGTCTGCTGTTGACTTTGTTTTCTGGTAAGTGTGTCAGACACTGCTGTGAGCTTGTAAACGTGACAGTTGTTGCACGAACATGCTCCAAACAATTTTTTCAACTTTGTAAGGGAAGAAAGTTTTAGTTTAGTTTTTTTTTCTTTTACAGGAAATGAATGCTTAGTGGATGGATGTTTGGTATGTGAGGATCAGTGAGACTCTAAACAGCCACACATCTTCATTAATACACCCTGTTTCTCAGCATGATACATACGTCCCCACTAGTTGTTGCAGGGTTCTAAGGAGCTGATGGACTTCAGGAGGTTCAGGACCGTCAAGTCTAGGCTGTGCTTTCCATCATTGCAGTTCACACTTTCAGGGGAAACAAACGGGTTCCCTACAGAGGACCAGGAACTGGAAACCTTTGAGCATCTCAGAGGCAGCACACACACACACACACACACACACACAGAGGTGTGCACACACATGGCACATGTTCCTTTGTAGTTCCTTATCACAGTGCATTTGTAGAGGTCAGCAATCAATTGCTTGCAGCAATCAGTCAGTACTCAGTACTCTCCTTCAACCATGGGGGAGCTGGGGAGAGACTTGACTTAAAGTACCTTTATCTACTGAGCCATATTCTCCCCAATATGAATTTTGTTTGAGAGGTCATAGGGATATTTTTAATGCATGCTACATCTCATGTAACCTTTCTGAGGGATCTCAGGAGGTTGTGTTCCACTACAAGGAGGAAGTAAGTTCAGGCTCCAGAAGACAGAGTCCGGGGAGCAGGTGACCCATGGCAGAAGAAAGTGGACAGCTCTTTCAAGAAGACAGATGAGCCCTGGCAGAGGGTAACAGTTCACACTGGCACATTGGAGGCTTTGGGTGTGGCTTCAGGAGAAATGTGTAGAAAGCCAAGATATGAGTGAGCTCCTTGAGAGATGGCCAAGATGGTGGTGGGAATTAGGAATAACAATGTGGTTATTGGAAATTCCATTTTAAGAACTATATAAAATAAAAATTTAAAAAAAGCCATCGAATTCTAGGAGAAAAGCTATGTAGTAAAAGTAGATACCTCAGTTGACACGTGGCTGTATATCACATCAGTCACACACATGTGGCTCTCAATCACTCATGTGAGTGTTGTGGCTTTCATACACAGTAATGTGTGAAATACCAAGGATCCCAGAATATGTTTTCAATAAGGGACTGTACGAAGAAACAGAGGCAATAGGAGATGTGACATGTATCTAGATTGATGGCAAAGAAACAAAGCTAAATCTTCATTTTCCATTAAGGAAATAAGTTGGAAATCATTTTTTAAAAGGAAGGTCTACAGAAATAGAAGCACACTTTTTAGAACATGAGGCAAATATGAAAAGAATTGGCTAAAAATGTCCACTGTACTTATTAATAAGTCTTTTGGAATTAGTTGATGTATTTGTATATTTATAGCTTTGATAAACAAAAGTAAACAGAAAAACCAAGTTGTGAAATAGATTTGTTTAGTCTTTTGACAGGAAATCTGAAATAATTTCCTTAGAAATTATTATTTAAACACAATCATTTCTTCTAAGTTCTCAAAATATTTGAACAAAAATGAAACCATGTGTGACATAGTTTTACACACCATACATAGTATACACACACACACACACACACACAAACACATATGCAGCTTTCCCCCAGGGCCTCCCACTTCATAAGCATTTGCTTTACCACTAAATTCCACCCCAGCTTTTCTGTATATATTTTGATGTTGGGACACTTAGAATTATGATTGTTAAGTTTTCTTGATGAATTATTCCATTGATTATTGATCCTATTACTCATAAAACTTTGGCACAAAAATGTCCATTTTTTAATATTCTTGGTATGTTTTGCGTCCTTTTACTTTCAACATCTTTGTAACATTTTATTTGTTTGTTTAAGATAGAATTTATCTATATCCTGGCTATTCTGGAACTCACTCTGTAGACCAGGCTTGCCTCAAACTCAAAAGAGATCTGCCTGCCTCTGCCTTCCAAGTGCTGGGATTAAAGGCAAGTGCCACCATGCCTGGCCCATGATACTTACTTGAGGTATCATCTTTAAGTATCTCTTTAAATATATCTGAAATTATTATAAATGTTCCTTGTTTTTCTTTTGCTTTGAACAACTGCCAGCATATGTAGTGGATGAGGAATTGGTCTGACAAGGGGACATCAGGGAGTTGGTCTATGATTAAGAACTTGGCAACACATCAGGGATGTTGCTGTTGTGGGCGTGGGGATCCAGAGTGATTGAAGGAACTGAAGAGCTGCTGAAACTGTTAGGATAGCCCATAGCCACTTGTCTGCCAGAAAGTGTTCTTTCAGGAACCGAATGGATTTCCGGAACAAAGACTAGGTAATGCTGTGGCTTGGTTGGGAGCTAGAAGACACTGACGTGTAAACCCACTCAAAACCGTAGAATGGAAAGATTCCAGGCGATGAGAATTACTTCAGCTGTCTTGTCTTCAAGAAAACTAGTTTTTTCCAGTGTTACCACAAAACCATGGGCTTTGAAAGGCTGTGGGGTGTGGGGTGGGCTGGAATAAGCATGGGCAAGATGAGTAAATACAACTGAATAACTCTCCTTTGGAGAATAATTCACTCACAACTCCTCTTTGGGCTACCATAGCTTTGCAGTAGCAAGACTGAGGGTATGTGGGTGTGCACAGACATGTGGATGCCAGGGATTGACAAAAGGTACTTTCTCTATCACCTTCTGAAGTGGAAACTTAGGGGTTCTTTGGGAAATCAGTTGTGTTGGATGGTGTTTTGTTAAGACAAACATGTGAAGGAATGTTTCATTGAAGGGGACACAGGTGAAGGACTAAGGTAGACTTGGGAAGTTTTGCTGAAGTAGACACTAGAGAGAGGACATTCTGCTAAAGCAAACAGGATAAAGGACATGCGATGAAGGGTTTTTCCCTAACAACACACATGTATTGAACTCTTTGGACTCAGGCTGTTTGGCAGAGTGATGTGAGCTGAGACAGACACGCATGCTGAGGTGAGACCCGCGGAGGACACGTGATGTTTGGAGAGAGTATAAACAGGGCTGGACGGAGAAGGACAGAGACTGAACTTGACTTGCTTATAGAGCTGGCTGTGCGATGTTTGCTGGTCTCCCGTTTTCATTGACCTCCGTTTTGTCGAGAGAGGCACAGCTGAGAACTTTCCCTGGGCTTCCTGTTGGCCCTGGTCCCTCCTGCTGACTGATGCAGAGGCTGAGACCTGGCTGTCCCTGCAAGGTAGTGACACCACTGCTGAGTTGTGTTTACGGTCTCATCTCTATCCAGCTAGACTGCTGCTATATCTATCTATGAAGTGTTTGCCAGTGGATTGAGCTGACCTGTAAACTGAACTGTCAATTTTCAGAAAACACAGACGGAAACTGTTTTTCTAAACAGGTCATTTCCCCCATATCCTTTCTTTTCCACTACCTCTGGTGGGTGGTAGGCTAAAAGGGAGGTTAAAACGTCTTAAGAACCATCAGTAAAAATAGACTTTAAAAAACTGAAGTTACAAACCTCCGTCTTCCTTTTTTGAACTGGCCTCTTCATTCACCCTAGAACTCACCAATTCTGTTACTCCTCTGGGAAACATGCTGTCCACCCAGACCCCAGGCACAGGAGCTACAGATATCCACAGGCACGCCCCGCCCACAGGCACGCCCCGCCCACAGGAACATCCTCCCCACATGTAACCCCGCCCACAGGCACACCCCGCCCTTAAGTGGGTGCTCTGGAAACTCAGGCCCTCACACTTGCGTGACAAACACTCCACTCACTGAGTCATAGCTCCGCATTTGCACAAAAAGAAAACGTATAGGTTGTTCTTCAAGAAAAGCCTTTAAGGCTGGAGAGATGGTTGAGTGGAGGTAACAGCTCACAAACTCCTGTAACTCCAGTTCCGTGGTTTCCAACACCCTCTGACCTGTGTGGGCACCTACATGCATGTGATACCTATGTACTCACAGAGCAGCACATACATAATCAGAACAAACAAACCATAATAAAATTCTTTTTAAGAAGAAATCTCTGAGAGAAACCCTGTCTCGAAAAACCAAGAAGAAATCTCTGTTGACTTTAACCTGCCATTGTATCATCAATAATGTGTCCTATGTTTAGCCCGGCTTGCATCCTAAAGACTTAAACTGACATTTTTAGACTTCACAAAAGCATTTGTTTGAGAGGACAGAAGTAGACACGGGGCCCCACCCCTTACCAAAAAGCTATTTGTAATTGATAGCCACTGGCAAAGAGAAGATACATTTTCTCCAATGGAGTGCTAGGAGATCTGGCCCCTGTCTAGTAGTCATTGGCAAACACACTATGAACTCCATTTTTCTTGGACTTTTGTTACTTTTTTGCCTCTTTGTTTGTTTCGTTGACCTTTTACTTGTTTGTATTGATTTTTCTTTTTTTGTTGTTCTTTGGTTCAGTTTTTGTTTTGTTTTGTTTTTTGTTTTGAGAGACAACACAAAGTTGGGTGAGTAGGGAGTTGGGTCGAATTTGGGAGGGGTTAGAAGAGGGGAAGATCACGATGAGAATGAATTGTATGAGATAATTTTTAAATAAAAATTTCAATACAGGAGAGAAAAACAGCGCCTGCAACTCTTTAATACATTTATTTGGGCACCTCTGTGTGTGTATACACTTTATGGAAGTGCAAAAGCGCTGTGATTTTCATGATTATACTTGAAGCTGAGACATTACTTTCTTTATAGGACACATAAGCGTTACTGTAACTTTTATTCTCCTGCATTAATTGTTGTCTCCAAGGTTTACTGCCTCCATCTGCTAACTTAGGCCTAGTTCTGGAAGCTTCTAGCCTCTGTACAATCTTATCTAGACCTAGAATATTTCAGCCTCTGAGACTTCCTTCTAAATAAGCCCACTGTTTCGTGTTCTTTCTGAACTTTGGCTGGCTGGTTCAACTCAGCTGTTTTGGCTCAAACTCCTCTCCACGCTGACGAACTCAATCTGGCTTCTCTCTCGGCCTCTGACTTGTGCTTCACCTCAAACTAATTCTGTTGATTTGTACTCATATTCTGGCTCCTTCTCCTTCTTTGGCTCATTCTATCATCACCTGTGTACCTTGTTCTCTCTCCCCAGCCTGTCTCTGTCAAACTGTCTCCTTCCCCTCTCCCTATGTACTGTTTCCTCTTAGGTTGGTTGCCTTTCTTTCCTCTCTCTTCTTATGAGAGAACGGCATATCCTATTCTGTCTAGTCTTTCTGACTAGTCTCTCTGTCTCTCTGTCTCTGTCTCTCTCTGTCTCTGTCTCTGTCTCTCTCTCTCTCTCTCTCTGTGT
>NC_034607.1:50234360-50248779 GCF_900095145.1 Mus pahari
TGTGTGTGTGTGTGTGTGTGTGTGTGTGTGTGTGTGTCTGTGTGTGTGTCTGTGTGTGTAAGTAGGTACTATGAGTACAGGTCCCTCTGAAGCAGGTGGGTCACATCCCCCTGGAGTTCCTCTGGAAAAGCTTGCATGAGCCTAATGACTGAGCTATCTTCCCAGTCCTGTAAATATAATTTTTTTTATCAATTAAGAAAGATTACAGTAGTTTTAAAAGAGCATTTGTCTATGGTTCTTTTGGTAGTCTTAGACTGTGCTTGTTATTTGATGGGGTCTTATCACATTCACTTGCAGATAGACTAGAGCCTGGGTTCAGCAAGGACACGGACATGACAGCTGTCTTGCATGTTCCAGATTTACATGCCGGACATTGAGTTGATTGTAGTAGAGTAACTAGACACTGTTGCATCCCTCACTCCCTTTTCATTGCAGCAAGGTGGCTGCATCTTTTCCTATGATGCTCCAGGGTTCTAAAAACATATAAAAAAGCTTCAGGTTCAGCCTCAGCAGACATGTAGAGTCCGCTGCCATACAGAATAATTTTAAAGCCACATGCTTTACTTTTTAAGGAATGAAATAAAAATTCAAGATAATAGTCTAGGGAAAATGGGAGAGATATCAATATGGGGCTGAATGAATGTGAAGTCCATGTTCACAAGGAAGGAAATGATACTGAGTTATATGAAGTTATGTAAGATAATTCATGTTATGTATGTGTGTTAAACTGAAAAGTAGAAACAATGGAAAGTATTAGAGAAGGGATAAGTTAGAGATGTTTTAAAAACACATCTATAACATCAACTATAACCTGGCCCACCCAAGCCACTCTGCCTAGCATCTTTCAGTGTGACATAAACTACATTTAGAGACCAACTTCGCAGGCAATGGGTTCATTTTCTTGAAGTTCAGGTGTGACTAGAGCATGCCAGCACGTTGCTTCTCCTGGTGGCTCTTCTTTCTCCCTCGTTCACTTCCTCCCCTTACCTACAGTACTCTGGAGCCCCGTCTGCACGTATAATTAGCCATTTCTAGTTTTACCCTCTTGTCCATTAAACTCTACTCCCTATGTTGCGTGCTTTCTTTTCTTCTGGTAAATACTTTGTTATGTCTGCCTTTACATATCTATTTTGCGTTGACAAATCACTCCAAACTTAACCACACTACAGACATTTATTATCCTGCATAGTTTCTAAGTGTCAGAGACCGTGGGAGTGAATTGGCTCATCCCTCTGGCGAAGCTGAGTCAGCACGTTGGTTAGGCTTGCAGAGAGCTGAGGGTTTGAATGAAGCTGCAGGGTCTACTGCCAAAAGAGTTCCCTCAATGGTTGTTGGAAAATTGGCTGTTGGTAGGAAGCCTCGGCTAAGCACGGGGACACCTCAGCAGGGCTACCTGAGAGCAGTGAACGGAGTCCAGAGGAGTTCAAGGTGAAAGACGGGCTCAGAAGTGAGTCTCCATCCTTCCAGAGTAACCTGTTATCATAAGGGTTAGCCCCATGTAGTGAAGGAAAGAAGGCGGATGACTACAAGGTGAGGACCTTTGGGAGCTGTACGGAGATAATCGGCTGGCTGCCGATTATCTACTGGGTTTTGAATTATTTTCCTACCCATTTATTCTTTAACCTCTCCCTACATCTTTTAAAAGCTATTGTCTTTCTAATAATGGATTCTATTCCCACTTAATCTCCACTACCCTAAACATAGTCTGAGATTTCTCACACATTATTTCCATGTTTATCTTTGTCTAAGATTGATGTAGTTACATTGTTATAACCTTGGATTGTCTAACTCAAAAACATTGATTTTTGTTAGCTGGCTTCATGTTTTCTTTGTATGTTTTAGAATTCCAGGCTATTTGATATTTAAGTTGGGGGGTTCAGATTGATACACTTACGGTAAAAATACACAAGCAATCTCAATAAGGAGACGGTCCTGTTTCCTGTAAGTTATCTCGGTTTCCTTCCCAAGTTCTAAGCCCTAGAAGTCCCTTGTATGCTTTCTGTCCCTTTGCTCATCTGTGACAATCAAGAAGGCTACCTTCATGGTACATATCTGGATTTGCTCTGTCACTATTTTATTAAGGATTTCTGACATTGTACTCATGAGGATATTAGTCTGAGCTTTGATTTTGTGATTGGTTAGGTTTTCTGAGAGGGAACGCGAAGTTGGGTGGGTAGGAAGGTGGAGAGGAGTTGGGAGGGGTGGGAAAAGATCATGATGAGAATGAATTGCATGAGATAATTTTTTAAATAAAAAAATTCAAAAGGGGGAGAAAAACAGCACCTACAACTCTTTAGTACATTTATTTGAGGGCCTCTGCGTATGTATATACTTTATGGAATGGAGAGTTGTGAAAGCTCTGTGATTTTCATGATTATAGTTGAGGCTGAGCCACTAGCTTCTTTAGACAACACATAAGGACTGGGAGCCAAGAGGAAACAGCATTCCAGTAGCTGGCCTTGTAAAGTGCACTGGGAAGTTGTCATCCTGAAGCAGTTTGTTTACTTTTTGACTTTGTTTTCATTCTTACACACATCTTCAGTTGACTTCACTAGCAAAGTTATGTACTTTTGGAGTTTTCCTTTTGTAAAGTTTTAAATAGTATGATGCATTTCTTAGTTATGAGACCATTAAGCTAACATTTCTCCTTGGCTAATCTTTGCGATTTTATGACTTTAAAAGAGATTGTGCATTTCATCCAAGTTGTCCAATTATTTTTGCTCATAATATTCGGTTATTTCCCCCCACCCCCACCCCAAGTTCTGTGATTCTACATTTTGGTCTTCTGTAGTCTTAGATTTTTTAAAACTTACTTTTAATAAGGAGTTTTCAAACATTTTGCCTCCCCTGCCCTCAACACACACACTTCTAGCCCACCAAAGGTAGGGGAGAAAGATGGTAAGTAGGACAAGAGGATGTGGACCTGCTTAGAAGTCGTTCTTTGGTGTGGTTCCGATCTCCATTGTCAGGATACCAGCAGTCCAGTTCAGTAGTGTCAGGTTACCAAACATGAATCAGCATCGGTGGCCCAATCCAGCAGAAACAGCCAGGCCTCTGCCAAATAGGCACGAGTCAGCGGGAGCGGAACCAACCAGGACACCAGGAGAAGTTCTCTGCCGTTCCTCTCTCAATGAGGTGAAGATCAGTGAAGACTCCAGACCAATGAAGTGTTGCAAGGCTAGTTATGCAAGCACCCTATCACTGTCCACTGAGTTCTATTTATCTCTCCAACATCACATGTCCTCCCACGGGTCTGCTTCGGCAAAACACCATGTGAGTCTCTATCACGTGACACAGCCAGAAACTTCCACTTGAGCGCTCCTTGAATTCCTGACGTTGATCATTTGTGGCTTTATCAGTTATATTGTTCTTTTACAAACAGTTCTTGACTGTGTTATTTTTACCCTTTCTCTCCCCACTGTAATCTTTATCAGATTCCCCTCTGTTGTTGGCCTTTGCAAATGAGTTTACTTTGCCCATCTTCCTGGTTAATTTAGTTTGCAAAGACTCTTGGCTGTAAATAGTTCTCTCTGTGTGTGACCTCATAGTGATTACTATGACCTCATAGTCCTCAGTGATGACTATGAGATGCTCTGTCACTCAGTCCTCTTCTCCGAGAACATTATCCATTTATGCTTCAATCCCACAACGTAGTTTAGAATCTTCTTCAATTGTCTGCTTTCTGAAGCAGCAAAATTACCTTTGACTATTGCAACCATTATAAGTGATCATTGTTTCTAATGCAAGATACTTCTATCTTTTCTCTTCCATTATACTTTTTATCTTTAGTAATGAATTTTACTATATAAAATAACCGAAGATCATGTCCATCCTACATTACAAGGTTTGTGCTGCCGTGTTCCCTAATAAACTGCACACTCAACCCAACAAAACATGGCCTGGCAATCATCCTCCAAATACCCCACATCATTAGCAGTGGTGGAGCTTTTAGGAGATTATCCTTTCCCCTCCTCCTCTCCTCCTGGTTAGCCCAGTTGTCACCAGGGAGGTTTTATCCAGCAGCTGATGGAAACAGATACAGAGAGCCTTAGGGGGAGGAGTCAAAGGCGTTAAGAAAACCCACAGAATCAAGTGACCTGGGCTCACAGACACTGAGCCACCAAGCAGGGAGCATACTTGGGGCTGACCTAGACCCTCTGCATATATATTACTGTTGTGTCGTTTGGCCTTCTTGTGGGACTCCTAACAACGGAAGGGGGGGCTGCCTCTCATTCTTTTGCTGGCTTTCGGGACCCTGGTCCCCATTCCGAGTTGTCTCCTCCAGCCTTAATATGAGAGGAGGTGCCTAGTCTTACTTGATATGCCGTCCCGGGAGGCCTGCCCTTTTCTGAAGAGAAATGGAGGAGTGGGTGTGGAGGGCGTTACACTCTTTTGAAATGGAATTAACTCTCCCATTACTCATCATTTAAGGTAAAAACTACATGACACACAATTCTATTATATAATCATAAGATAACCAGACAGCTCCATGGTATGTATGTATATCTCATCCCATAAAAACAATACACAATCTTTCTTATATAAATAAAATTAAAATCTTCATTAACTTTTTTTTTAAACAAACTTTCCCGGGTATTTACATGTCATTCCATATATAATTTATATTTGTCTCTTTTTTGTGGTGAGTAATCAAAACCAAACCCTTCAGTATGCTACCTTAGTACTCCACCACAGAGAGACACACTCAGCCCCTGCTTTATCTTTAAATATGTTATTGATACCTTTTCACGTATATGTTTAAAAGCTCCTATTGGAGATAAGACTTTTTTAATACATGGCAGTGTGCCTCGTGTGGCATCATCTAGATGTGGTGCTTATCAGCTCAGGACCAGTCAGGCCGTCTGTACGCAGATCTGTCCCTCCCAGAGTTATAAGATTTTACCCATCTACACAATTTATAGTGATTTTATAGTATTTAATTGTGTGAATGTGTTACTATTTTTATATATTTAGAGAAAATCCCTTGCTTTTAGACAGATATCTTTCCTCTTTTCTCTGTTCCTTTCCCTTGGTGAGTGTGTGTGTGTGTGTGTGTGTGTGTGTGTGTGTGTGTGTGATTGTTAAACCTAAGGCCCATGCATACTAAATAAATGTTCTGTCATTGAGCTGTACCCTCAAGCTGGACACCATTGTTTTTGTCTTTCAAATGATAACACTGCGGTTGCTATAATCATGGGTTGTTGTGGGGTTTTGTTTGTTTGTTTTTTTAAATGGGGGTCAGTTTTTTGAGACACAGTAGTTTTGGCTATCTTAAAACTTATCTGAGCCGGGTGTGATGGCACATGCCTTTAGTCCCAGCACTCGGGAGGCAGAGGAAGGCGGATTTCTGAGTTCAAGGCCAGCCTGGTCTACAGAGTGAGTTCCAAGACAGCTGGGGCTACACAGAGAAACCCTGTCTCGAAAAACCAAAAAAACAAAACAAAAACAAAACAAAACAAAAAAAACCAACCAAACAAAAAAACCCCAACTTACTCCGTAGCCTAGGATGGCCCCAAACTCAGAGATCTGCTTGTCTCTGCCTCCTAAGTGCTGAGATTGAAGGTGTGCGCACCTTCAATTAATTTTAATTGAAAAACCTAATTTAATTAATTTTTTAATTACTGAAAAACCTAAACTCTTTTCATACTATGGTCACCTCTTCTCTTATTTTTAGCCTCACATTTTGTAATAGAGAAGGTTGTACTATCCACATTTTATACACAGCAATTATAGAACCTAGTGGGAAACTGTTAGTAAAGTAGTATGGTAAGAACTAAAACCCAGGCCCCTTGAGTGTACTTAGCTCGTTTGAACCAGAACCATCCCAACTTATATTATCCGTAAAGCAATGCTTAGAAATATACTGCTATAAAAGGTTTTGTGTAATATGAAGATCATTAATACATTGAATGTTATGCTAGATGTCTTACTACTCAATTTTTATATAAATATACTAGGACAAAAGTTATTCTCTTTTACTGACAAAGAATAGAAACTTGCTATATTAAATCATTAACGCCATTCATAAATAGTGGACTCTGGGCTCTAATTTAGATCTTGCCTCCAAATTCACGACTTGTCCCCCTTTCCTTTCTTCTTTTCCCTTATTATTTCATAGACCTCTTTTTGCTTAATTAAAAAATAACAAACGTGACCTTTGAGCCTATGGTATTAATTCCTTTAGAGATACATACGTATATCTTTTTATGCCTAGCAACAAATCTTGCCTACTTGTATATCAAAGTATTCTAAAGTGCTATGTGTTTGTATGCAAGGGAGTGTCATCTAACCAACACTGGAGATAACTTCTCAGACACAAATAAGCTTTACTAGTCTCCGAGGCACATCTTTATCCAGTTCCATTAACAATCAGAACTAACCAGCACAGCTGTTCTTTGACTACACATACTTACAGATCTTTGTCACTTATCAATAGTCTATGACACTCAGTATCTACTATGCATGGAGACTTGAACTAGGTTCGCAACAGTAGATACTGGATTAGGCAAAAGTCTTTTTTTAAAACATTTTCTTTTCTTTTCTTTTAAAAAAAGATTTATTTATTATATGTAAGTACACTGTAGTTGTCTTCAGACACACCAGAAGAGGGTGTCAGATGGTTGTGAGCCACCACGTGGTTGCTGGGATTTGAACTCGGGACCTTTGGAAGTGCAGTCAGTGCTCTTAACTGCTGAGCCATCTCACCAGCCCTGGCAAAAGGCTTTTTTTAGTGAATCTTTGTGGGGGTATATGGATGTATGTGATGCTCCTGGTGTGTATCTGTATGATGTATGTGTGCGTGTTTGTGTAAGTGCAGATGTGCGTGTCCTATAGTGGTTGGGTGGAGGTTTCAGTCCTTGTCTCCCATCTTGTTTGAGGTGGAGTCTTTTGTTTTCTTTAGGGTATACCAGACTAGCCAGTTCAAAAGCGTATGTCTGTCTCTCGTCTCCCCATTACATGGGTATGAGGATCCCTTTTGAATTGTTGAAGCCTTGCCTGGGAAATGGGTGAAGGTATTCTGTGAGACCCCGTGTAAATGTGAATCTGGACAAACAAAGCCCAGGAAATGGTTCCCAGTCAACGAACCCTTTAAGAACGGGGCATAGCTGTCTCAAGCCATGCTCCTGAGGTTGAGAACCTGTCGTGGGGCGGATAGGAAGCATGGGATGTCAGCTGGTTGGGGCTGGTCGGCCCCTCTAGCCAGCGAGGCGCTTCGCTTCTCGGTGGTGCCAGGAGAGGGCGCTACCGGCCGGCTGGTCCTCGGGGGCAGGGGGGCGGGGGCTGCCCTGGGGTCGAAGAGTTGGAAGTTAACCATGAGTTCTGGACATCTGAGCCAACAGTCCTGGAAAAGAGTGAAAGTGAGCACAGATCTAACAACAGACTGCTCTAAACTTGGTCAAACTACAGCCTCAAGAGAAAAAGACTCGAATTTCATCTGGCACACATTCCTTAATCACTACTGGACTTCTGAAAGACGTTTATATTGTACTTTCTGTATTTATTTAGGTATTTGTGTTTCATATTCTTTCCATCCATCTATAAGACTACATTCAGGATGCCACAGCCTTGACTTAAATATACCATCCAGTGAGTTTGTGAGAATATATGCTTCCCTGGTTTAATTGTGGCTTTTTTTTTAAACCAAAAAAAAATAATAATAATAATAATAAGGCACTTTGTCTTTTTATTGTTATTAATATGTATTGACCAGTAATTTATAATCTATCGATGAACATTCTTGTAGTATATGAAATACCATATTGAAGAAGGAAAACGTGATTGATACCAATTCTGTGAACTAACAGACAGCACTTACAAAGTTACCAGTTAATAGACTGCAATGTTCAAAATATCAAGACTTTCATCAGTTTGTAATATCAAGTGCTTTTGAATGTTGCTAACTGTAATTCATATACAATGGACTACTTCACTTATTTTTAAGAATTGATGACATTATGGGATTTAAAGTCTTTTCCCAAAAGGTAAATATAAATATTTGTGTATTTTATACCCTCCCTCACCTACAGATGCAACAGCTGGAGAGACAAGTTATCGATGCAGAACGGCAAGCAGAAAAGGCTTTTCAAGAGGTAGAGTGTACGTCAGTCTGTCTTTCCCTATGCATGCAAAAATTGTTAGGCTCAAAACAGGATGGCTGTCAACCTTCCTGGATATTTTATAATTTTGTTCAAGAGCTCACTTCATAGAGTGGGAAAATGTACTCTATTTTGTTCCTGTATAGATTTCCCAAGAAGGAAAACGATTTTGGTAGACTATTTTATCTTTTTAGAAAGTCATATGTGACGTTGGATGGGAACCCTCACAGCAATTAGGTTTTTGTGTGTCCATGATCACATCCACTTTATGTATAGTGATAAAGGGTTGGAAATTATGTGAATCCCAGATTGTAGAAAAATGAATGGGTAAACGTAAGGCCATGAACAACAGTTGCTCAAAAAAAAAAAAAAAAAAAAAAAAAAAAACCTATTTCAAATCATTTTACTGAGAATTAATAGAGAAACTTGCTTACAATTAGTAAAATATGTACAAAATTCATATTTTGTATTCTCATGTTTATGGGTAAGAAAAGTCAAACCCATAAGGTAAAAGTTAGTCTGAGAGGAAGCTAGAAATCTGCTTGAATTGTGGTATTAAGATGATTTTTTTTTTTGTATTTTCATTTTTTTAATTTTACTTTGAGTCTTTGGATGGTGATTTGGTAAGTCACGTGGCCCTTTCTGGGCCCTGAGAACAATGAAGTGGATGGCTTGGATGTGCACACCCAGCCTGGACATTCTTCAATAACATTAAATCTACAGCCTCTTGTTTAATGAGAAGATCCTTACCACAGTTGCTCAAAGCCACAGTTTCCAAAAGCAAAAAAACCAGCAATACAGAATTCTTTCTCAGAAATGCATAGTATAGCTAAGAGTACTGACTGCTCTTCCAGAGGACTTCAATTCCCAGCACCTACATGGCAGCTCACAACTGTCTGGAACTCCAGTTTCACAGGATCCCATATCCTCACACAGACAAACATGCAGACAAAACACCAATACACATGAAAATACATCAATCACACACACACACACACACACACACACACACACACACACTCAGAGTGAGAGAGGGGGAGGGATTGAGAGGAGAGAGAGAGAGAGAGAGGAAGCCGGGAAGGAGGGAAGAAGGAGGGGAGGCAGGGAGGGAGGGAGATGCACAGTACTGCAGTCTGTCTTTGGTGTCTTTTGTTTGTGTGCTTTTGGGGTACCAAGCACATTTCTCCTTTAATCTTGAGGTTACATTTAACATAGCAAACTGTTAAGAGTGGCTTAACAGATATCTAAGCAATACCAATCCAACCTAACTCTTGCTGTCTTATTCATATTTGAAAAGAAATCTTAAAATTTTATTACATGAAACCTCAACCACATATGAGAGCAGAGAAAGCAGCACGCTGGAGTCTCTGGGGAGCTAGTTAACTCGTGGTTTGTCTTATCAGCAGTCGCTTGCTCCCTCCGTACATTGGATTATTTTGAGGAAGCCAATACCAGATGTCATACAATTGCACCCGAGAGCTGAGTGAAGTCAGAGCTACTCATCTAAAAGACTTTTACAAGTCCCACCCACAGTGCCCTTGCCATGCCAAAAATATTAGCAAAAGTTTCTCAATAAATCGAAGCGATAGATACCATTCAAAATTCCCCCAAATATCTCATTATTGCTTCTGGTTTTGTTTTTTAATATTAATTTTATTTTTAAGTGTGTGTGTGTGTGTGTGTGTGTGTGTGTGTGTGTGTGTGCTGGTGCCCACAGAGACCAGAGCTGTTAGAGCCGGCCGTTTTGAGTGCTGGGAACTGAACTTGAGACCTCTGAAAAAACAGTATGGTCTATTAACTGCTACCATTTCTCTAGCCCCGTTATTTTGTTTTTTAATTGGGTGAAGTTCGTATAAGATTATTATTTAGAACAGATAACTACAATTATCATATAATCAGCATCTCTGTTTAGCTCGGTTAATTATTGCCACCTTTCACAATGAAGCCTGTCGCTGTCACTCCCTCTGCCCTCCGCCCTGGCAGTCACAGACTGCACTCTGTCTTTGTGAATTTACCCACCCTGCATAGAAGGGTGGGGCCTTACTATGCGGTCCAGGCTGGCCTTAAACTTATAATCCTCCTGCCTCAGTCTCCCCAATGTGGGGATTACAGGTATGTGCCACCCCACCTAGATTGGCTATTTCTTACTGAATTATTCTTATAATATGTGATCTTTGTGTCTGGCTTCTCTTATTAGTAGGATAATTTTGATCATGTTCCGTTTATATGTCACATTTTGTTTATTCAACTACTGATGGGCATTTCAGTTGCCTCTGCCTTTTGGTTAGTATGATCAGAGGCATGCAGGTGTATTTATTTGAGTATCTGTCTTTATTTCTTAATATACTACTTATAATATGAATATATATTTATTTATATATAATATAATAGATAATATTTATTATTAAAGCAGTATGTGTATATGCTGTTTTCCTCATCTTAAATGACTGGCTTATTGTACTACTTATAATATGAATATATGTTTACTTATATATAATATAATAGATAACATTTATTATTAAAGCAGTATGTGTATATGCTGTTTTCCTCATCTTAAATGACTGGCTTATTAAAGTTGAGATCAGGACTAGATTGGCACATTTCATTTGACCTTAGACTTCATTCTGTGTGGTTCTTTTTCTCTCCTTTGTTGGTTTAGTTTTTCCTCTCAAGCGTTCTGCATTCTGAATCTTGCCTATACCTTCCCAGGGTGCTAGTAAGTAAGCGTGCTCTCCTCTGTGTCATTTACTTGAATTAGAATGAAATCTAAACATTTCCCCCCACCTTTGTCTCACCTTTTTCTTTCGTCCTCTCTGTTTTCCAATAGCACTGGCAGGGGCATTTAGTTACAAGGGTCTGTAAAGCGGACGTGTCAGACAGCATGCCCGCTGGCAGTGGATGAGAGCTCTGAATGGCTGAAGTGCCAGCATTAGGCTTCACTATTCATTTCAACTTTAGCTACTCCTGCCCTGTTCATTTGAGAAGAACTGTAATCTAAATTCCCATCGTTGGCTTAGTAAACATATAACACTCCAGTGCCATAAGTCAAATCCGTCTTGTTTAGAACTTAATCTCTTGATATCTTATAATGAACCTTGTCTATAACACAAATAAATTTATCTTATGAAAATGGTCCACTTATGGGGCATCCCATGAGAAAGGCCAGCGTGGCACAATTGTAGACACTCCTGTACAATTGTGGTCCAGGTAGATATGGAGGCTAGTTCTAACTCAGTTGTTCTTTATGGTTCTTGGAGAACAGTTTCCCCAATTTACATACAGCAGCCTTGTAAACACTTACAGTGAGAATTCAGGGTTTGAGGTGAGCCATTTCCCTTTCCTCTCCTCCCTCCCTCTTCCCAGAGACAGTGGGAAAGAGGTGGGGGCATATGAGACCAGAGGTTGCCAAGGAGACCAGAGGTTGCCAAGGAGAATCTGCACAGTCAGAAGAAAATTCAGATGGAGTTCATGGCTGTCCATCTTGGGATCAACTAACAGCTTTTGGTTTATGGAGGATTGATTAAAGAACACAGACTCTGCAGTCAGACTGTCGGACTCGGTCAGCTCTCCTCTCTGACTGCTTCACTTCAGCTTTCTATCTATAAAATGTGATGCAGTCTTGTGCCTGTCTCATAGGATTGTGTAGAACTCGAGTGGGTTGCTAGAAGTAAAGTACTTGGAATGCTCCCGAGCACATATTAGTGCCGAGTAGGAGTTAAGCTGTTGTGAAGATTGAAGCAGATTTAAGTGAGGTGCCTGGCACACAGTCAGCCCAGTTGATGGTGGTGACAGAAGCAGTATAAGTATTGTGTGGGCTTATGTGGCTTCCATATGGGTAGGACAATAAAAATTAGCACTGGGAGTTACGGGTAGCTCCCCAAACTACCCTTGAGTTCAGTGAATTACTGGAAGCATTTATAGGATGCAAAAACAAAACAAAACAAAACAACAGCAACAACAACAACAACCACTTCACACTCACGGCTCTGGTTATATACAGGGAAAGGAAATGTTTACAGTCCATAAAAGAAATGGCCATCATAGGCAGTGTCCAGGAACACCCAGGTCCAAGTTTCCAGTTGCTGTATTCCAGTGACATCATGCAGGGACGTGCTGGCTCCTCCTATCAAGGTTGCATGAGCAAGATTTGCAAAGCATTGCCAGTGCCAAAACCACAAATCCTGGTGTATAGGGGATCAGCCTGAGATACTCATGTGACGGACCTTAGTTACTAAGACTCCAGCTTTCCCCATCCCTCTATTCCCCTGCCAGAGTCACACTGGTACTGTGTGGCTGAGACCCTATGTGAACAATGATAGATATTCACCATGGTAATGATTCGAGTGAGAACATGCATCCACAGGCTGTGTATTTGAACAGTTGGTTCCCATTTGGTGATGCTGTTAGTGGAGGCTTAGGAGGTTCGGCCTTCCCAGAGGAGCCCAAATAAACCCTTCTTTCTAGAAGTTGCCGTGGATATGGAGTTTGTGACAGCGATAGAAAAGTATCTGGTCGCACCCATCAAGCATGTTGTTAGCATGTTGTGCCCAAGATGGCAGAAGCCAAGGTGCTTTTGTTTATAAGGATGTCCCAAGGGCTCAAAGATTCCCTTTGCCCCAGACCAGTCAGAGCCCTGTTCTATCTTTGGGATCTGAGCAGTTCAAATCTGCTTGAGCTAGTTCTTTGATGAAGAATAGCTTAGAGATTTCAGAATCTAAGAGGCTCGGGAGGAGGTTGAAGGGTATGATGAGAAGAAGCAAATAGGAACTTTACCAGGAAGAAAAGAGGAAAGCCGGGGTGTGTGTAGATGCTTGCGTGTTTGGTCAAACAGTGGGATTTGTCCGTGTTATTTTCTTTTAAACAATTTATTTATTTTTATTTTATGTGCATTGGTGTTTGCTTGCATGTCTGTGTGAGGTATGTCTGTGCGAGGATCCCCTAGAACTACAGTTACAGACAGTTGCGAGCTGCCGCGTGGGTGCTGGGAGTTGAACTGGGACCTCTGGAAGAGCAGTCAGCGCTCTTAACTGCTGAGCCGTGTCCCCAGCTCCTCATTCGGTGTTTGGTACTGGTCGGTCCGAGTAGCTAAAATTCCTGTATGGTTAAGGTTAAATGAATGGAAAAAGAACTGGGCTGTTTTCCGTGTGCTTGTGGTAGGATGTTTTAAAAGATGGCTTGTTTCTTCTGTAAACTTAGCATTCCTGTAGACATCTTATTCATAGTGATTACCAAGGAAGGCTGGGAGTCCTGGTCCTAACAGGGACAGCTGGTGACTATTTTGTGACTCTTTAAGAGACTTTGCGCACATTTGCCATTATTTTCCTTGCCTCAGAAAGTTGTTTATCCAAAAAAGTCACCTGAAAAGAGTTCCAGATGAGAATGCTCCATCCAAGGGTCTTGGTCATGTTCATGCATAACACAAGAACACATTCTTTGGTTATAGTCCCTACCTGTCCAGAGCTATAGGAATATATAGTAATTTAACCTTCCCGAGTCATGAAAGGGCAGTTTCATGTGACATCTAAGTGTGGTTGCTCTGTTCTCACATGGTTCTGAGTAGCCAGACCTTGCATTGCTGTGACAGAGAACCCGAGAGCAACTGTTTTCGGGAGAAAGGTCATATTTTTGGCTCATGGTTTCAGTCTGTGGTCGGTTGGCTCCCGAGATGAGGCAAACCGCAAGGCGGAGAGAGCAGGTGACAAACAGAGATGCTCATGGTACAGCCAGGAAGGGGACAGGGGCTGGGGGGGAGCAGTAGCAGGAAGGGGCTGAGGGTGGGGCAGAGACAGAGACAGACACACATGGGATACATAAGAATGCCACCAGGGGACAAGAGCTTCAGATTCTCGCTCTCAGATGATCCTTCTCCCAGCCCCAGCCCACCTTTCCTCAATAATGCCATCAGATTCCTCTCCCACCAGTGGTGTAATCCATTACTGAAGGCAGAGCTCTCAGGATCAACCGTGTCACAGTGGCTGGGTCTACAGGGTTAGACCAAGCCTTCTATAGATGAGCACTTTGGGAAATACTTTATACCTAAACTGTAACTGAATTGTCTTCACATTTCCTCCCTCTCTGGTATATATGTACATCTGTATGTCAATGTCAGGTGTCTTCTTCAATTACTCTCTTCCTTTAAATTCTTTAAAAATTTAGCCAGGTACTGGCATAGCCTCACAAGAGGCCGCTATATCAGGGTCCCTTCAGCAGAATCTTGCTGGCATGCGCATTAGTATCTGGGTTTGGTGGCTGATGATGGGATGGATCCCCGGATGGGGTAGTCTCTGGATAGTCCATCCTTTCATCTTAGCTTTAAATTTTGT
>NC_034607.1:50249714-50264381 GCF_900095145.1 Mus pahari
CTGATCTACAGAGTGAGTTCCAGGACAGCCAGGGCCACACAGAGAAACCCTGTCTCCAAAAAAAAAAATATTTTGGGATAGCTGTACAGATGAATACATGTCCACCCATGCCAACTTCCCAACTCCAGTGTCTCCTGGGCCTCCTTCAACAACCCCCTCCCCTAACTCCATCATGTCTTCTTCCTTCCCCACCTTCTTTTTCTTTTTCCACTCTTTGTCCAATTAATCCAGCTGCACACATGGACCATGAGCATCCACGCATGGAATCCACACATTACTATAGAAAACTTTCTGTCTCCTAGTGGCCATCAACTGTCAGTAGTTACTCCGCTAAAGGCAGGGCCTCGAATGCTCTTCATTCTCCACGTTAGAAGGTTGATTGGCTTGATCTTGTGGCAGCAGCCACAGTGGCTCTGGCAGGAGTTCGTGAGTTCAAGGACCTTGTCCTGCCTGGAGGACATATCTCCCAGCAGACTTCCAGGACTCCAGACTTGCAGGATGGCTTTTGCCATCCCAGCCCCGCCCTCTTAGCCTCGGTAGGAGAAAGGGGTGTGTATAGCTATCCTGTTTAGGGCTGCACACTCTCCGGTTATCCACTCACTGCGTCGCTGTGCGTCTCTTAACCTCAGACCACTGCATAGAGCCATTTCATTGATGGGGTTGACCTTGTTTTTGGCAAGAGTCTCTCACGGAACCCACAGCTCATGGATTTGGCTACACTGGTGGGCAGTGAACCCCAGGGATCTACCTTTGGCCTCCTCCTAGCACTGGGAGCTGCCATGCCCAGCTTTTATGTGGGTGCTGGGGATGCAAACTCAAGTCTTCGTGCTTGGGCAGCAGGTCCTTAGCTGACTGAAGCTTGAGGGCGACCTTCTATCACGATATTCTCGGAGAGGGGCTGACATATCTGACACTACTCTCCTAAACTTCTATCGCTACAGAATATCCTGCCAATAACCGGGAAGCTGTTTGGAGATTGGGTATTGGCTGCCTATTTTTCTCCCGCTGGGCTATTTTTCATGGCAGATCTCTTAGGTAAACCTTTGTCTTTAGGAGTTTTTATGGCTCATCCAAAACCAACCCCCCCCCCAAAAAAATCACTGTTTTATGTTAATTATGCTACTTAAATTATTTAAAAAAGCCGGGCGTGGTGGCACACGCCTTTAATCCCAGCACTCGGGAGGCAGAGGCAGGTGGATTTCTGAGTTCGAGGCCAGCCTGGTCTACAGAGTGAGTTCCAGGACAGCCAGGGCTAAACAGAGAAACCCTGTCTCAAAAAACCAATATATATATATATATAAAGCAGAATGGGTTTTCCTCCTTTGATTTTGTTTTTAAAGTTTTCAGCTATGTATGTGTGCGTGTGAATATATGTATATATATATATATATATATATATATATATATATATATATACACATGTGAGACACAGTGTGTGAGTGTGTGTGTGAGTGTGTACATGTGGTACTTATCTGTGTGTAAGTGAATGTATGCAGATGTGCTGTATTTGTATATGAATGTATGTGTATAAGTGTATGAGTGTGTGTATGAGTGTGTGTATGTGTTTGAGTGTGTGTATGCATCTTACCTGTGTGTGAGTGTATGTATGTGTCTTTTTGTGTATATGTGCTGCATGTGTGTCTGTGTGTGTGGTAAATGTGTGTGTATGTGTGTATAAGTTTGTGTGTGAGAGTGTATATATACCTATGTGTGGTCTGTGTGTATGTGTGTGTAAATGAGTATTGAGAATGTTTCTATATGTGTGTCTGTGTGTATATATGTGTAGGTGTCTGTATTTATGTGTGAGTGTATGTGTGTGTCTCTGTATGTGTACTGCATATGTGTGGTGTGTGAGTGGTATGTGTGTATGTGTCTGTGTGTATGTTTGAGTGTATGTATTTTTTGTGTATGTGTACTCTGTGTTGTGTGTGTGTGGTGTGTGTGTGGTGTGTATATGTGTGTTTTTGTCTATGTGTCTGTCTATGTATGTGAATGTATGTCTCTTTCTCTGTGTATGTGTGTTGCATGTGGTGAGTGTGTGTGAATGTGTATTGTGTGTATGTATGTGTGTTTGTGTGTATTTCTGTCTGTGTGAGTGTATGCGTCTCTCTCTGTATGTGTATACCATGTGTGCATGTGTTATTTAATTAGAACAATTTTGGCATCTGAATCCTAGTTCCATTTACACAGTGAACCCACAGATGAAACCTGGTTTCATGTTTTTAAAAAATAAAACCAAACTTACTTTTACAGCTTTCTCCTAAAAATATCCTGTAGTCAAACATGTCCAAATTTCAACTGACTTTAAGAATTCATTACATTTTTTCCCTGATGTTATTAAAATGATGGACAATTTGCTTTGTTTGAATTATCATCTACAATTCCTCAAATGCATTCGTGTCTTTCTTCGTATCTATAATCGCTGAGCTTCTGATAAAATTACATTCTTACCTATTTAGAATATTATATTATAGAATAGTGTATAAATTCCTTCCTTATTTAGACCTTCCCATGAAGTCTCAGGTGAGGCTTCAGATACATTAGGCTCTCTACCATGCAGGGATTGGGTCTGTGATCTGCAGAAAGAAGGCAGGGATAGGTAGAAGGTAGTAACAGGGGGGGGGGGGGGAGCAGACACTGCACTCATGTCCTTCAAAGATTCCTTATGTCTCAGTGTTCTTCGCAGAACATGCAAGAGGAGTCTGTTTTAAATTTTAAAGAAGCACTGCTCACACACATTACAGTTACATATCACTACTTTTCTTTGTATACTTTTCTTGCCTACATATGAGGAACGTTTGCTTCCATATGGGCACTTTGCACACTGTCATTACTCTAGTTGACACGGGCTTTATTCTGTGTATCTGCAGCAGTCTGATGATCTCTTGTGCCTACCCTGAAGGTAACACCACTTATCAAATAGTCTTCAGATTTTGTAATCGCTACAATTCGTTATACCTTACTGTTTAATATTTTCAGTTTGCCATACGTTTTAAGAACCTAATGTTAAAGTGCAATTCTAAGCTTAAAACTCTGACAAATTAAGTCTGGCACAATGGCATAATTTACCTTCTGAATTTAGGTACAAGTTATGGAAGAGAAACTAAAAGCAGCCAATATTCAGACCAGTGAATCAGAGACACGGCTCTATAAGAAGTGTCAAGACCTGGAGTCTGTGATGCAGGAGAAGGACGACATCATTCAGAACTTGGCGCTGCGGCTTGAAGAGCAGGTTAGGAAACTGAGTCGTCAATTGTATTAATGTGTGCTCATTGATATGTAGTTAAAAACAAAGCTTAGATATGGTACTATGGAGAATCTTACTCATAGGATTATGTCACATGGGTTGGTAAGAGGTACAGGTAAGAGGTCATTCCATTATTGTCTTGGGTGACACAAGGCCTCAAGGAAAGATCTAGCATTTTTTATTATGTGTGAGCTTGTGCACGTGTATATGTGCATGTGTGTGCATGTATGTGTGCATGTGTGTGTGTTCATGCTTGATCATGTATGTGTGTTCGTGTGTGTGTGTGTGTGTGTGTGTGTGTGTGTTCTGTATGTAGAGGTCAGAGGGTACTTAACAGGAGTTGGTTCTCTTCTTCCACCACGTGATCCTGGTGACAGAACCCACGACATCAGGCATGGTGGCACATGCCTTTACCCTTGGGCCATCTCTCTGACCTCAGATCTAATAGTTTTTTTGATGTGTCAGTGTTCTTTAACATTCAGACTTTAGAGTTTAAATGTGATGTTTTTCATTTGGACATACTTAGCTTATAGCATGCATAAAATGTTTGCAGCCACAGTGGATATGGTGGTCCATGCCTGAAATACTTGAATCCTGGAGGCTGACGGTGGAGAATCATTAGTGTGAGGCCAGTCTGCACAACATAATGAGACTATCTAAAGACAAATCATTTGCCTTGTACATATTATGTTTGAACTAATCCTGCTCAGAATTATCCTGTTTCCAGCTGCTCCCTATGAACAAGTAGAGTTCTGTCATTTTTATGACAAAAATCCACCAGGAGTTGGGTATAACCACTCAATCCAGTCATCTCAGCACTTGAGAGGCTGATGCAGGAGGATTACTACATACTGAATTAAAGCCAGCCTGGTTACAGAGTGAGACCTTGTTTCATTAGGATTAAATGACACTCAGGTAGCCATTTAATGTGACTGCTGTGTTTGTTAAGTGCATTAACATTTTCATTTGTTTTTCCCTTCTTGGTGAGCTCAGTGCTTTAGGACTGTGGTTTTCAGCATCCTAGCAGCCCGATCCCCACCCGATGTGATTTATGTGCCATAAAAACTTCTCTGGAGTTTTGTGACCAGAGCCAGGCTTTAAGGTTGTTAAATGTGACAATCTAGAGTTTCTCAGTGTTTGTTTTCCTGTTTTGTTTTGTTGTTTTGTTTTCTACTGTTTGAAGGAGAAAATAACCCTACTCCTAAGCAGATTCGTGTTCTCCTCCTGACTTAGTAGATCCAATTCTGCGGGTCCAGAAATGGTTCCTTTTGTTGATATATTCAAAGGATTCACTGCATTTTATGAGTCTCTGGGGTGGGGTGGGTCCCTGTTGCTCCTATGAGCAATGCTTGTGGAATAGATGGATACTTTGTGTTGCTTCAACAAAATACCTGACAGAAGCAACCTGAGGAGGGTTGGGTTTACTTTACTCACAGTTTGAGCGTCTAACCCATCACCGTAGGGAAGACATGGGGCAGGAGCAAGTAAGCTGCACCTCGTGTCCACAGTCAGGAAGCAGAGAGAGGTGAATGGTGGTCCAAGACCCCAGTCCTTGGAAGGACACCATCTGCATTTAAGGCAGGTCTGCCCATATCAATCAATCCAATCTAGAAAATCCCTCCGACACGCCTAGAGGGTTGCTTTCCTGGAGCTCTTACGTCCCGTGAAGTGGTCCGCCAGGTCATCGTCACAGCTGCACGTGCCTTTTCGTTTCTTACTCTGCTGAACACTTTTTCTTTCTTTCCTTCCCTTTCCCATATTTCTGTTTTAACAAGATCTACTGTTCAGGCTAGCCCACACCCCATGATCCTCCTGCCTGAGCCTCCAATGGCTAGGATTACAGGCATGTACCACTATGCCTGGCAATTTGGGCTTTTAAAAATCTGTTTGGTTACTTGGAGGTAAATGTATTAACCTGGAAACAGGTTCAAAGTGGTTTTGACTTCCATATTTTATGATATAATGTCTCCAAGCCAAGGTGCTTATGTTTAAACTAAACCAGTTGTTATGTTATTTCAGAAACAAGTGAGGATACAAGAAGCTAAAATAATAGAAGAAAAAGCAGCTAAGATCAAAGAATGGGTAACAGTTAAGTTAAATGAGGTATTTATGGCTCCTTTTTTTCCTTTATTATTTACTTCTTTTAATTAAAGTCTTTAGAATAGACAGCCCTGAGTGAGACAATAAGTCCTGACCAGTTGGTTATTGTTCTGTCTTTTGATATCCATTATATATTTTAATTTAAAAACACTGATATACTCATGATGATGACTGTAAACAGGCACATTGTAATGGGTTGATTTTAAATAATTATGAATATTACATGTATATATCATAAAGTTAATAGGATTTGTATCAAAAAAAATCACAGACTAAATGCTGAAATAGTTGTTTTAAAATTGCTTTACAGTGAGAAATGCGTAGGGACAAAAACTTTGATTGTTCAGGTTGATAGCCGGTGCTAATGAGCTTACCAGCTTGCACATAGAGTAACTATATATGGCTATTTCCTAAATTTTATAAGTTATTCATGAACATAAAAATTATTTTGTATTAAAGAATATCATTCTGCTCTTTTATTCAGCTAGAAGTAGAGAATCAGAATCTTCGTTTCATCAACCAAAACCAGACTGAAGAGATAAAAGCAATACAGTCAAAGTTGCAAGGTATGAATGAATATTCTCACTAAGGCAGGACCATGGGTGTGCTTGGCTGTGTAGGAGTTTACTATTAGTGTTTTAAGGATATGATTATGAGTATCATATAAGATGCTGTTGTCAGTAAATGAAAAAGAATTTCTCCTTCCAAAGAGAAGTTGGACTGAGGAGCCACAGCAAAAAGTGACAAGTGATGATATATTAATTTATCAAAGTGGCATTACATAGGTCGGAGAAAGATGACTGCATGGTAATTTTGCCCCTCTCTCCTAAAGGGCAATTCATTTAAAGACCAACGAATCCAATCTGCTAGTATTACTGCGTGGTAATGTCAGCCTTAGAGATCAGGGATCATAGGCAGCCGGTCCTGTCTCCCATGGTAACAGCATGTTGGTTTTTCCAAGCAATGTACTGCTACATCTCTGTTATCTTGATGGAACAGAGAGGGTAACAATGAAGCCAAATGGTAGAAGGATTTGTGCTAGAGGTTTGTTCTTCAGCATTCTGAGACTTGAACTTGAACTTTAGTTGGGGGTTAACAAATCAGAAATGTAGATTTTAGTTGTCCCTGTGTCAAGGGCTTTCAAGGTTCCTTGGCTTTATGCATTCTGAACACACCCCTGAATTTGGGGTTCCTTGAAGGCAGCTGCAGAATGGTTCTGTGGGTTCCCAGATGTCTCCTCTGGGTGTGGCAAATGCCAAAAAATTAAGCTCACCCACACATTGTCAGTGCTCTAAGCTTTCCGGGACCAAGTCTTCTGGAAAAGGAGATGAATCTTGCCAAATGGGAGTATCCGTTGCTACTCCAGGATGTCCACAGTGGGTCTGACATGCTTTTAAACGGGTTCATAGGCTGGGGTTTTAGTCCAGTGCTAGTGTTTGCACTGCATGTGTAAAAGGCCCAGTCTTAGCTCCAGCACCACAAACATATGAAAAGATGTTTCCTCGGAGTTCTTCATAGAGCCTGGCTTCTTCCTGCATTGAAGGAAGTGATGTCACCAGCCATCTATGACCATTGACACTAGTGGACTGAATTTAAACTGTCTACTCAATAGAATTTACTTTAGTTTCAGTAGGTTTACCATTAGAGAGGTAGTCTAGACTTCCTCCACCATGTCCTACAGACACAATTAAACACTCGATTGAATAATTGAAAAATGGTAAAACTGATTTCAATAGTTAATTTCAGATATTTTTGCTTTAGAAATGAAAATCAGTTGTTATTTTCAATTTTTTGAAATTTGCTTCAAATTACCTTTTCTCTATTCATCCATTTTGTGTGTGTGTATGTGTGTGTGTGTGTGTGTGTGTGTGAGAGAGAGAGAGAGAGAGAGAGAGAGAGCACTCACGTGTACGTGGAGACAACTTTCTGTGTACAACTTCCTGTCTCTTCTTTTATCACCTTTTATCTACCTTATTTTTGACTTCCTGTCTCTTCTTTTATCACCTTTTATCTACCTTATTTTTGAGACAGGCTCTCCCACAGAACCTGGTGCTCACTAATGTGGTTAGCCTGGCTGGCTAAGATCCCAGATCTACCTGTGTCTGCTGTCCTTCCCAGGCCCGGGGCTAAAGGCTTATGCCACTACACTTGGCTTTTCTGTGGATACCAGGGATCCACACTCAGATCCTCAGGCCGGGCAAACACTTTACCCACTAAGCCAGCTCACCGGTTTCCCATCTCCTGTTTCTTGACTGTTATAGAAACGTACAGCCTAGACCTTGTCCTTTGTATTTTTCCATTACGGAGGTTGCCTTCCTTCTAATCTCAAAGGCTTGCGTAGCTGTCATGACAGAGAGTTCTGTAGACACATCCTGGTGGTAACCACTCAGGTGCACACCTGGATGAGGACGAGGTGACTCCATAGGTGTGTGTATGTGTTGCGCTCACTCAGCTGCACCCGCTAGACTAGGTCAGAGCAGTGCTGGGATGGGTCCTCAGCTCTGCAGCCTCGGCCTCAAAACCATGGATCCCACACAATGCACTAAGAACAAACTGGTGTGGCTGAAAGAACATGAGTTTTGGTTTCTTAGAGGCTTTTTCTGTGCAGCCCTGGCTGTCCTGGAACTATCTCTGTAGACCAGGCTGACCTCAAACTCACAGAGATCTGCCTGACTCTGCTTCCCAAGTTCTGGGATTAAAGGCATGTGCCACCATGCCCAGCTGAAAGAAAATAAAATTTAAAGACAATTTTAATGTCCTGCTACTAATAATAACCATATTATTACTCTAGAATATTTAATATTTTTACATTAAAAATGTTGATTGTGATAGTAGCACTGGTTTCCTGAAGTAATATATAAAGTTGTTGATCGACAGGACTTTTCTCACTGTGTAGACCAGACTGTTCTGGAACTCACTGTGTAGCCCAGGCTTACATCTTCCTCCTCAGCATCTTGAGTGATGAGATGACAGGTGTGGACCACTACACCTAGTGAGACAGTCTGCTTAAGGTCTGCTAATGCTTTCATCTCCTCCATCTGAATGATAAAAGACAGCCGTCCGCCATGATTGACTGAAGGACCATATGTAGAATTAAGGTTTCCTGTTTTCATGACATTCACCATCACTGAAATAGGTTGAATGTACCACTTCTGTTTCCAAAATATTATCTATTTTCCTGATATCTCTGGCTTGCAATTCTAGTCTTCATTGATAGACTCTTGGGTTTTAGATACTAAGTGGTTCTGATCCTTGGAAACTAGCCTTAGGCTAGAGCAGAGATAGCACATATATGCTAGATTTAGTTTTCTTACAAAATATGTATGGATATTTTATAAACTATATATTATATATTTGTACACAGAATACAAAATATATGTATATATTATAATATACATATACACACACATTCATACATACATACACATGAAGTTGTTTGTCAGTACCACAGAGGATTGAGTCTAGGATCCCCATGAATACCAGTCTTTGAGGATGCTCTAGGTCCTTAAATAAAATGTCCCAAGGATTGCATATAATGGTCTGCACACATTCTCCTATAATCATCTTCAGGTTACTATAATGCCAACTGAAAGGTAAAAATTGTATAAACATTTGTTAGATTGTATTTTTTAATGTCTCATAGTAAAATATCTGTATATATTCAGTAGAGACAGTTGTTTTCTCTAAATACTTTTGATTCACCATTGATTAAATACACAGATGCAGAATTCATAGAATTGAGGACTAATTGTATATAGTCATGACTATTTTTGTGAATCCATTATGTGATAGATGATCAACATACACTATTTAAAGATACCTCTGAAGAAATGCTTGTCTTTATTATCAGTTGCTATTTAGGGTAACCCACCTCACCTCCGTCGTTTTCCTAGTGCCCTGAAGTTAATTTCCTCAGGAACTTTTCTTCCTAGGATCTCCATGCTTTCGGCCTTACAAACAACAATGTCAATTCCCCAGAGATGGGCTAAACCCATAGTTAGCAATCTGAGGCCTGAACTCAGGTCACCGGGATTGACAGCAGGCACCTTTACCCACTGATCCCCTCCCAACACCCCCCCAACACACACCACAGATTTAGGGTTCTATGCTCTTCATCAGGCTTTCCATTTTCTTATGTATAATGTATACTTATGTATAAGAGGAAATTCAGTCTTTTTTGTTTTTGTCTGGTATTTAGAGTGGTTTATGCAAGTCCTTATGTTTTCATTCAGCTGTTCTAATAAACCGCTATAAAAAATTCAACTCCATTTTGCTTAATGACCTAACAGAGCTCCAAGAGAAGAAGATATCCTGTGTCTCCACACCAAAGACCTCAGAAGGACAACGCAACCTGACATTTGGATGCTTCTTGTCCCGAGCAGAGAGTCCTCCTTGTGTAGTAAGATCCGAGGAAGTGAGCAAGATGGCCTCAAGTGAACCTGAGATCACCGAAGGAAGATGTGTAGAAGGTACTTACTAGTGGGGGACATTTTTGAGAACTACTTTTTATTTTTTGTTACTTCAGAGAAGAAAATACTGCCTACATAATCCAGCCTTGGTCCTGTGCCCTTCATTTTCAGTCTCCCTCTAAAGTTTGCCTGCTGGTGCAGCCTGGTGGCAACACCTCACAGGCAATCTTGTTTGTTGACTTTTCCTAAAAGTTCTAGGGAAGCCTGAGTTTGCAACTTATCTACATCCCACTCTAGTTCCCTTCCAAGACCTGAGAAAAATGACCGCGGTAAAAGCTGCCTCTCAGCTGGGTTTTAACATTTTGAAAACTACACAATGCTTTTTCAGTGGAAGGCTTCCTTGGGACCTAGTTCTTGCTGTTACTCACATTTGTTACTTTCCCAAGAAACCTTCTCAGTGGTCAGCTCAGCACCGCTGAATCTGCCTGTGCAGAAGCTCAGCACTTGAAGATGTAACCAATCCCTGCAGCAGAAACCTTGACAATGTAACCAATCCCTGCTACAGACACCTTCAAACTATAACCAATCCCTGCTCTAGAAACCTTGACAATGTAACCAATCCCTGCTACAGAAACCTTGACAATGTAACCAATCCCTGCTACAGAAACCTTGACAATGTAACCAATCCCTGCCGCAGAACTTGAGATTGCCTGTGGTTTTGGCCTCTTGTTCCTTAGTTGTGAGGTTCATATTTATGTTTTCAGAGTTTCTTTTCTATTCAATTTGGAGTTTTAAGTCATTATTTATGAAGCTATTGGTACGTTCCATTTCTCCCGGTGCTAACAAATGGAATTTGTATCTACAGGCATTTAAAGAGGCTGCTCTTATTATAAAACACACGGAATTACAGCTAAACAGAGAGTAGAGGAAAGCTTTTTCTGTGATTTTACACATTTTATGTATTGAAGCATGGATACAAAGTTGGTTTCTGAAATTATGGTTTTGTATTCATGTTTAGGCTTACATTATGATGATTTTGCAGGTTAATGGGAAAAGGGCTGTCATTTTTCTTTTCTAAAAATGGAAGTAATGGTGCTCATTTTGGGGACAGCTTCTTTCTTTGATGTTCAAATTCATTCTTCTTCACACTCAGCTCCTTCTCTCTTTAGATTGTTGCCAACTTCCGTTCCCCAACATACTTATTTGTAAAAACCAATTTACTTTTGAAACAATTAAATTGAAGTATAAGGATTATATGTTTTCATAAACTCTGAAGTTTTCAAACGTGCTTAAGAAGGCAGAAAAACTAACAAAGAACAGTAGAAGCTGACCATATTCTCATGACGTTGCCAGCTTCTACAGTGTAGTTAAGTCAGGCAGCGCCAATGCACACATGCAGTCTAGTTTTGTCAGTTTTAAAGGCAACCTGCCAATGTGCTGTGTCTTCCTCTAGAGATGGAAATTGCAGAGAAGCCTGCGGACAACCAAGTCCAAGAGAACAGCAGAAGCCAGAGAAAGTTGCACGAGACCTCTTGCAGCTCAGAACAGAACCGGAAAACAAGAGCAAGCTTTGCAACGGATGGTGGTACGTCCCAGAATTCCGGGGTTCCAGTGAGTGACTGGAGTTCAGACGAGGACGATGGAAGCAAGGGCAGATCTAAGTCCAGATGCACGTCCACCCTTTCCAGCCACACGTCTGAGGAGGGTGGCCAGTGCGGCAGGCTGGGCAGCGAAGCCTACCTCACAGCATCTGATGACAGTAGTTCTATATTCGAAGAAGAGACTTTTGATGGGAATAGACCCGAGCAAAAGAAGCTGTGTTCTTGGCAGCAGAAGGCACCATGGAAAGCTCAGGGTAACCTTACAAAGGGGAGGTCTCAGTCAGGAGTAAAGGAGCAAGATAGTTCCTCAGATGAACTGAATAAGAAATTTCAGTTGCAGAGACTGGATTATACATCCTCATCCAGCGAAGCCAACACCCCAAGCCCTATTTTAACCCCAGCTTTAACTCCCAGATACCCTAACTCACTCTCTGGAAAAGGAGGAGCCCCGTTAGTGCCTCCTCCATTCCAGCCACCCCCAAAGCTCAGGGTCCCCAACGTTTTCAGTATAAGTGTGGCACTCACCAAGAGACACCTGAGCCAGCCACAGCTATGCTCCGACCGGATGTTTGGCACGAACCGGAACGCCATAAGCATGATCCGGCCGCTGAGGCCCCAGGAAACGGACCTTGACGTGGTTGATGGGGACGGGCCCAAGGCTGTGAACAGCATGGACACCGGTTGTGAAGACGGCTTATTTTCCTATGACTCCCAGGATTCTTCTCCGTGTGCAGATGACCAGGAAAACAGCGAGGCCCCCAAGAAGGCCCCGTGCAGCAAACCCCCCACTCCTCCTCTGCACCGCTTCCCCTCTTGGGTAATTACATCAGGTTGCAGCACGTGCTCAGGGGCCTGTTCTCAGCACAGACTCAGGTTTCACACTACCCGCACCCGCACCCCCACCCACCCACACACACACCCTCACCCCGTTTCTTTTCACATTCAGCATTGTTCTGACAATTCTCAGTTTTCAGAATTCAGTTTCCTCTTCTCTTCCCCAACCGTGTTATGAACAATTGAGAAACAAGACAGATGGGAATTCAAAATATGATTTTAGTTACGGATGAGAGCCTTGGGGCGGGGGCAGATGAGCTTTTCAATGTTAGACTTTGGAATTAGATTTGTTCACTCAGGCCCAAGCTGGAGCTCGGAGGGAAGCGAGGCCAGGGACTCCTCTAACTCATCCAGTGTGAAGATGCTTGTTTCCTGTGGAGCCGCTCCTCTGGAGCTCGGAGAGAGGACCGGTGCTGGGCTGTGTGGACCCACCACACAGCGGTGATGTGGATGGATATGGAGAGCAGGGGTGTTCTGTGCCTGAAGGCCCTGACCCAGGACACGTGATGGGGTGGGAGGGAGGGAGGGGTTTCCTCAACTGCTGCCACGGAGTGCTCCGGAAGCAGCACTGTCGCCTTCCCGCTCAGGCTCTGAGCTTTTTGCTTTTCGCTTGATTAACAGAGGTTTTGCGTGACTCCTTGTCAATTTACAAAGCCCTTACTTCAGCTGGATTAGTTTCTTACTAACCTAGAAGAGACTGTTTTCTCTTTGGAAACATTGTGACTACAAAAGCAAACTGGTCAATGATTAGATACTTCTTAGACATATCAACATTGCCTGATTTTTAAGAAAACAAAAATCTCTCTCTAAGCTTTCGCACTTACGTATTAATGGCAGGGGCAAGCCTGCTGCAGGGTATGTGTGGAGATCAGAGCACAGCCTGCAGGAGTTGTCACTCTCTTCCACCATGGAGGTTCCTAGGCTCAAACTTGGTTTGTCACCCTAGCCTACCAGCTATCTCACCAGCCCCAATAGTCTACCTTTAAAATTAAGTGAATTGGTCTGCTTTGTCGACTTACCATATCGGGACAATTTAACCTCTCACTTCAAAAGAAACGTCTGGGATGCCAAGTATTTTGGGTTTTGGAGTCATGTTTTTTTAATTGCTATTATGGTTATTTTATTTAGTAGCTGCTATAACTGTAAGCAAATTATAGTGGCCATGGCTTCCCTAATAGAAATTCAGACTTAAAGCTGTATCTGCTTTTTATTTACTTTCAAGAGAACATGTTTTCCTTTCAGTAGCCACATGAAACTGCCTCTTGTTTATTGCTAAATTCTGCAGTGCACAAGAAAGTAGAAGCAAATGGCGTGCGGCTCTCTAGAATTCTAGCTCTGTTACCTTTAGGCAGTAAGACACTGAGATTTGGTTTGTTGTTGTTGTTGTTATGTTGAAGATCTTCAGAGATTGATGTTAAGCTTTCAAGTTCATTTTATTTTGCAGTTTTGCCTTCTCCTTCCTTTCCTCTTTTCAAGCTATTTGGTCCTGGAAAAGTCGAATGCTTCTCAGACTTCTAATGTACTGACCCGGAGCAAAGGTTCAAAAATTCGTATTTTCAGGTTTTCGGGAGATGTTCTAGCTACCTCAGCCAGTAAGATGCTAATTTAAAGCAAGCATACCCTGTTTGAATTAGAGCATCATGCAGAATGGAATAGTCACTCTGGTGGGGCAAGTTCTGAGCCAACACTACCTCTGATGGCCTGTTTTCTAAGTGACCTGGCTTGTCTTCTCATCTATGGTGACTCTCTCTCTGATTTCCTTCCTGCTTCCATGTCTGTCTCGTGCTCACACGGACTCCAGTGGACTCGAAGCTCCCACTCATACTGCTTTAGTGTTGACCTCTGCAGTTCATCTCTGTGTGCTAATCCTTTCAAAGAAAGCACACCCGTTCTGTTTGGCTCTAGTGCATCAAACAGGCCCCCATCATCAATGTCACCAAAGAACTTGTACCAGTCACTCTTGCCACTGGCCAGCCCAGTAGACGAGAATGACATCTCTTGCCTTCCATGTTCTGGCCCAGGCAACTATGTTCAAGTTTAGATCTTTCATAGAAGGCATGGCACAGTGATTTACACACTGGGAACCACTGGGATCCTTCCTGTTAGTTGGTGATGCTAACTTTGCACTACCTGTTTCAGAGATCTTTCCTGAGAAGAGAAGGAAACACAATAAGCTACTATTGGAACAAGATAATCATTCCAGTGTGATACTCAAATCCATTTATTATTTGACCCAAAGCCTTTTATTTTATTGAAATGTACATTGAAGTAAGAAGGCAGTAACATTTAATGCGCTGCTGTGATTTTGAATGTACATTGTCCCCCTTTCTATCCTAGCCATGGTAACAGATATTAAAGGTGATATCTGTGTGTAATTAGTGACTGTAAGCAGTTGGCTTCATGCTACCACATGTAGAATGTTACAGTGTTAAAGAAGGGGTTTACCTAAAACCAGTGCTTGGCGGTAAGCTCGCTT
>NC_034607.1:50264422-50266472 GCF_900095145.1 Mus pahari
GTTACGGATGGTTGTGAGCCACCATGTGGGTGCTGGGATTTGAACTCCGGACCTTTAGAAGAGCAGTCGGGTGCTCTTACCCACTGAGCCATCTCACCAGCCCAACTTATGCTTGTTCTTAAATCACCTAAAGTCAAGATACCAGGCCAAAGTTTGGGAACAAGAACAAATAATAGAATGGCTACTGAATGAGCTATTCACACTGGTGTATTTTTATCAGCACTGATGAGTTTTGTGCTAACTAGAATTTTGTACTCTAGTGGATGTTATCTGAAGAACAAAGGAAGAGTGTTATATTCACTGTAATCATTTCGTGGCTGTAAGTGCCTGGTGCAATCTCTCTTTTATATTAGGAGAGCAGGATATATGCTGTAGCCAAATCAGGCATCCGAGTGTCTGAGGCCTTCAATATGGAGAATGCTAATAAAAGTAAGTGCTTTCTTTGCATGTTGTGATGCGGGTGAGCCTCAAGGATGGGTATGCTTCAGAGAAAATGGGATGCAGCCACAGACAAGCAGGAGCACACAATTCTGTTAAAGAACTCATCAAAGCAATCAATTACAGAAACAATATAGGATGATGCTCACTGGGAGCTAGGACATTGGGGACGGGGAGAAGCTCTTTAGTGGGTATAAAATTTCAGAAGAAAAGTTGTAGAGGTCTGTTTTACAACAGGGTGAAAAAACTCCACCTTAGCCAATTATAAACGCAAAATGCTTAAGATGGTAAGTTTTACTGTTTATGGCTTTAAAATACTGTAATAAAAGGTTTTTTTTTTTAACTCCATGATTTTGCATTGCTCTTTCACAAGGCAAGACCTTCCTAAATATCTAATGTTACTAGAATAATGGAGATATGTAAGTGTTCAGTAAATGCTTGCTGATTTGTGTTAAAACTGATGTTTATTTTTTTAGGATAAAGGCATGAATATATTCAGACCTGATGTAGAATGTACTTTAGTGGTTTTTAACCCCCTACCCCCATGCCCTCACACACAAGGCAAAGTAGAAAGACAAGGGCATTTTATCTGTTTTAAGCTACAAAAATTGTAAAAAAAAAAAAAAAAAAAATACTGGTTTCTATATTATTTTCCCCTTTCCTTAAAAAATTATTATAGAAATAGTTTTTCTCACTATAAAAAAATTTAAGGTCAACACTTGGTAGGTTGAGGCAAGAGGATCTAGAGTTAAAGGCTGGCCTCAGCAACATAGTAGGGAGCAACATAGTAGGGTCAAGGCTAGCCTGGGTTACATGAGATGCTGTCTCAAAAGCATAAAACAAAATAACTCACACAGAAGTGTCTATGGGTAGCTGGACATGCTGCCTCTAATGCCAGCAACCAGGAGTCTAGGCAGGAGGAACACCGCTAGCTTGATGTTAGCCCAAGCTCCACAAAAAGACCCAGTCACAATAGGCAAAAAAGTATAGCCACGGATCTAGAAATGGCAAAACTCATAAAGCAGAATGATATTAATAACCACTACCTACTAATCTGATTTCTTTTCAGTCTATATTCATAAGAAATAGTGTGCTAGTTGGAAGGAATTTCTTTAATGTCGCTTTCTATTTCAGATTCTGCAGACATACTTTCCTACTCTGCAGCAGGCCTTTACACGTCTCTCATATACAAGAATATGACGACCCCAGTCTATACAACGTTGAAGGGGGTAATGAACGCATTTCTCGTTGTCAGACATATGGTTCTCTTTAGGATAGTCAGGGACTCCACTTTTGACATTTTTACATCCATTCCCCTCTTTGTAGAGCTTTAATGACCACATCACTATATCATTTAAAGGAAGAAGAAACAAGAAGGCCTGGAGAGAATGATTGTGACGTGGTTCTCTTTGCCCGCACCCCGGGACGATAGCTTATTATTAATGATGCAATGGAAACTCCAAATTTAGAAAGGTCGTTGTGTGCCGGGCATGGTGGCGCACGCCTTTAATCCCAGCACTCGGGAGGCAGAGGCAGGTGGATTTCTGAGTTCGAGGCTAGCCTGGTCTACAAAGTGAGTGGAAAACAGAATAAAATAAAAGCAAACGTACCC
>NC_034607.1:50266581-50277247 GCF_900095145.1 Mus pahari
TTTGTGTCCCTGCCAGGGTCCCCTTCTTTGCTAGAAGAACCTAATTAAAACAAGGACTGTCACATATTGACAGTCTTATGTTTTCAGGACTCTTTTATAATTGACAAGTTCCTAGCTAATTAAAATCTAAGGTTTTGAAGATAGATTTTCATGTCAAAATACGCTCTTTTCTTTCTTTTAAAATATGTACCAGTAACCACATTGCCTGTGTAAAGAGGACAGAGATTTTAGAGGTGGATACAGGGGACTGTTCTGTTTTTCTCTAGAAGGCGACACAAATAAGTAGCAGCCCTTTCCTGGATGACTCCTCGGGCTCAGACGAAGAGGACGGTTCTAGATCCAGCTCCCGGCTGTCGGAGTCAGATGCGCGCAGTCGCAGTGGGCCAAGCAGTCCCAAAGCCATGAAGCGAGGTGAGGGAAATGCGCATGTGCAGGAGGCAGTGCCTGCACACTGTGAAGTTCAGACTTACCTCAGTAGGGTTTCTAAGACTACAAACCGTAATAAAATGGGCATTAGCCTAGGACTGAGACATTTATATTCTAGTGGTAATTTTCCACTCGGTTCTCTGTGATTTCACACAAACCACTCTTTCATTTTCATCTTATTGCTGATGTCGTTATTAGAAGTAGTATATTACTATAAAAAGAAAAATTGGCCAAAATGAGGTTTGTTTTTTATACTTACTTTGTGGCATGTTGTCTAGTTTGTGGGACGATTTATTTATAATTCTTTTTGTTTGTTTGTTTTTTAATTTTTTAAATTTATTTCTTTATTGGATATTTGCTTTATTTACATTTCAAATGTTATCCCCTTTCCGGGTCTCCTTTCTGGAAACCCCCATCCCATTCCTGCTAACCTCACCTCTATGAGGGTGCTCCCCTCCCCCACTCCTGCCTTCCCGCCCTGGCATTCCCCTACACTGGGGCATCGAACCCCAACAGGACCAAGGGTCTCTCCTCCCACTGATGTCCAACAAGGCCATCCTCTGCCATATATTCGGCCAGAGCCATGGCTCCCTCCATGTGTACTCTTTGGTTGGTTGTCCAGTCCCTAGGAATTCCTGGAGGTCTTGCCAGTTGACACTGTTGCTCCCTCCATGGGGCTGCCAACCCCCTCAGCTCCTTCAGTCCCTTCTCCAACTCCTCCATTGGGGGCCCTGTGCTCAGTCCAATGACTGTGAGCTTCCACCTCTGTATTTGTCAGGCTCTGGCAGAGCCTCTCAGGAGACAGCCATATCAGGCTCCAGTCAGCAAGGGCTTCTTGGCATCTGCAACATTATTTATAATTCTTTTTTTTTTTTTTAAGATTTATTTATTTATTATCTGTAAGTACACTGTAGCTGTCTTCAGACACTCCAGAAGCAGGAATGAGATCTTGTTATGGATGGTTGTGAGCCACCATGTGGTTGCTGGGATTTGAACTCAGGACCTTTGGAAGAGCAGTCGGCGCTCCTAACCACTGAGCCATCTCTCCAGCCCTACTTATAATTCTTAAATGTCAAGAAAACACACCTACAATGTGTGTTGGTTAATCTGATATTAATGTAGAAAACAACCACAACTTTACTTCATGCATTCTTGTAGCTTTTAATAATAATTTAAAAGTTGTATGTGTATGTATGTGTTTACCTCACACGTGTGAAACTCAGAGGACAGCTCCAGTGTCGCCTCCCACTTTGAGACAAGGGTAGACTTTACACACCAGCTAGCAGGCCCACATGCTTCCTGGGGCCTCTTGTCTCTGTCTACCATCTTGTGCTGGAATCACACATGCTCGCCACTGTGTCTGGTCTTATCTGGATTTGGGGGATCTGAACTCAAGTCCTTGTGCTTATATCTACTTATCCCTTGAGGTGTCTCTCCAGCACAACTTGGAGTGAATTGTGTGCACAGGCAGGGGCTACAGAGAGGTCTGAGCTCAGTAAGTGGTACCTGTACTTTAGGGAAGCCTTGGATGTGGGTTGATTTTCAAACTTCGCTGCACGTAACCGCTGCCGCCTTTGGAGCCACGGGCTTCGGCTGGAGCCGCTAAGCGGCCTGTGGGGTCAGAGTTTGGGCTTTTGCCAGTTCTTTTGCTCCATCTTGGTTATGTCACATTGTTGCTGAGACTACAGCTGCTAGTGTTCCTCAAACAGCTGTCAGGCTGTTTTATGTCCTTAATCTCACCCGTTTCCTTCTCCTCCCTAAGTCAAGGCTGACCTCACAGGCCTTCTTGTTTACAGGTTGTTTTTTGTTTTTTGTTTTTTTTTCTTTTAAATGCCTATTTTGTTTTGAGTCAGGGTCTCTTGTAGCCCAGGCCAATCTTGAACTTGCTCTGTAACCCAAGTTGGCCTTCCTCTACCTATCTCCCTGCGTTCCCTCTCCTCCCGCGTGCTGGGTATATTTAGATTTGTGCACCATCATGCTTGACCCACATGTTTGTGTAACTCATCCTCCTCAAGGCTCTGTTCAAACATGGCTGGGCTCCACCCTGACCAAGCTGTTCAGATCATCGTTCTTGCCATTCTTTGGTGGCCTGGTTGTCCCATACACTTTCGTCTGCTCTGTATTTCATTGTTGTTGTTGTTGCAATTACTACCTGTTGGGCTTCCGTTTCCCTTCAGTAGACTCTGTTACAAGAGGACTCAAACATTTCTTTTGTTGTGCTTCATAGCCTTAGCACCTCAGACAGGACTTAGTGCGTTAACCCTTGGGCTTGGAATCTGAGTTTTGTTCTCCAAAATCACCCCTGACTAGTTACTTGACTTTGCATAAATCCTGCCATCTCTGGATCTTTTGCTGCTTAAACAATGAGGACATTAGCTAGCATGATCAATCACTGAGGTTCTACATGTCTGGCGTCTGTGTCAGTCAGCTGTTGTTTGTCTGAACAAGTAAGCAAAGGCTAGTATTATATGAGTGGTCTTCTTGTGTGCCGTTTAGTAGCCATCTTTTTTAGATGCATATTAGCCTAAGTTCTTGAGTTCATTTAGTGTTTGTAAATCTCCACTTGTATTTGCCATCTATATATGGCTTGTAACTCACAGGAAACTTTGTAAAAAGTCAACTCAATTAGTGTGAAAACGTCCCATTGCATTTTGCTTCATAGCTGTCAACGTATGAATAGCATGTCTGTGTCTTTGAGGCTTACACCGTATCTTTAGTGAAGGGTTTTTAAAGCCAGTAAGCTGGTTAATAGTTTACTAGACTTTCATAAAGAATTCTGTTGAGCTCAACATCTGTTTGCCTATGTATCAATATATAAATACACATATTTTAAGTCTTTTAATAAGTAAACTTGGATGATATTTGATATATGTGAGAAAACTCACGGTTCCAATCATACCAAAATATTATTTATGTTCTTTTGACTTTCATGGAAAATTTAAAAGTTCTCCATGATGGGAAGAATGGGAACAAATCTTGTAAAGGTGGTTTAGGATGTAGGAGCTAGTTGCTGTCCGTAGGAGAACTTATTTGCTGTTGGCCAGCGCCAGCAGGAAATCGTGACTCGATTTTTATCGTTGTTTTCCTAGGCGTGTCTGACTCCTCGGCGGCTTCCGAAAGTGATTACGCCATTCCTCCAGATGCCTATCCCATAGACACAGAGTGTTTGCAGCCCGAGCAGAAACTTCTAAAAACCTGCCTGGCCTCCTGTGACAATGGGAAAAATGTAAATGTGTGATCAGACTCTGAAAAAAAAATATGAATGAATCTGTTAGTTTGACTTGCCAGAAGGAAACAAAATCCCATTGTCAAATGTTTTCTCTTCATTAGGAACTATTAGAAAAATCTGGGTACCTACTAAAAATGAGCGCGAGAGTCAAGACTTGGAAGCGGAGGTGGTTTGTTCTGAAAGGCGGCGAATTACTTTACTACAAGTCTCCAGTGAGTGGGCAGTGCTCGCCATTGGGAGTGCTCCTGTTGGCAGTGCTCCCGTTAGGGCCTGAGTTCCTTACACTGTAAAACAGACTCCCAACTGGGCTTTTTTTTTTCTATGTAAAAAATAATTATTATTATTATGGGGCCTGGAGAGATGGTTCAGCATCGGCTGCTCCTGCAGAGCACCCTGGTTTCACTCCCAACACTGACATGGAGGGCTCATGACCATCGTAACTCCAGTCCAAAGGGATCTGACAGCCCCTCTGGGTGTTGTAGTCACTGCATGCTCATGAAGTGTAGACATACATGCAAGCAAGACATCCATACACATGAAATAAAAATGCAGGTTAAAAATTAATGACAGGCTGGGCATGGTGGCACACACCTTTAATCCCAGCACTTGGGAGGCAGAGGCAGGTGGATTTCTGAGTTCGAGGCTAGCCTGGTCTACAAAGTGAGTTCCAGGACAGCCAAGGCTACACAGAGAAACCCTGTCTCGAAAAACAAAAACAAAAACAAAATCAAAAACAAAATTTAATGATAGATTAATGACATAAAACATTTCTTGTAGTTGCTGTTATAGCTGCTAATCTCTTTATTTTTGCTCCTTTTGCACAGAGCGATGTGATTCGGAAACCCCAGGGCCACATTGAACTTAGTGCATCCTGCAGTATTTTACGGGGAGATAACAAGCAAACGGTTCAGGTACACATCATTCCAATTCATTATTCTTTCTTTTAGTACCATAAAAAAAAAAAAAACAGTTCTCAGTTGAGATTAGATTGTTTGGTACATTTTACTCATTTTAGAATTAGTTTGATACAAAAGTTTGTAATAATCCAATATTTTTTAGCTAACCCCATACTTCAAACTAAGTATGGGTATTTCCCATTACTAACTACCCTGTGCCTTTTCTCCCTGAGTATTTATTTAATCTCCTGAGCATTTCCAGCTCTCAAAATATCAGGCTGTCAGGGGAGGTTTATCCATTAAATGGATTTCTGAGGTGTTTGTAACGTAATATTGAATTCAGGAACCCTTGTATAGAATCGGACAGTGACAATTAGTTCTCCCATGAACCTCAAAGAGGGAAAGCTATTGTTGACCAGAGGAACTGTTCTGCCAAGTGTTATTATCGAACATGGCTGATTCTCATCTCACCCAAACATAAATCTGCTAAATTTAAAACCGGCTCTGAGATATTCTAAAGTCGGACACTTTGCTTCTGAAGTGTTTCAATAACATTTGTGGTTTGTGGTGGTGGGATTTTTTTTGTTTGTCTTTTTCTAAGTCGCCCTGGCAGTCCTGGAAGTCACTTTATAGACCAGGCTAGCCTCAAACTAAATCTGCCTGCTTCTGCCTCAAGTGCTGAGATTAAAGTTGTGCTCCCCCGCTGCTGGGCATCCACTGTGTGATTATTGTTAATCAGTATTGTCATATCATCATCATTATGATTTTGTCTTGCTCCTGTGGAGGGTAAAAATTTGGCTAGAAAGGCTCCATGATTGATGCTCTCATTGGACCGGGGCTGCCTGAGGTTAAATGGATGAATCAGGGAAAGCTCTGTCATAGAGCATGACTGTAAAGAATTGATTGTAAAGCCCTGAAATTTTGGGGCAATTGGCAACACAGTTAATTCGAGACTGGAATGCTGTGAGTTGGTGGTAAAGGGTCACGTGCAGCACCAGGAGTTGGTGTAGAATTCTTCTCATTTGTTTATAGTTCGTTGCTTCACTTCTCTTCATGAACATCCCCTCTTGCACCGTTAACTGTGCGTGAGCTCACCGTCACCTCCAGTCTTTCTGTTCAACAGCCTAGAGCTTGTCACACTGAGGGGAGAGAAGGAATGTGTGACAATTACAGATATAAACCCACAACCCTAGATTTAATAGTATGAAGAGTGTCAGACCCACGTGAGAAGGATTTTTAACTCAGTGGCCGACATTCTCACACAGTGCCTAAAGGATTCTCCATTTTCTTGAAACCAGACACTAGGTGAACCATGTGCACTTCCCTGTCAGTAACGATGCTTGACTGGACAGGACTAAGTCACCATTAATGCCTCTCCTTATCCCCTTCCAGCTGGCGACAGAGAAGCACACGTACTATCTGACGGCAGATTCCCCCAATATACTGGAAGAATGGATCAAAGTGTTACAGAATGTTCTGCGAGTACAAGCTGCTAACCCTCTTTGCCTGCAGCCCGAGGGCAAACCCACAGTAAAGGGCTTGCTCACCAAGGTAGGAACCTTGTCTTCGGCAGCATCCTAGGCTGCTGCTTTTGTGCCATGTATCACAAATAGTGAAGCTCAGATAATAAATCTGCATCTAATATTTTTGTTTGGTGGCGAGATAGCTCAAAAGATAAAAGTGCTGAAAATAAAAGCTCAACAGATAAAAGCCTGAAGGTCTGAATGTGTGTGTGCGTGTGAATGTGTGTGTGTGTGTGTGTGTGTGTATGTGTGTGTGTGTGTGTGTGTGTGTGTGTGTGTGAGAGAGAGAGAGAGAGAGAGAGAGAGAGAGAGAGAGAGAGAGATTGTGCACAAAGACCTAACAATACATCATGACACACTCCTATTGCACTAAGTACTTACGTGTGGGAATTGGTTCTCTCCTTTAACCTGAGGGCTCTGAGATTAAGTGCAGACCACTAGACATGGTGTTAAGCACCTTTACCCACCAGCCCTGAGCTTGTTCTGTGAGACAAAGGTTTGCCAACAAGGCTAGCTGGTCAGAGGCCCGAGGGATCCTCTTCCACACAATGGGATTAAAAGCACACACCACAGTGCCTGGCTTTTTCTCTGGGTGCTGGAATAAACGCAGGTCCTCATATTTAATAGTATGCACCTCACCTTCTGAGCATGCCTCCCCAGCCCAAATATCAAATATTTTTAAAACACAACCATTTGGGGGCTGGTAAGATGATAGCTCAGCAGATAAAGGCACCAAGGCTCATGCCTTGGATGTAATCTCTGGTATGGATAGTACAGTTCCCACAAATTGTCCTCTGACCTCCACACATGTATTGTAGCTTGTGCTTATCCATTGGGATGGATGAATGGATGGATAGATAGATAGATAGATAGATAGATAGATAGATAGATAGATGATAGATAGATGGATAGATAGGTAGATAGATAGATGGATGGATGGATGGATGGACGGACGGACGGACGGACGGACGGACAGACCGACAGATAGACAGACAGACAGACAGACAGACAGACAGACAGACAGACAGACAGACAAATAGATGTGATTTTAAGCATGTATAAAGCATTTTAAAAGAGTCCATCTGAGTCCTCTCTGGTGGAAGACTATCTTCAGAAGTTTTCACTTGCAGGAGACTACAGGGAGTTACAAAAGATGGAGTCCGTATTCTTTCAAATGTTTAAAACGTCCTGTTGGTCACTTTTGAGCATGTACAGTAAAACATTCATAGTGATATGCTTGAGTCCTGTTATGTTAAGAGGTGAAAATTGTATATCTGCTATACTGTCACTTATATCTCATGATAACATGGGTAACAGTCAGCACCAAAGGTAAGAATTCACCAGTGTATACAACAGGGACACGTGCTAGGGGTGTGTGTGTGTGTGTGTGTGTGTGTGTGTGTGTGTGTGTGCGTGTATGCGTGTGCATGCGTGTGNTGTGTGTGTGGTGTATGGTGAATGTGTGTATGTGTGTGAGGTCTATATGGGTTCTAGGAGTCCTTCATCAGGGTCAGACAAGTGCAGCAAACACCTTTACTCAGTAAGTCACCTCTCCAGCCCATGCCTGTGGTTTAAATGAGCTTAAACAATGGAGTTAAATAACTAAGCCATTTGGGCTTGTGGGCAGGGTGCTAAGAGTTCTCTCCTGATGCTTAGGATTGTTTTTTCAGTCAGGGTCTCACTATGTGGCCCTGGGGGGCCTGTAACTCACTATGTAGACTGGCTGGCCTTAAACTCACAGAGATCCATCCACCTCTCTCTGCCTTCCAGGTGTGCAGAATAGAGGCATGGAGAGAGAGAGAGAGAGAGAGAGAGAGAGAGAGAGAGAGAGAGAGAGAGAGGAAAGAGAGGGAGAGGAGAGAGAGAGAGGTGCCACTTTGGCACCTGATAATATTTTTATTAAGAATAAAACATAACAATTAACATTACTAATACTATGTATATTGTGAAGACATTTATGAAGAACTTGACTGATTTAATTCTGGATCTTGTCCTTCAGCAATTTCTTTAAAATCAGAGTCCTCCAGGGGTTGTGATGGGAACATGGGCACATGGATGCTGTTAACAGCTTGCTCACTGAGGGAGATGAATTTGTGGGAGGCATGATGGAGCCTAAGAACAGCTGAAGCCATGGCTCTCGTAGACATGAGGCTTTGAACTGTTATGGGAAATGAAACAGGAAGACGAATTTAACTGGTGGCCATCAGTCAGACCAGTCTGGATTGGGGTTAGGAAGTAGACAGGATTTAAGGATCCAGATGAAGGATGGGACTGGGTAAGAACGCTCATGAGAACAGAGCTGGAATCAGGAAATGAGCAGGCGGATTGGGAACATGCAGATGCTTTGGGTCCCAGAAAGACACCTTACCTAAGAAGCATCACAGGCTAGTGAGGTGGCTCAGTCAAGCCAGAAACCTGAGCTCAATCTCTGGAGACATTACCTCACAGAGTTATCCTGTATCCTCCTGGTAAACAGCACAGCACGGTGTGTTCAGGAGGAAAGAGCTGGCTGAGAAGGGAGGGCTTGGGGACTTGGCATCATTTAAGTGACTGTTAGCTATGAAGAGGAGAGAAATCTCCCAAGAAAGGACATACTGTAGGTATTCAGCATAGGGGATGGAGAATGGAACGCTCTAAAACGGAGGGCATGTAGGGGCATGGGTGAAAAGTCCTGAGACCAAGAAAAGCGAGGGGTGGAACCCATGAGCAGGAGTTGGGCCATGCCTGACGTGCCCTGGGAAGAGAGCACATTGCAGAGGGATGGAGGAGAGCACATTGCAGAGGGATGGAGGAGAGCACATAGCAGAGGGATGGAGGGGACCTGGGAGGCCAGGCAGTGTAGCATGCGAGTTTACAGACTGTCTGGACTCTCCAGGCATCCAGCTGGGGGACATGGAGTCAGAGGAGAATGGGAAAGACGTGTGCCTGGATTTACAGGCTGAGGGAAGACAGCAGGAGACCTGGGAGATTGAGATCCAGAAGTGAGTGGGTGGGAGTCAGGGTAGGGCACAGTGGAAGGGTGTGAGGAGGGCTGCGGACGGACATCTGCATTGAAGGGGCGTGGAATGACGTCACTTCTAATGTCCTTGGTTTTCTTGGTCTCCCTAAGACAAAAGTATTTACTAAAAGTGGGGAAAGGGTTGGCTGTGGTCACTGGAAATGTGGTGTAGCCTGAGACACGTGGGACTTACATGCATTACTGAGGCCTTACTGAACTGTAATGGGTGGAATTCAGGTCAGTAATCTGTCTCTGGTGTCTCCAGTCAGTGCACATGTTAGAAGCAGAGATGTTAGAGTGTAGGGTCAGGAACATCTTATGTAAAATTTTAAATATGAAACAGATTTGGAAGAATTTCTACAGCAAACACCCATATTTCCATCACCTGAATTCCAGAATTGACTTTTTCCGTGCTTTACTGCCTGCCTGTAGGGGTGGTTTGAAGTGTGCATTTTTGTTATAAAATTTCAGACATACAAAAGTAAAAGATGTCAAGTCCCTTCACCAGTCATCAGCTATGGCTAATACTGTTTCCAGATACCCACCCACCACGGCTTCTCCTTCTTATGCCCTCCCCTGGGCTATGCAAAGGCCTGCGGAGGTGAGGTTTGCAGAATGGATTTGTTAGGAGCATATGAGTGCAGCTGGGTCACAGCCCTGGAGCAGGGATTGTCTTGTGGTCAAGTCCCAGGTGGGCAGAGAAGGGGGAGAGACCAGGCAGGAGGGAGACACCAGAGAAGGTCAGATCCCGGGACCTGGGATGGGAAGAAGGTCAAAGAATAGCGATGGTATGAATGAGAGGGCCAGGGAGTGGGAGGCAGTGGCGGTCAGCGGCTGCAGGATGTAAGTTACAGAAGTGAATCCTTTGCTCATGGAGAGGAAAGACGTAGGGTGTGAAGACAAGGGCTGGGTGGGCAATGTGAGAAATGACAGTGTTTACTGGAGATGAAAAGCTGAAGAGACTCTTGGGCTGAGACAGCAGGGGGAAGAGGTGGTGAGCTACACTGCCTAGGCACAACCTGTGTGACCTGTGCCTCTGTGTCTGCAACTTTGAAATGGAAGATGGTTATCGTGACAACCCCCAAGGGTTAAAAGCATGAAAGATATTTCATCTAATCATGTAAAGCATGTTCAGGCAGTACTTGGCCCATCAGAACTACTCAAGAATGGGAGGTTGTGTCGTAGGAGTTTCTTGTAGATACTAAAGTCAGCCAGGCTGGTGACAGGATTTTTGTTGGAGACACTATGGGGATAAGATGATAGGAAGGGAGAGGACCAGGGAAGCTTGACTTTTGTGTTTTGGACAGAGAATTAGAGTAAAATCTATTTTAACACCACTGATATGGAAAGCCTTTATTATCAAAAGTCAAAATTCAATTTTTAAATTACTTGATCTGCCAAGCCTTTGAGGTCGCCCTTACATCGCCATAAGGATTTGTCTAGTATATTTTGTTAAAATGCTTTCAGATCCAGAGTTTGAAGAAATCCTAGTTTTAAATGAATGCATAAAGATGATCTGTGTTTGCATTTGTAAAACACAGCTTCTCTCTCTCTCTCTCTCTCTCTCTCTCTCTCTCTCTCTCTCTCTCTCTCT
>NC_034607.1:50277262-50333493 GCF_900095145.1 Mus pahari
TCTCTCTCTCTCTCTCTCTCTCTCTCTCTCTCTCTCCCTCTGACACAGGATGCTGCTGTGCAGCTCAGGCTGCACTAGTATTAGCTAGGTATCCCAGGCTGGTCTCCAGCTCCATAATCTTGCCTCTCCCCCCGAGGGCTGGCATTACTCAGCTGAGACATCAGACTTTGCTCCAGTGTAAAGCACAGCTTTATAGTATTAATAAAGGTCCTCACTTTTGGTCTAGATGTAGTCATTGTTCTGTTTGAAAAGTAAATTATTTCCAAGTGCATGACTTATACTCTGGTTTTGAGAAACCTTCTTTCCGAGCTGTTTAAAGAAAGAGGAAACAGCCCTGCAGTGTACTGTTTAAAAGCCCACGATATTCCTCTGTAAATACATGTTTCCAAATTTAATTAAACTGAGGGCTGTTGTGCCAAATGCAACATTTTGTTGTTGCTGTTTCTCAAGGAGCATTCTAAATCCATCAAATCATTAGGCAGAGTTATTCATTTAAACCATAACTTGGAATGCCGCAGGCTAGCTGGTTTTTGTGGTTTTAAGAGAGGCCATGTATTTGACTCTTTATATAGTGAGGAAGGAAACATTTATTGTGGTCACTATTATATTTTTGTTTTATGTGTTGTCTCATTTTGGTCAAATGACAGCCCAGGGTTATCCTACTTTGTGACAGGGTAAGTCACTTGCCTGAGGATACTGCAGCATGAATGTGTGTGTCTCTGTGTGTGTCTGTGTTTGTCTCTCTGTATCTGTGTCTCTCTCTGTGTGTGTGTCTCTCTGTGTATCTGTGTCTCTGTGTGTGTGTCTCTCTGTGTCTCTGTGTGTGTCTGTGTTTGTCTGTTTTTGTGTGTGTGTTTGTCTATGTGTGTCTCTCTGTGTATCTGTGTCTCTGTGTGTGTGTCTCTCTGTGTATCTTGTCTCTGTGTGTGTGTCTCTCTGTGTATCTGTGTCTCTGTATGTGTGTGTTTGTGTCTCTGTGTGTGTCTGTGGAGTGGGAATAACGGGGCTTTATCTTAAGCTTGCCCACTGGTAGGACTGGGTCTCTTCATGTCCTTGTAGAGTGGAGGATGTTGTGGGGTCTGTGTGGATAGACCTTGAATGCCTGTGCCGAGCAGGACTAGTGCGGATGGGAACTCACAGTTCAGAATTGTCGAGGTTACCAAGTACTGACCCTCGCGGTTCTCAGCTGATCTGCGCCTTACCCTAGGCCAGCAGTCCCCAACTTTCCTAATAATGTGACCCTTTAGAATAATTGCTCATGGTGGGGTGACCCCAACCATAAGGTTATTTTCATTGCTACTTCATAACTGTAACTTTGCTGCTGTTATGAATCGTAGTATAAATATCTCATAAGCAGGATATCTGATATGTGACCCCTGTGAACGGGTCTTTTGACCCCCCCCCATAAGGAGTCCTATCCCTAGAACAGGTTGAAAACCTCTGTTCTAGCCTGCAGCTTCGCATGTGACACACAGCAGACTCTCTGGAATCGTCGCATGGTATGCTGTAAAGCTTCCAGGCTGTGCAGTGCCATCAGCCACTGTCACAGGCAGTGAGTGATAGCTGATGATAGTGGATCTGATAGCTATAGGAGGCCACACATAAATTGAAAGTAGAATTTCACAATCAATTTAGAAAAAAAAAAATCAATGCTATAAGGAACGTAGCTTCATCAGGATAAAATAAGTCCTAACCCCTCCTAACAAAGCTATGATGAAAAGGCTAGAGGGATAATAATTTTAACAGTAACTCTGGAAAATACACTCTCCAATGTAAACGTCATGGTTATATGGGCAGCGTTTGAGCAGTCTGCCCGGATTACCACTTCCGTCTTGAACCAGCGTCTGTAGAGCCTCACAAAGAACGTATAAACTATACTGCCGTTTTCCAGACTTCTGAACTACATTTTAATCCCTCGCAATGTGATTCCAGGTGAAGCATGGCTACTCTAAGAGAGTCTGGTGCATGCTTGTTGGAAAGGTCTTGTACTATTTCCGCAATCAAGAGGATAAGGTATGTATCCATCCTGATACCCCAACGAGGGAGGGAATTTTGCTTGTGCTAGCTTAAAAAGCTTTTCTTTTTGACTTTTCTGTTGCTTGGGGAAACGTTAGAAATTTTAGTAACTTAGCGTCATCCACATTTCTTTCTGAGGCAGTAACCTGCTTGGCCTGTACTTAAAACTTTAACTTAGTAGCTTGTACCTAATGTACTTTCTAAGAACTGGAAGAGCAAAGCCCTGTTTTACTGCTAACATTCCTTAACCACTCTCCCCAGGGTTCTGACCAATTAGAAAAAGCCTCAGGATTTGAGCAGCTCTGACAGGGAGAGCTCCTGCTGTTGGGGCCTGGATGCCTGGATGCCTCTTACCAGTCCATCCATTCACACGTTATATCCTATCTACTCATTTTTAAATTAATATCTGCCTCACTCCCAGGAACTGGAGTAATCCTCACTCTGAAAGTAGAAAGATAGGCCATCTACCCAAGGTGAAAGTGTCACAGGTCATTGTCACCTTGGTGTTACCACAACTCCATGAATCTAGCCAATATCAATGAGCCTCAAGCTGCTATAAAATGATGGTGTCAGAAGCCTGTGGCTGGCCAGTTAATGACCCTGGACTTGGTCCAGTGACCACGTGGGTTAATCATTTCCCTGGTCCCTTTTCTCAGGCTGTACTCGAAGGTCTACCAGCTTGATTTAACAGCCAGGCTGTTTTTCTCACATTGCCAATGGCATGGGAGTTAATAGTCACAGCCGTTAGAAAGAAGATGTGTCCAGAGGAGCTAGGAAGAGCTTGCCTAGCAGTGCTGCCTGAAGCTTTAGGTCTAAGCCCAGTGCAGAGTGACATTCAGCAGTCCCTGCTAAATTGATGCTCAGGAAAGTGGGCATTAAAGTCCCGATATGGACTTGGGGCACAGTTTTAGACCGGTTCAGTAAGTGAATTTATCTTTAAGATAAATTGAGGAGATAGAGACCAGGGACTGGATGCTCTTCTAGAGGACCTGTTTGGTACCCAACACCCACACTGAGACAGGAGCTCAGTCACCTGTAACTCCAGTTCCAGAGAATCTGACAACCTCTTCTGGCCTCTGCTGGAACCACAGCCATGTGACATACACATAGACAGACAAACACATACGTGTAAAATGAAAATAATTTTTTAAAACTCAAATACGTTACATGTGAAAGACAGTATGTTTAATTAAGTAGTCCTTATTATTAACCAGTCACCAGGTAGATTTAGCACAAGATAATCTTTATTTATTAAGGAGTCTTTGGCGTGCCATGTTCCACTGCCTCCAGGTTTTACTCCGAGTGAGACAAGATACACTGGAGGGTTTTGAGCAGAGCCACCACAGACTCATTCTCCTTAACAGAAACACGAGGCTCCTACTTAGGGGCAGACTGGAGGGAACGGGGAAGATTCTAATCAGGAGACTGGTAGATTAATCCAGTCCGAGACAGCTGTGGTTGGTGGAGGTGCTAACCAGAAACAAGCACCTCCTGGCGCTATATTCTGGAGGTCTTGTTGATGGAAATTTATGTCAGTGATGTAAGAGGGTCAGCGGTGCTGCCAACGTTTTGGGCCCAAACTTTTGGAAAGATGACGTCACTGAGGATAGTGGGGACGGCTGGTGGAGCAGGTGACTGAGGGAGACTTGCCGAAGGGAGCTTGAGATGCTGCTAGACAGCCCAGTCCAGATCAGACTGGAGTTAGGCGTCTGGGACAGCTAGACTGGGACTTAAGCCATGAGATCACCCACCGCGTGTGTAGGTGGTCAGGACGGGGAGGCCGAGCACAGAGCCTTGGAATGCACCACGGAAGTGGAGGAGAGAGCGCACATGTCTTTGTGGTTAAGATGGGCTATTTCAAAGAATTGCAGCCAGTACCTCGGGGAGCTGATGCAGGGGGATGACTGCTCTACCTGCATATAGAGTAAGGCATCGATTGTCTCAACACCCTTCCCGATCAAAAAGAAAAAAAAAAAGTAATCTCTGCAAACATTTGCGAACCTGGCCAAATATTTTAGGAGCTATAAATCTGAAGAATGTCCTGCAATGTCATGAACTTGTGTAGAAGTTTAAATACGTACAGATCTACTAACTGGCTAACAGGGAAGGCATGCTACGTTAGTAAAAGAGTAAACTTTAACAGAATCAGCTGTAGGAAGATTCGCTTACCTTTAAATTGCAGTGGAGGGGACCACAGTCCCTCCCAGGGATATGTGACACACTTTGATCAATGGTCTGAGAACACGGGACATCAGTGGGGGTCTGAGCCAGCCTCTGTACCAGCTGCCAAGTCATGTCTTTCCGTGGAGAACCTGGAGCCTGTGTCTACATTTTACCTCTTGATTGACCAGCTTAACCAAAGCACTCACCAATCTGTGAGGAAGACAGTCCACTGAGTATTTTGGCTGAAATATAACTGTATCCTGAGCCAGGAATCCGTCACCAGAGCACATTCTGGTTATTTTTGCTTCAAATGTCAAATGTCCAGTATTCACTTGGTGGTTTTATATCACAGATAGGGTTTCTTCCTTTTGCTGTCTTGTAACAACAGGGCCAATTAGATTTCAGCGAGGTATTTGTCTCTCACAGCAGGCCTTTTTAAAGGAGAAGAGGAAAGGGCCACAGTAACTTGTAGGAAGAGACAGACAGCGCCTTCGCTCACGTAACTGGCCTTCGCTTCAGTTCCCTCTAGGTCAGATCAAACTCTGGGAGGCTAAGGTGGAAGAGGTGGACAGGTCCTGTGACTCGGATGAAGACTATGAGACCCGGGGGTGCTACCTGCTGTCCACTCACTACACCATCATTGTCCACCCCAAAGACCAGGGCCCTACTTACCTGCTCATCGGATCTAAGCACGAAAAGGTACTTAACAGCCCCGTGGTTCTTCTAAAGTGACCCAGACGTTATGCTTCGGGTACTAAGGGTTTCAGGCCAATTTTATGGGATTAAGAACAAATTTTGGGGAGAGGGAAAAAAAAAAGCTTTTTAATTTCTGTTTTCCTGCGATTTTTACCTCTCTGGAAATAAGCTTCATCTGAACATGCTGGTCTTCAATCTATTGACAAAACTGTCTCAAGATCAAAATTAATGGTGGCCCTGGGGGATGGACGCCCCTTCTGTGTACAAGTGTGAGCCTCCCAGGCTGGGCACGCCCAGAGAGCCTAGGGCTCTAACAGCTTTCATTCTTTGTTGATTTTTTTTTCTTCAGAAAAAACTTTGGTTTAGAGACAACAAAAGTGAACAATTATATTTGCTATATGTATATAACTATATGATAAAGGAAGAATCACAAATTGATGGGAAATAAATGATTGTGTATTTATTATATGTATCATTATGTTTGTTGTGTTTTGATGAAATTAGCTATTAAGGAAAACATAATTTTTCATTTTACACAATTGTCAAAAAATTAATTTCCGGATGGATTGAAAGAGCTAGAAGAATTTAATGAATTTTTTTTTCTTTAAAAAGCTTTTATCTTTGAAAGTGTTTTCTAAGAAAAAGACACAATGTGACAAAACACGGTGGACGTGGTAGAGAAACTTTAAAAATCTATACTCCGGGGCACAACAGCAGGAGCCTGCAGCTCTCTCATCTCTCGTCACCCACGCGGAGGCTCCCAACCCTCATAGCCCTCTGGAGTTGTGGTTTCAGTGGCTCCAAGGATATGAGGCACTCAAGGGCGAACTAACATACATGCATGCAAAATGTTCATGCACATAAAATTAGCATAAATATGTATTAAAGTCCTTTATATCAAATGAGATTATAAACACAATTAGGTTGTATTAGAAAAGCTCAAAATAGTCCCTGTGTGGAATTGAGTCTTGTGTCTTGATCATCCAAACAATAATGTCTTAGTGTTGGTGGTTGTGTTTGAACACATGTATCAGGCAGAGTCCTCTGTAGACATCTTTATCTTTACTCATGCAGGAGATGGCTTTAGTTCTACTCACAGAGACAAGAACAGGAACGCTTGCCTGTTGAGATTTAGACCCGTCTCCTGACTCCAGAATCCAGGCTCCCAAACATTTGTGTTTACTGCTTCCTGTTTGATTAAAACAAATTACATTTCTACTAGCAAAATGAGAGAAGGCTCACTGAAAAACTTACTAAGTCATGAGGAAAGAGAATTCTGACTTCTATAATCAAAGAGATGGAAAGTGTGAAAAATGACAAATTTCCAAATCATCAAAGATTTTAAAACTTTTGTACAACCCAGTACTGGAGAGAGCATGCTGAGGGAGCACACTGGGCTGAGGGAGCACACTGAGGGAGCACACTGGGCTGAGGGAGCACACTGAGGGAGCACACTGGGCTGAGGGAGCACAAACTGAGCTGAGGGAGCACACTGACCTGAGGGAGCACACTCAGCTGAGGAAGCACACTGAGGGAGCACACTGAGCTGAGGGAGCACACTCAGCTGAGGAAGCACGCTGAGGGAGCACACTGAGCTGAGGGAGCACGCTGAGGGAGCACACTGACCTGAGGGAGCACACTCAGCTGAGGAAGCACACTGAGGGAGCACACTGAGCTGAGGGAACACGCTGAGGGAGCACACTGACCTGAGGGAGCACACTCAGCTGAGGAAGCACACTGAGGGAGCACACTGAGCTGAGGGAGCACGCTGAGGGAGCATACAGAGCTGAGGGAGCACGCTGAGCTGAGGGAGCACGCCGAGGGAGCATACAGAGCTGAGGGAGCACGCTGAGCTGAGGGAGCACACTGAGCTGGGGAGCACGCTGAGGGAGCACACTGGGAAGCTCCTGCAGTGTCCACTGGATAGGTTACTGCCAGTCCCTAGAGTCTGGTTCCTCACCATGACCCCTATTTATTTTCCAAGATCATTCACTAAGGAAGTCACAGATGCAGCTTGGTGGTCACACATGTGCAAGGTCTAGATTTGATCCCAGAAGTTTATTTAAAAGGAATATTATATGAAGAAAATTATCATTAATTGGCTATATTATTTTAAAATTTTTATTTCAGATTTTTTTTCTATTTTTGGTTTTTCGAGCCTGGTTTTCTCTATGTAGCCCTGGCTGTGCTGGAACTCACTCTGTAGACCAGGCTGGTCTCGAACTCAGAAATCNGCCTGCCTCTGCCTCCCAAGTACTGGGATTAAAGGCGTGTTCCACCACTGCCCGGCTTATATCAGAAATATTTTAAAGATAGAAAAATATAACAAATACCCCCTTTTAACTAACAGGTATTATATGGGACAATATCTTTTATCTGAAAAATTAATGATGTTAAATATTACTAAAATGCAGAAATTATAACAGTCTGTTTCAGTATAATATCAACTATCATAAAAATGTAGTCTACATGCCAGGCAGTGGTGGCACATGCTTTAATCCCAGCTCTTGGTAGGCAAAGGTGGGCAGATCTCTGAGTTTGAGGTCAGCCAGGTCTACAGAGTGAGTTCCAGGACAGCCAGAACCACACAGAAAAACCCTGTCTCGAAAAACCAAAATTAAAAAAAAAAAAAAATCAGTCTACACATGTATTTCTGCAAAGGAAAAATAGAAGTTGAAAAATTGGATATTACTTTTTTCAATATTTTTTTATTTTTATTTCTTCAGTATTTTGTATATACTACTTTGATAGTAAGATTTTAAATTGGCTAGACTTTGTTGTATTTCTTAGAATACAAGGATTGTACATCCTAAAATAACTTTAACTAGCTCTATTTATTCTAGACTTCTAACATGTATTACACTCCTTAGTTTTATCAGGCTTTTCTAAGAAGTGTGTGCTGAACAGTGAAAACTGAGTGTAGCTCGGGGGAGTGACCTCCTTGGGAGCTTACCAGCAAGCTCGAGGATCTGAGTTCCATACCTGGAGCCCACAGGGTAGAAAGAGAGAGCCAGCTCCCTCAGGTTATGTGTGACCTCCACACGCATGCACACCCCTCATGCACGCATGCGTGTGTGTGTGTGTGTGTGTGTGTGCGCACACACACACTAAAATGTACAAAAACTGAAGAAAGCAGTTTCTCCTCTGTCTCAAGGTTTGTTGGTGGTTGGTTAGTTGTTCTTTGTTCGTTTTGTTCCATTTGCTATTTTTGCAGGTTGTTCCTTCTGGTGAAATGAATGGGACGTCTTGGCTAACGTTTCTGTTCACATGTTCTCTTTTGAAGGAAGCTTGGCTGTATCACCTCACTGTTGCAGCTGGAAGCAACAATATAAATGTTGGATCCGAATTTGAACAACTGGTTTGCAAGCTGCTAAATATAGAAGGGGAGCCCTGTAAGTTCATAAGCGCGTAGGCCTGATATCCCGAACATGTAGCCTAATGGGGGCTTCACATTATCCGTTACTCTTTCTCTACGGCCAGCCACCTCATCCCTGGCTTTCCTTGTACTGGGCCAGAGTTCTCAGGCTCCGGGAGCATTGGCAACCTTCATGTTCGTGCCTGCATTGCTCCCCTTGTCTGGGGTGTTGCACCCTGGCACCTCTCTCTAACATGACGAAACACTCGTTAGCCTTAGAAGATCCCTCAGCCAGCCCACTCAGTGCAGTCCAACTCTCCGAAGGTGCTTCATCCGCGTTGAAATTAAGCCCCGACTCGCCCTTTTATAGCATGCATAGCTTTGCGTTGCCATTAGTCTTATAGCTAAGGAGTAGTATTACATTTGTTACTGCTGTGATCAGCTGCTCAAGTAGGAAGATGAGAAAGGAAGAGTTACTTTGTGTCTGCACCTTGAAGGGACACAGCCTTGTGGTGCAGAAGGCACTTTGGCAGGGCAATGAGGTGATCATATTGCTTTCTTCTTTTTATTCACACCAGGACTCCAGTCTGTGGAATAGTGAGGCCCGGTGTTCAGGGTGGGTCTCCCTTCTCTGTTTAGCCATCTGGGAATGCCTCACAGACAAGCCCAGAGGCAGATTTCTGAATCTTGTCCCATTGAGGTTCAAGATTAGCTGTCCTATAAGGTTATCCACTGAGACTCTAGACTCTGTCCCGTGATTTACGTACGGAGACCACATTCCATTGCTACTGGCCAGTATTTAGGCAGTGATAGGGTAGAGCCCAGGGCCTGCAGCATGCACAGCACGGACTTTACCACCAAGCTGCATGCCCAGCCACAGCATAGAGACTTAAGGAGTATTGATTTCAGGAGCGACTTCATGTTCCTGTCTTCATATCTCCTCCTGTTTGGCTTCTCTCTCCATCCTTTCCAAGACCCTTGTTATTAAAGTTACTCTCCTAGCAGGCTCACCACCTATTGGCATGTGGAAGCGGCATGGTGCCAGGTAGAATGATGACAGCCAGTCAGCCAGGACTCGACTCTTCTGCATTCACTCCTCCAAAAGAGAAACATGGGAAAACAGCATTGCTAAGAGGGTTGTTGTTGTTGTTGTTGTTGTTGTTGTTGTTGTTTGTTGTTGTTGTTTTTCTGATCCTTGGAGAAAGTGAGCCAGGACTGAATGAGCTAAAGGATAAGGTTAGTGGAACCTCATGTGCTCTTCTGTGTTCAGCCTCCCAGATATGGAGACACCCCATGCTGTGTCACAGCAAAGAAGGAATCCTGTCCCCTCTGACCACACTGCCTTCGGAAGCTCTGCAGACCGAGGCCATTAAGCTATTTAAGGTAAGATTGTTACTTGTTGGCAAATTACATAATTAATGGAATGTAATCATTTGTTATAATGTTTGACGCTAAGAAAATTTAAGCTGTGATGTTGGTAAGATGATGATGGTGGTGATGGTGATGATGATGGTGAGGATGATGATGATGGTGGTGATGATGATGATGATGATGATGTGGAGAGAAACGAGCACTCTTCCACTGAGCTATATCCCCCAGCCTCGCTGTCTTCTGGAGACATGTATGATGATGCTCCATCAGGAGACTGTTACCCTTTGTGTGGTAGAGGAAAGCATGGGCATTTTAAGGAGGGCAATGGAAAGCATTTAATAGGCCTAACTTGAACTTTAACATGAAGATGTGAAGGTTAAAATGGATGGCTGACAGGTGAGGTGGATGTGTTTCAAAGCTGTTATTAGAGAACACAGTGTAATCATGCCTTCCAGATGAAGTCATGCCTTATCATTATAGAATGACCCTCTTTGTCTTTGGCAAAATCCCTTGGCTCTGAGGTCTGCTTGGTCTGTTTTTACATTGGCCACTCCAAATTTCTTTTGATTGGGGTTATCATAGTATACCCTTTTTTATTGTTTTAGACAAGAAACTATTGCTAATAAATAGAATGGCTATGATTTGTGCAAAGTGAACCTGATAGTTTCTCACTCCGGTGTATTCTTCCCCATTCAGACCTGCCAGCTCTTTATAAACGCTGCGGTTGACTCCCCTGCCATCGACTACCATATCTCTCTAGCCCAGAGCGCTTTGCAGGTCTGCCTGACACATCCCGAGCTACAGAATGAAATTTGCTGCCAGCTTATTAAGCAGACAAGACGGAGACAGCCGCAGAATCAGCCAGGCCCGCTGCAGGTGTGTATTGATGCACAGGCATGCCATTTGAAATGATTTCTTCTGGTCCTAAGAATGATACACATTCAGTACAGACATCTGAGAATACAAACAGCATGAATGGAAGATGGTTATTGATATTTTGATGTATATCCCTTGGGTTTTCTTGTCTATCCTATGCTTCGATATAACTGCATATACAGTACCACAGCGCTCTACACTCAAATACCTCTGGGACACACCTGTGAGCACAGGTAAGACCACCACTTCTGCTCCGAGGGACCTGCCGAGAGCCCTCAGGACACAGGAACCAAGGAATAGCCAGGGACAGGATCCTTCAGGTTTCCATGTACACCCTGGAGCTGACCCTGTGCCACATCTCTTCATACCCAAATTCCTCAAAGAGAGAAGTGATCTCCCAAGAGTATTGACACACAGACTTGCAGGAGGGACAAGCCACAGTCAGAGACAGCAAGAGCAGCTAACACCAGAGATAACCAAATGGTGAGAGGCAAGGGCAAGAACATAAACAACAGAAACCAAGGCTGCTTGGCATTATCAGAACCCAGTTCTCCCACCACAGCAAGTCCTGGATACCTCAACACACCAGAAAAGCAAGATTTGGATTTAAAATCACATCTCATGATGCTGATAGAGGACTTTAGGAAGGACATAAATAACTCCCTTAAAGAAATATAGGAGAGCACAGGTAAATAGGCCCTCAAAGGGGAAACACAAAAATTCCTTAAAGAATTACAGGAAAACACAACCAAACAGGTGAAGGAATTAAACAAAACCATCCAGGACCTAAAAATGGAAATAAAAACAATAAAGAAATCACAAAGGGAGACAACCCTGGAGATAGAAAACCTAGGAAAGAGACCAGGAGTCATAGACTCAAGCATCACCAACAGAATACAAGAGATAGAAGAGAGACTCTCAGGTGCAGAAGATACCATAGAAAACATTGACACAACAAAGAAAATGCAAAAGCAAAAAGCTCCTAACCCAAAACATCTAGGAAATCCAGGACACAATGAGAAGACCAAACCTAAGGATAATAGGTATAGAGGAAACTGAAGATTCCCAACTTAAAGGGCCAGTAAATATCTTCAACAAAATTATAGAAGAAAACTTTCCTAACTTAAAGAAAGAGATGCAAATGAACATACAAGAAGCCTACAGGACTCCAAATAGATTGGACCATAACAGAAATTTGTTCCATCATATAATAGTCAAAACACCAAATCCTCAAAACAAAGAAAGAAAATTAAAAGCAGTAGGGGGAAAAGATCTAGTAACATATAAAGGCAGACCTATCAGAATTATACCAGACTTCTCACCAGAGNCTATGAAAGCTAAAAGATCCTGGACAGATGTCATACAGACCCTAAGAGAACACAAATGCCATTCCAGACTACTATACCCAGAAAAATTCTCAATTACCATATATGGAGAAACCAAGATATTCCATGACAAAAACAAATGTATACAATATATTTCCACAAATCCAGCCCTACAGAGGATAATAAATGGAAAATGCCAACACAAGGAGGGAAACTACACTGTAGAAAAAGCAAGAAAGTAATCTTTCAACAAACCCAAAAGAAGATAGCCACACAAACATAAAAATAACATCAAAAGTAGCAGGAAGCAACAATTGCTCTTCCTTGGTATCTTTGATCCTTGGTATCTTGGTATCTTTCTTGATATCAATGGACTCAATTCCCCAATAAAAAAACATAGAAAAACAGACTGGATACATAAACAGGACCCAGCAGTTTGCTGCTACAAGAAATGCATCTCAGCGTCAAAGACAGACACTACCTCAGAGTAAAGGTCTGGAAAACAATTTTCCAAGCAAATGGTCCCAAGAAACAAGCTGGAGTTGCCAGTCTAATATCGAATAAAATCAATTTTCAACCAAAAGTTATCAAAAAGGATAAGGAAGGACACTTCATACTCATCAAAGGAAAAAAATCTACCAAGAACTCTCAATTCTGAATTTCTATGCTCCAAATGCAAGGGCGCCCACATTCTTAAAAGAAACTTTACTAAAGCTCAAAGCACATATTGCACCTCACACAATAATAGTGGGAGACTTCAACACCTCACTCTTAGCAGTGGACAGATTATGGAAACACAAACTAAACAGAGACACAGTGAAACTAACAGAAGTTATGGACCAAATGGATTTAACAGATATCTACAGAACATTTCATCCTAAAACAAAAGAATATACCTTCTTCTCAGCACTTCATGGTACCTTCTCCAAAACTGACCATATAATCGATCACAAAACAGGCCTCAACAGATACAAGAAATAATCCCATGCATCCTATCAGATCACCACAGACTAAGGCTGGTCTTCAAAAGCAATAAAAATAACAGAAAGTCCACATATACAAGGAAGCTGAACAACATCCTACTCAATGATAATTTGGTCAAGGAAGAAATAAAGAAAGACTTTTTAGAATTTAATGAAAATGAAGCCACAACATACCCAAACTTATGGAACACAGAGAAAGCAGTGCTAAGAGGAAAACTCATAGCTCTGACTGTCTCCAAAAAGAAACTGGAGAGAGCATACATTAGCAGCTTAACAACACACAAAAAGAAGCAAATTCACCCAAGAGGAGTAGACGGCAGGAAATAATCAAAGTAGAAACAAAAAGAACTATACAAAGAATCAACAAAACCAGGAGCTGTTTCGTTGAGAAAATCAAAATAGATAGACCCTGAACCAGACTAACCAGAGGGCACAGAGACAGTATCCTAATTAACAAAATCGGAACTGAAAAGGCAGACATAACAACAGAACCCGAGGAAATCCAAAAAACCATCAGATTCTACTGCAAAAGCCTATACTCAACCAAACTGGAAAATCTGAATGAAATGGAAAATTTTCTAGACAGATATCAGGTACCAAAGTTAAGTCAGGATCAGATAAACCATCTAAACAGTCCCATAACCCCTAAAGAAATAGAAGTTGCCATTAATAGTCTCCCAACCAAAAAGCCCAGGACCAGATGGGCTTAGTTCAGAGTTCTATCAGACTTTCAAAGAAGACCTAATACCAATACTCTTCAAACTATTCCACAAAATAGAAACAGAAGAAACACTACCCAATTCATTCTATGAAGCCACAGTTACACTGGGTGTTCTCCTTTGTAGATGGATTGGTTTCTGTCTAATCAGAAACTTGTCAAAATTTCCTTTCATAGAGGATGTCATAAGAGATTTTTCTCTACTTCTATCATGTTTAATGTTCCAAATAGATTTTTAAAACTGGTTGAGTGCATATTACTTTTAGCTTCAGAAGATATCATGTGTATTTAAGAGGCATTTAGCTATTATAAATTATTTTGAAGACTTTAAAAATGTCAATACTAAGTTGTATATTTTAAAATAAATTGTATTAGTTTAATTAAAAATAAGGTTTGAAAAAAAATAAAGTTACAACATGCCATCTACACACAAAAAAAGTGCATATACATTTATACTCCCCAGGATTCACACAGGACATATTGTGCATAGTCCCTTCTAAAACTTCAGAATATAGTCATTTCTCCCGTGTCATCAAACATGATTCAGAAACGGGGTTCGAGAGATGGTTCAGAGTGTATGCTCTTTCAGAGGACCAGAGTTCAGTTCCCAGCACCCGTAGCAGGCAGCTCACAACTGCCTGCAGTGGTTTTGGAAGCTGAAGGACAGAATCTGATGCCAGGAGCGAGCTCTTCCCTCCCTGCTCCCTGAGAAGCGAACAAATGACCTGTCCTTGGTCAGCAGTGGATGAGCCCCAGCCCACCCTGTTCGGCAGGCGCACAATGCCTTGTGGTGCTCTCAGCTGTCACTGGCACGATCCCTCTCAGATCCCTCTCTTCCTTTCCCATGTTCTACTTTACAATCCATCCCAAACTATATCCTCCCAGGAAATCTCTCCTGACACCCCCAGCCATTGCCTCTGTGCTATAAAACAATTCATTCATGATAGTATCTTTTGTTATCATTTTCTGTGGGTTTATATAAGCTCTTCCTACTAGATTAGATTTCTCAAGGGCAAGATGCATCTTCTCCCCTTTTTTATGTAAAATTCCTAAAAATACTGGTGTTATACTTTTTTAACAAGGACCAATACATAGAAAAGAACACAGAAAATAGAGCAAAGGGGAAAAAAAAATCACATATGACCCTATTATCCAAGTCAATCTGTCAATATTTTATACTTTGCCCTTATATGTGGATATATAATGAGTGGATGGGGGTTGGAGAATATGGTTTTTATTTTTAGGTTTTTGCTACTTTGTAATCCACTTTTCTCTAAGTTATGTTTAAATGGATAAGCAAAAACATAAAGGAGCAACAGAGAGTGAAGTCCCCAAGCTTTGTTTGGGACATCAAAGAGAGCTGCTGATTCTATTAGTAAGCTTTGGTGCTGTGGCTGTAGACACTAGGTGCTTCATGGATCTGACGCACTGTTGAATTTTTATGCCTTTAATGTGAATGCTCTGAGGAGATCGCGTGTATGTGACTGAGCTAAGCTGTGAGGGTTAGGAGAGCTATTCACAGGTCCTCCTCCCACCTTCTACCAGGCACTCGGTTCTAATGTGTCTGTGTAACTGATGAACAATCCTTCTCCTCACCCAGGGTTGGCAGCTCTTGGCACTCTGCGTTGGACTCTTCCTTCCCCACCACCCTTTCCTGTGGCTCCTCCAGCTCCATCTACAAAGGAATGCAGATTCCAGGTATGCAGAACGCTAGCCAGCTGAACTATTTATGTGGCCTCTACGATAAATCATAAGAATTTAATAACCTGCCAGGTGTATTCTCAAAAGAATGTGTGAAGCAAATATTGGGACAGGAAGCCTTTCGCTCTCATTTTACATAGAGGCTGGAAAACATTTCCTTTATTATGTTAAATATCTTATGCAAGATGCTAGGAGAGCTTGAAGATCTGACAAAGAACATTAAGTGAAAAGACGGGGTACCCTGCAAGTGTGAATGTCTCGCATTCCTGGGTAAAAGCAGCTGTTGGCTTTCTGAGTTCCCCTTTCACAGTTTTATCCTGACTAGATTCTTTTTGTGGAAGTCTTCCCTCATGGTCTTCTTTTGTTTTGAAATTGTATTCAAATTGCTTCTGTTTTTGTTTTGGTGGTGGTAGTATTGTTGTTTTATTTTCTTGAAAAAGATATTCAAAATCCGTTGTTAGAATGATCTTTTTAGACCAAGGGCTAAGGCAGTTGGCCAAGGCTTTTCCAGGTTCATGTTGTCATCTGAGAGAGGTTCCTGGGAGGTGCTTTTGTGGTGCTGGGGTTTGAACCCAGGGCCTTGCTGAATGCTGTGTGAGCACCCTACCAAATGAAGCACACCCCCGCCCGAGAGGTTAGTGTGAGCACAGACGTGGTGAGCAACACAAACACATCCAAGGAGACGCAAGCATCTCGGAACAAAAGCAAAGTACCCCTCAATCCATCACACACTGTAGAGACCAAGGTCACATGACTATCGTCACTGGCTCCTGACAAATGGTGGCACCATTGAGTCTGTCTCTTGAAAGCACTTGAGTATAAGTGTATTTAGAAATGCCATTTTCTAGGAACAAAGTAAAATTTGTGTTTAATTTTATGCTGTATACCAATAAGGGAAGAAAAAAAAAATCTTGATCCCACGTATCCATTTATGTCCTTGAATGTTTTTGCTCTGTGTAGTGTTTATAGGATATGAGTTTTTGCATGAAGGCATTTTCTTACCTTGTTTAACAGTGAAACAATCTGCAGGTTCTTCAAAAGAGATTGCTGGGACACCAGGGGGTGGCACTTAGAGGTAGGGTGCTTGTGTACTGTGCCTGAGGCCTGGGGCCCTGTAGTTTTGTTATAACTTATTATTCTATTTTAGGGGGTGGGGGAGTTCGAGACAGGGTTTCTCTGTATAGCCTTGGCTGTCCTGGAACTCACTCTGTAGACCAGGCTGGCCTCGAACTCAGAAATCCACCTGCCTAACATATTATTCTTTATGCATTATCTTCTTTCAATTTGTTAGCACCCTGATTATATATTGACCGTATAATTACTGGTGATTTAAAATTCAGCTTGTGATTATAGCCATGCAGAAAGATTGAGAGGGGAAAAAAAAAAAACCTTCATGAAGATATGAAGATGTCTGAGTCTGTTGCAAAATTAAAGAAACTGGAGTCCAGTAAGCATTAACACTATGAAAGCTGTATATGCTAGAGTATCTTAATTTAATTCATTCTTAGATTTTTATCTTAAGTTTTGCATTACAGGACAGAGTTTGGGAAATATGCCATTTACTGCCAGCGATGTGTAGAAAGGACACAGCAAAACGGAGACCGAGAGGCCAGACCGTCCAGGATGGAGATCCTCTCCACTCTTCTTCGAAACCCCTACCACCATTCTCGGCCCTTCAGCATACCGGTGCACTTCATGAACGGGATCTACCAGGTGAGGGCAGAGAGACCAGGTCTCAGAAACAGTGACATGACAGGAGAAACAATGTTAAATATGATTGTACAAATCCCAGAATGCTTCCCGCCAGAGACCAGGTCTCTGAAACACAGAGTGACATGAGAAACAATGTTATACTTTGTTGTACAAATCCAAGAATGCTTCTGTGAAGTTTAACCCACCTGTGGGCCTGCAAAGAAGTGAATTGGTCCTGTCACTGACAAGGCACAGACAGGCAAGCTTCCTCCACATCTCAGGGATTACCTGGTAAAATATTCCCAGGCTCTCCCAGTTCTCTGCTCCAGATATTCATTTGTTACGTTACATGTTACAAAGTTAGCAATTACTCTTCCTACCCATAAGCCTTTCATCATGAGTTCAATCCCTAGACCACACAGTTACAAGTTGTCCTCTTACAATCACACAACTTGGCATGCCACATACACACACACACACACACACACACACACACACCAATAAAAAATTAAATGTTTTTTTAAAAAAGAATAAACATTAGATACACAAAGGTGCTCATTGATTTAAATGAATGTATTTTCCTTCATATACTATTGACTGCATATTGTACTGTATTTCTTAGTTTACTTCCAATGTGTAAGGCTATTTGGAGCTGTCAAATTCAGTTTGGAATTTCTCTGCCTGCTGGCTGAAGCTGACATTTCTGAGCTCTTAGGTAGCAAGTCTTCTTTGTTTTTTTCCAGCAGAGCACTGGACAAAAAGTTAAAAGTGCCACAGAGCACACTCCCATTAGTCACGCATTGCATGCGCCCTGCTCCCCGAGCGCGTATGGTTTTCATTAAGAGCCTTGCTCCCTTTGGCTAGGTAGTCGGGTTCGATGCGTCCACCACAGTGGAAGAATTTTTGAACACTTTGAACCAGGACACAGGAATGAGGAAGCCAGCGCAGTCTGGATTCGCACTCTTCACAGATGATCCTTCTGGCAGAGACCTGGAGCACTGTCTTCAGGGAAACATCAAGGTGAGATTTGGTTCTTCAAAGGACAACAAAAGACTCACTGAGTCTGTGCAAGTGTAGTGCAGGAATTTTCCAGAAATGTAAGAAACCTGATCAGCACAATTTTTTTTTTTAAAAAAATTGCCAAACTTTGGCAAAGCTGTAGAATTCTTTTCTGGGGCAGGGGTAGGAGTGGGGGTGGGACATAGAATTCTTAAGATGCCACCTGTGCACACAAACTCTGTATTAATAGAAGAAAAAGAGCTATAATTGTTATGATACTCTAAATAGTAGGGAACTTAGAATAGTGGGCCAGCAAGATGGCTCAGTGGGTGAAGGGGTTTGCAGCCAAGCCTGACAAACCCTGAGGTGGATCCCTGGGGCCCACATGGTAGACGGAGAGAACTGACTCCCACACAATGCCCTTTGACCTCCATGCATGTGTACGGATACAAACAAATACAAAAGGAACCGAAAGCAACAACAAAAAAAATGAAGATGTGGAGACCTTTCCCCTTCATTCATCTCTATTTCACTGCCAGTTTCAGTATCCTGAGGGCTAAGTGGGATCTTGGGGTGGGGGAATGATGAGGGTGGGGGTGGTGGGCACAACACCGAGGCTTATGCTCTCAGGGATATTTAGATTGCTTAGAAAAGAACAGATTCATATTCTGATAATCTTACCACAAATTAAAGGTGACAAGTGTTTGAAGAGGGTTGTAACCCTTTGCATAGAGGGGAATTTCAGCATTGGGCCTATGGGGAGATCTGAACTGCAGTCCAGTAGGAAAAGCGCCAATTGAAAAAAAAAGAGAGAGAGAGAGAGAGATACTTTTAAACATCTTTTCTAGCTCATGGTATAAAACAACAACAAAACCCACAAGATTTCCATGGACTGATGGCAACAATTAGAAATACCGGATTACTCAACTGAGGGACCTCAGAAACATTGTCCATTTAATTTGCAAGGGAGGAAGCAGGGGGAGAAAGCTCTGCACTGTACCAAACAGCTAACCCTGAGTGGCGAGCACTCTCAGACTTCTTTGGGGTGCCTTGTTGTTCCAAACTTGATAAATTCAGAAGGTGGAAAAATTGCTTCTTCAGAGACAAAAATCATGAAAAAAAAAAATCCCTGGAATCTCTTTGTTTTCAGCCCCATGCAGTCCTGCCTTAAGATTCCTTTCTGGGTAAAAATGTAAGGCCACTGTCCAAAGTTAATGTGTGTCCAACTCGACCAGCTGACCAAAGAAACAATGTATAATCCAATCCTAAACTCAGCTCTGCAAAGCTAAAACTGAAAACGCTGGAGCTAGTGTGGTTGGTTTGTATGAACTGAAAGTTTTCAGTCCCAGGGGTGCGCTAGTCTTTTTAAAGTGTTGGTTTTAAAATTCTTGTGGATCTCAGCTTTCTATTTCCTTTTTAGATCTGTGACATCATTTCTAAATGGGAACAGGCGTCCAAAGAACAGCAGCCCGGCAAGTGTGAGGGCAGCCGGACTGTCCGTCTGACTTACAAGAACAGGTGTGTAACATGGGATCTGATCGCAGAGCTGAGCATGCGAGTGTCCAGACCACGGGCCCTCGGGCTAGTGTCCTCCTCACTGGCCTTCATGGCACAATATTCACACGTATGCTTACTTTTCTATAAGTAGTAACTCTGTTCTGGGTGAAACTACCACATGAGATTTTGTTTCTAATTCTTATTTTTTCCTGGGTTCCTCTCTCTCTTTTTTCTGGGTTTTCTCTTTCTCTCACCCTCTTCCATCCACTCAACTTTGCCTTTAACTATAAACTGGTTGCTTAGATAGATAAAGGCTCAAGGCAAAATGGGGTAGTGGTGTTAGGAACAGACATAGGGGCAGTCTGAGACCTTTTGGAATTTCCTAGTTAACAAGGATGACAAGTGGCTAAGCATAAGTCCTCTGTAGAAAATATGTCACTCTACATTAAGCTAGTGCAGTTCCACAGAAGCATGGGACACACAGAGTCACACCTAGGCTGGAGCTGTCTGCAGGATTGATTGATTGATTGATTGACTGACTGATTGATTGATTGATTGATTTAGAGATGGTGTTGATGCTAAGTTCAGAAAGGGGCTGACAGTGGAAACTTTAAGAAATGTATCCAAAGGGTGGTTAGCCCCCGTGGAGGGAGGCTCATGGTCTGTGTAAGGAAAGTACGTGCCTTCTCAGCAAATGAAGTTATAACACACTTTGGCATGTACTCAGAAACCCCATTTTCTTTCTGTTTCAAATACTTTTCCTTAACCCCTTTTTTGGCAGAAGATGGCATTGAACTGCCCACCTTACATGACATGCACCTCTGAAAAAGATGTTTTTCTATTTTTTAATCTCATAGCTCATAAATTAATCTATAAAATATCAGGCCAAGAACCTGACGGAATTATTGGCATAATGTTGAATTCTTTCAGAATTGCTTTTGGAAGATCTTCAGAGACTCAACATTGGAATGCAAGAAGTTGAGGCATTATATAATATAGAAAGAACGTTGCAACCTTTCATCTAGTTCAATATTTCTTTGTCTGATAATTTATCCTACGAAAATAACCACATAAATGGACAGAATATTCCAGTGTGACCCAGGATCTTCTTTCCATAATTTTAGAGTAGTGAAAAATAATGGGAGGGCTTGAATACTCATCAGTAAGGACATGGTTGGATTAGGTGATAACTTCATATTGTAGGCTGCACCCTGCACACTCAGCCTCCGAGCGCTGGCGACCTTCTCTTGAATAGACTCCTTTTATATGACCAGTGCTAGCTGTCGTCCATCAGAGTCTCTTCATTCAGGAGCTTGTGAGCTGGGATCTTACGGATGGCGAGGTGACCACGACATGACAGTGTTCTAGTTTGCTGTCTGTTGCTCTGATAAATATCACAATTGAACGCAAATTGAGGAGGAAGAGATTGATTTTTATCCTATAGGTTACAGCCCATCACCGAGGGAAGCCGGGCAGCACTCAATGCAAAGAGCTTGATGTTGATCACTGGCCCCTCCCAACTCCCAGCCAACTTTCTTATAATAAGGGCCCAGGCTCAGCTGCCCAGAGTTGACACCATTCACAGCAATTAGCAATCAAGACAAATGCCCCATGGCTGTGCTCAGACCAGGTTTCCTCTTCAAGTGTTTGACAACAAGATTAGCCACTGCAATTGCTGTCCACAGTCTTAGGCCATCCATTCCTAGAGATCTGCAGCATCCTTTAAATAATGGAGCATGAACAAGTGTTTGTTGAGATCCAGCTATGCCTGCTCTGAGTAAAGGCACTGTTTTCCAGGCTGTCCCTTGTCCATTTTGCAAGTAGCTCTTGACTCTACTATAAGATGTATAAGATGATTGCACCCTGAGTGGATCCTCAGACACCGTCCACCCAGGACCACACAGCACAGGTCGATAAATGACGTATTCCTGGGAATAGGAAGTGTACCCCTGAGAATTTACTGAGGTGAATTGAGACTTTCGGGTATATTAAAATCACATCACAATAGTTCAACTGGTGTTTCTATGGATGGCAGCTTTCATATATGGCTGTTTAGTGACTGGCAAAAGCAGCAGGCCAGATGTCTGCTACAGCCTCTGGAGTCTGCATTTTAGCAGCATCCTGGATGATTCGTATACCCTGACGTCTGAGAAGGACCCATCTGAAGGGTCACATTTTTCCATCTCCATCTGTTGATCTCTTTGTGGTTATGTTGAAATTCAGTTTGACTTTGTTGGAACAAAATGGGAAGACCACCGTGTCTAAGACACTTCCTGATAGTTAATACCTTTGGCTGGATTAGCACATCCCAATTCTAGTTACAAGGACCGCAGCTGGAACCAAAATGAAATTTAGGTGAAATGGACAAAGGCGTTTGAAGTACTTACAGATAAGAGTAATGCCTTTAAGGCATCACTTGCCATGAGAAAAGACCAAGACCGAGGTGGTAGCGTGATGAAACCACATTGTTTAAACAACAGACAACTCCAAGCAAGAGGATTGGTGTTTACACAGTCCGCAAAGCCCAGAGAGCCGTGGCTCTGAGAAAGAGCACTGCTTCTAAACATGGCCACGCTTCAGTATGTTTATAAATAGCTTAGACAATGAGCCCTAATTTCCAGTGACACAATCCGGAGGGGAACTAGCTGTGACCTGTCGTGCCGCCAGGGATCTGATTCTTCCTCTGCCAACTTGCTTTGCAATGACTAAAATACTGAATTTTCTTCATCGTGGAATCTTAAGTTTATTTTTAGCAAGTTATGAAATTTTAATTATTTGGACTCAGGGATCAAAGGTCTAATTTAATTGCCTTTGAACATGCTCTCAGGCACAATCGCCTGGAGACGAGTATGTGAATTCTGACTTGCATGAAAAGGTTCTTAGTTGATTTGCTTTCTTGCTGCGTGCTTGCAAAAGTCAAGGTGTAGCTTTAACAAAGCCAAGTAGCAAGGGTCCTTCCTGCGGGGAGCTCTCTTCTTCCTCCTGCTTGAAATCAAAGCTGATTTTTGGTAACAGTTTGTAGTTGTTGTTTTCCGGAAGGTAGTCTGATATTCCCTGTTCCACAGTAAAATAACTGGAAGAGCACGCGCATCCATTGGCTCCTAAGGTGAAAGGCCTTGAGAGACCATCTAGTGTGTAACCCAGGCTGGCCCACCCGCACAGGGCTCCTGAGTGCAGGATTACAGGTGTGCACCGCCATGCCTGGCTGACCTCCTCGCTTTGATATGCAGCCTCCTCTTGCTCATTTTTGCAATGCTTTCCTTGTTCTCCAGAACTTTGCTTGACTGTTGGGGTCTACGCTGTGTCTCACAGGAGTCTGAGCCTGCCCTTCCTATGCGCTGTGTTCCCAAACCGTGCCCTGTCTGGGATTGGTTCCCCTGCTTTGCTAAAACATTTCGATTTTCTTTCCCAGGCTGAACCTGACGGCCGTGCTGGGAACTGTAGAGAGCTCACTGGTCCCTTTCTCCCTGTAGACGTAACACACTCGCATTGTATTAAGAACTCCCAGTGATCACACTTTCCTTGTGGGTCACGGGAATGAACCATGGGGTTTCCTACTTCGACTGAGGAAATGAGCCCGGTGTAAAGGCTTTGATTTCCCGTCTCTTCTCTTGGTGTCACACCACTTTTCCTGGTGACGTTTTGCATTCATTGCCTATGTCTGTTGCCCAACTGTACCCTTCTGTCTGCTTAACAACCCTATATGTTTATGGATGGAGATGGGGCGGTAGTTGATGTCTAGAAACAGCTCTGATTGTCAGCGGGGCTTGGCAGGGAGATGACCAGAACTGGGTAGGACAAGCTTTGCAGAGAACACCTGCCATGTTTCTCCAGATTGTAAACACACACACACACACACACACACACACACACCCCTAACAACTACTCTACCAAGTCTCTCTTTTCCACCACTGTGTTGTCACGGCAGCAGTTGGGCTTCTCAGGGAGTTGCTTACCTGCCCTGTTGGCTCAGTACTTTGAACATCCATAACACTTGTGTCTTATTCTGAAACCAGAATCCCACACTGCAGTGAGCATCACACCCAGGCAAGCAAAAGCCACATCCTGAGCCAGCCATGATGGAACATACTTGTCCTAGCTACTCGGGAGGGTGAGATGGGAATACCACTTGAGGCCACCCAAGACCAGATTCAGCAACGCAGAGATGCCCCCACCCCCATCTCAAAACAAACAAAAGCCCATGTCCTGTTTCCATGAGGAATAAGAGTGTGCTGGGTTTTTGTTTTTGTTTTTTGTTTTTTATCTTTCTAAATAAACTCATATGCATGTGACAAAAATAAAAATAAAAATCAAGACAGACCTGATTGTACAAATCTTATCTTTTAGACATCTGGCGAAAAGCCTCCCCTGACATTTGATGTTAATTGGAGTTGATTTTTTAATTAAAATCCTCATGTCCTATTTAGCATGTCCAAGATGTTGAAAAAAGATTGTGTGTTGAAAACTGGTTTATTCAGCTCATTGGAATGAAGACTTTGTTGCATCCTGCTTTCCTTACAGGGGTAAATTTAATGTCATTTGGAGTCTTTTTTTTTCCTCTTTTTTTTTTTCTATCCCAGCCCTATAAGTGCCTTGTTCTCTTCCCCACTTTTTAAAGTTTTTATTTATTATATTTATATGAATACACTGTAGCTGTTTCTAGACATACCAGAAGAGGGCATCAGATCCCATCACATGGTTGTAAGTCACCATGTGGTTGCTGGGAATTGAACTCAGGACCTTTGGAAGAGCAGTCAGTGCTCTTAACCACTGAGCCACCCCTCCAGCCCATCATTTGGAGTCTTAAGCCCTTCCTCCAGGACTGGTTTAGTCGCTGTTCCATTGCTGAGAGACACCACGACCAAGGCAACTCTTGGTCAATAAAAGAAAGCATTCGATTAAGGTCTGGTTTACAGTTTCAGAGGCTTAGTCCAAAGTCATTATGTCAGGGAGTATGGCTACAGGTGCTGTGCTGGAGAAGTAGCTGAAAGCTACATTTTTATCCAGAAGCAGCGAGGGGAGGGGGAGAGAGAGAGAGAGAGAGAGAGAGAGAGAGAGAGAGAGAGAGAGAGAGAAAATGCATGCACCTAGGCCTGGCATACACTTTTGAAATTTCAAAGCTCACCCCCAGTGACACAGGTCCTCCAATAAGACCTACCTCTGAATCCTTCTAATCCTTTCAAATAGCGCCACACCCTGGTGACTAAGCATTTACATATATGAGCCTGTGGGGTCATTCTTACTCAAACCATCATAATGACTTAATCCTCAGGACATTTTTAAATTTTAATATAAATAGAAGGGTTCTTCCACCTCAAAGCAGTCTGCCCAGTGTGTTCCAGATGGCAATGATCCGTTCGTATCATGTAGTTCTGGATATTAAAACAGTCTGTGGTGTATTGTCACTGTCTTCCATGTGGTAGTATAGCTCAGTGGCTGAGCGCCTGCCAAGCTTGTGCCTGGTTCTGTCTCTGTCATGGAAAAAAGGGGACAATGAGATAGATGGCACACACACACACACATACTCACACACATACTCACATACATATATACACACATACTCATACATACACACACACATACACTCTCATATACACACACATGTACAATCACATACATACACAGTCATGCTCACACACATACACTCACATACCTATACATACACACATACACTCACTCACACACAAAATAAATGTAGAATTTTTAATTACAATGAAGATATCATGAGAAATATTTTCATTTTTTTCCAGACTGTATTTCTCAATGCAAGCTCGTGGAGAGACTGATAGAGAGAAGCTGCTGTTGCTGTATCAGACAAATGATCAGATCATAAATGGCCTTTTCCCTCTGAATAAGGATCTGGCATTGGAAATGGCAGCGCTTTTGGCTCAGGTAACTTCTGCGTTGTCTAAGTTCGCTCGAGGGGAGGGAACAGTGTGGGTTTCCTCTGTTAAATACAGTCAAGCTGGACACCTTCAGTGAGCCTTAGAATTCACTCTGCTGTGATTAAGAAGCCACTGGAGACCGCGGGCGTAAGTCCTGCATTATACCTCTGCAGAGCCGTCACGACTCTGCGCTTGTCCCCACTCTGCCACCCGTGGGTGTCATCCTCATGTTCCTGGGGTCTGTTAGAGTCCCAGCATGTTCAGGAGTCAGGATGGTGGGCTGAGAAGGATCCGCCTTCCTGGTTTGGGGAAAACAGCTCGTTACTCACACTGACCTCTCCATGTAAGCCCCGGGTTATAACGGAAACCCGTGGTCTTCCCCGCTCATGCAGGAAGCCAGGGAGTCATCCCTGCGAGCCAGCAATGTGCCTAGATCATTAAAGTCTTCATCCTCAAGAAGAGGTTGTAAAAATACACACCCGTGTCTGTTGAGGGGAGCACATTAGCTTCCCTATGAAGAGCCTCATTGACAGATGCCCAGGCCCCATGTGTGTAGTCGATGGATTCTCACTGGCACATCATCCAATACCTTGTTCCTTCTTCTTCTTCTTCTTCTTCTTCTTCTTCTTCTTCTTCTTCTTCTTCTTCTTCTTCTTCTTCTTCTTCTTCTTCTTCTTCTTCTTCTTCTTCTTNTTCTTCTTCTTCTTCTTCTTCTTCTTCTTCTTCTTCTTCTTCTTCTTCTTCTTCTTCTTCTTCTTCTTCTTCTTTGGTTTTTCGAGACAGGGTTTCTCTGTATAGCCCTGGCTATCCTGGACCTCGTTCATTCTTTAGCTCATCCATGACACAGGGTGATGATTCCCATGTCTCTGCACTCCAGTTTATACCTGTCTAACTGCAAACTGCCTGTCACCTCCGCTTTGCTACATTCCACACCTTCATCATGCCCCCCTCCCATCCTCCAGGGGAACTTCCATCCCAGCGATCCCCACCACCTTTCCCTATTCTCTCTCCCTTGCCTCATCTTTTCACTTTGAGCTCACACCTCTTCCTCTGCTCACCCCTCTCTATCCAACCTCCATGGCTGTGATTCAGACCCACCTCACTCACACCCTTTGCGCGCCAGTCACCGTGCCTCTCTCCGATGTGGTCCCCCACTAAGTTATTCTTCCCACGGATGCTTGAAGGACTTCCCCAGTTATCCACTGATGCCTAACAAGTGACTTGAAGTTGAGTGTGGTAATGAATGCCTGTAGCTGATAATCCTAGCTCTTAAGAAGCAAAGGCAGAAAGATCACAAGGTCAGGCCAAGCCTGGACTACATGGCAAGTTGCAGGACAACCTGGGATGCATACCTAGACCTTATCGCAAAAACAAAGAAAGCAGAGGACACGGCAACAGTAATCAAAAGCTCCGAAAGTAACTGGGGCAGATCTGCAAAAGGATTTTAGTGTCTGTTTTCTGTGGCTTCTGTAGCTTAGCCTGAGGGACAGATGTGACACAGGGTGAGGGCTGGGGTCACTGCCAGGCTCATATATCTGCATGTCTGCCTGTGATGCTGACTCGCAGCTGAGACTTCCACAAGGACCGTCCACTCTACAGTGCTATACACTATAAACATGACCGTATTCTCTTCGAAGAATTATTCGAGCTTCCAACCAGAATGGTGATCGAATGGCAAAAAGCCATACCCCAAAAGAGACATGACGGAAAACCTGTGCTTTTCCTCAGTCCTGAGACTAGAAGTTGGCACAGTGACGCTTGTCCATGGCGAGTTGTTCACATGGCATTAGTACCTGACAAAGAGACAGAGCAAAGAGAGATGTCCTTCCCACCTAAGGTCATTCATGATCTGCCTTGGCGGCTGCCTCCCCGCCCCAGGATCCATAACCCCTACCTGGAGCTCGGGTCTGTGCAAACCCCACACTTGTTTACGGCGTCTGCTTCCTTTAGACTTTACTGATCTTCCTGGTTGGCTCGGGTGTCTGGAACGGCTCTGCCTCTACTCTGTCACCTGCTAGTTTCGTCTTGCCCTGAGCTTCCCTTGTAAGTGTGTGTACCAGGGAACCTTGCTGAAGCCTGCCTGGCAGCTCCACTGGCCCTCTGGGGAGCTTCTGCAGTGTATCACACGTGTGTGTCCTGACCATGGTGGCTCTGCAGTGTATCACACGTGTGTGTCCTGACCATGGTGGTTCATAATGACTTGGAGTTCAGCTTTGCATCAGTGCCTGGGGCCTCCCCAAGGGCCACCACTGTGCCTAGCCCTCCTACTTAACAGTCTTTCCCGTGAGCAGTTTTCCCCACTGTTCTTGGAAGAATGGACACTTAGTAACTGGCTTTTCTTTTAGAATACTTTTAAATCCTCTGTACTTGAAAGCTTGCTTGCTATACTCGGTGTTCTTTTGATACAAATGGGAAAGAGAAGGGAAGGGACAGGCCCTTACTTTCTAGACAATCTGCTGCTGGCTGTTTAGGGGGTCACCTTTCCAGAAGCATAAATTCTCCATGAAAATCACTCTTGTCTTTACTAATATTTAAGTTATCTTCTTTCCTTATTTTTTAATTTTATCAAAAAAAAAAACTCTAAGAAAAATTAAATCCAAAAATTTTTGAGATTTTGTTTTTTAATTTCATGTGTATGCCTGAATGTTATGTCTGTGTGCACCGCATTCATGCCATGCCCTAGGAGGCCACAAGAGGGCATCAGACCTTCTGAGAGTGGAGTTACAGATGGCTGTAAGCCACCATGTGAGTGCTTGGAATCGAACCCCAGATCTCTGGAAGAGCAGTCAAAGAATGCTCTTAAATTCTGAGCTGTCTTTCAGCCCTACATTCACCTCTTAAGGATATGTATTTTTGACATTTTTGAAATGGGTCAGAAAGTTGAGACTGTACACCAAGAACTTTTGGAGTCTATGAATAACACTCAAAATTACAATGTATATAAGGAAAAATGAAATACTTCCATCTTTCTTCCGAGCGTTGTTTTTGGAAGGAGATGGGTTTATTGAGCACACATAAGGGCAGTGGCTGACCAGCAAAAAGAATGCTGCCTGCAGTCACCTCTGAATTTTTTTTTTTTTTTGAAGATTAAAACATAATAAAGGATGGCTGGAGAGATCTTCTCTGGTTAGCAGCACTGACTGCTCTTCCAGAGGTCCTGAGTTCAAATCCCAGGAACCACATGGTGGCTCACAACCATCTGTGATGGGATCTGGTGCCCTCCTCTGGTGTACAGCCACAGTGTACTCACATACATAAAATTAAAAAATAAAATAAACAGTGAACAAACTAAGCAATGTAGAAGAGTTATTTATTCGGTTGCAGATTTGATTCTGTGGCGGTCTTATGATGGTGCTCAGCTTTTAAAAAAATAACCCACTGAGTGAGTGAATGAGTCAGAAGACAGTCTGCAGGGCTTGGTTCTCTCCTCCCTCCACGTGGGGCCAGGTGATAGTAAAGGCCTTTACCCACTGAGCCGTCTTCCCAGCACGACGCTGTAACTTAGAGATGGGGTTCTTGGAGTCGATCTCTGTGCTGGCTAGTTTTAGGTCATCTTGACACAAGGTAGCGTCGTGAGAGAAGAGGGAAGCTCAGTTGAGAACATGTCTCCGGAAGACCCATCTGTAAGGCATTTTTAAACTCACCCCATTGTGGGTGGTGCCATCCCTGAGCTGTGGTTCTGGGTTCTATAAGAAGGTAGACTGAGCAAGTCATGGGGAGCAAGCCAGTAAGCAGCACCCCACCACGGCCTCTGCGTCAGCTCCTGCCTCCATGATCTTGTCCTGACTTCCCTTGGTGATGAACTGTGATGTGGAAGTGTAAGCTAAAGGAACCCTTTCCTCTCCAGCTTGCTTTTGGTCATGCTGTTCCTTTGCAGCAACAGAAATCCTAAGACGGTCTCTCAGTTGTTACGTGTCTAGCAGAGCACATGTTTTGTGTGGGCAGGGTTATCTGAGTTGACTGTCTCCGAACACTGATTGTGGTTGCTCTGTACTCTGTGGTATACTGGACACTAGGTAGGGAGATCCTGAACTTGAGCAAGCCACGAAAGGCTCCCTAAGAAGTAGGCGGCCACGAACGGTGCACTACTGCTGGTAGCTGCTTTCAGAGGCTGTGGAGCTGCTCTAAGTTTGGCGGGTAACTGTGAATACTCTCTGCTGATAGGCAGGGACAGCGTACAACTTGCCCTTCGGGGAAGGATTTGGGTGTGGTTGGGTCGACAGCTTTTATATTCTGTGAGGACGTCATGATCGTGGAGCTGGAAATGGTTAGGAACCAGGAACAATGAGAAACGAGAGCCAAGGAGCCACCCTCAACCAACAAGCACAAACGGACTCAAAGAACCTAGAAACTTCCGAGCACAGGCTGGAAGGGCAAAGCTCGGCGAAGGTTCAGACAGTGACTGACCTGTTAGCTTATGAGCTAGAGCAGAGGCGGCACAGAGGGAGCGCCTCAGAGCCTCTTTGCTGGCTGTGCCGTGCCTAAACTGAGGGAGGCAACCTTTAAAACAGAAGGCGAGCACTGTGGGAGACCAGTGGGACCTGATGAGCCTACAAATGATTGTTGGGGAATACTGTGGGAGGATGCTTAGTAGGGGATCCATCCCATCTCCCTCCTTGAGCAGCCTTTGGTATCCTATACAAGGCGTCACAGTTTATCTACGCATTTGATTCTGCCTCAGTCTCCCCTACCAGAGGGTGAAGCCGATGAAGGTGGGGGATGCTCAGCGTCTCCTCTCACAGCGTTTGCTTCAGTCCTGACTCACGGTGGAGTCTGAACACGGTCTTGGGTGCAGGGATTGGTAGGTGAGTTTGAAGAGTGGTGAGCACATACGTAGGTTTCAGAGATGGCTGTTGTGTGGTCTATAGCGGCTAAACGTTCTGTCACCAGGGGACAGCAGGGATGAAGAGCTGTATTCCTTAGAATATGCAGCTGATAGTTCAGAAACATTGACAGAGAAAATCTAGCAGGAGCGTGGTGAGACAGTGTAGTCCTCGCTGCCTTTATATGCAGAGAGACCCTTATAGCCTCCAACACTTATAAAAGTTACAAAGTCCAACTGATAAAGTTGCAAATTTTCTTAGTCTTTCTCCCTTTTTATTTTAACTTATTTCACTATTGGAATAGCCCTTTACAATGAAAGACTGTCCTGTGTTATACTCACTAATAAATATGCTCATTTTCTTTTAGCAAATACTGCTAAGGAGGTTTTTAGTTGCTTTTCTATTGCTGCGATAGAATACTCTGATAAAAGTGACTTAAGGGGAGAAGGGTTCATTGGGCTCACAGGTCACATGATTGGCCACACTCCACCCACAGTCAAAAATAATAATAATTATTCATCCATTGTTCTCTGTCCCTGATTACGGATGTCATGTGACCACTGTGGCCTCCCTACTATCTGGACTATAAAATGGAACCAACTGCGAGCCAAAATAAAGCCTTTCTCTCTTAAGCAGCCATCACCAGGGTCTCCCCACACAGCATCAGGAAAAGATGCCTGGGACAGGAGTTCCAAATGGAAATGGGGCTGAGCTGTTTGTCGCAGAATCCTCATAGGTTAGATTTCAAGTCAAACTTCTACTTAAAACAACAGCTCATCTATACGGTTATACATTTTATTATCGCACAATCATGACACATAGAGCTGTGTTTTAGTACAGTCATGACACATAGGCTTATGGTTTACACACACAAAGGATGTCTCAAAAGACCAAAAGTGATTTTTCTTTCTGAAAGCTGTTCTCGCTCTGTGTTTTCTCCTCCGGGAACTTCCAGGTGGATATTGGAGATTTTGAAAGACCTTTCTCAACTCCAGCGGGGCCTGTGACTAACCAGTGCAAAGCAAATCAAACCCTCAAACAAGTCATAGAGAAATTTTACCCGAAAAGGTACCGAGAAGGATGCTCTGAGGAACAGTTAAGGTAAGGCAGTGCTTAAGCTTTGTACAGGGGAGGAGTTGCACTAGGAATTTAGTAAAATTTCCTGTATGGATCCTTTCTGAGAACATTTAATTCCAATGGATTCCAAGAGGTTTTTACATATTTTATGGGAACATAAATAAATTTACATTTTTTGAGGCAGTCTCATGTAGCCCAGGCTAGCCTCAAACTTGTATGAACTGAAGATGGCCTTAAGCTCCCGATCCTTCAGCTTTTCTCTCCAACATGCTGAAGTGACAGGTTTGAAACAACTTTTTAAGTAAAAATGACCGTAATTTAGACTGCCATTTTGTCTGTTCTCAAAGCTGGATTAATTCTGGTCATAAAGAAGGTTTTAGCTATACAATGGCGGTAGCAGGCCCTGGGTTCAGTCTGAGAATAACTGCAATGACATTCCTCCAAACTGTACCATTTGGGCACCATGACTAGTGTTGAATTTTGAGAAATGAAAATATTCTCTGGAGAAATGACCTGGCCCCCTGACTCATGCCGTGGTCTGGTATTAGCCATGTAGGTGATAAAGATTTCCGTGCTAGGTTGTGTTGAGCACTTCAGCGTCTCTGGAGAGGTGAGGGGTGGGTCAAAGGGGGCCGGGGATAAGGCTGAGCAGCACTTTGGAAGGACGACAGACTTTCAGTTTTGCTTTTGTGTCTTGCTCTTGTCTGTTTTTTCTTTTTAGGCAGCTCTACCAGCGACTCTCAACCAAATGGATGGCCCTCCGGGGACACAGTGCAGCTGACTGCATTCGAATTTACTTGACAGTAGCCAGGAAGTGGCCGTTCTTTGGCGCCAAGTTGTTCTTTGCAAAAGTAAGAAAGGATGGGAAGAAGACTCGTAATAAACACCCCGGGCGCACATCTGGCCACATTTACCCTGATATGCCATATTTGGTTTCATTAAAAAATGAGGGAATTCCCAGCAATTTAAGCCAGTGAGGAATAATGGGAAATAGGGATGGTACCTTCCTCTTCTCCCCCTCTCCTCATCCTCCCACCCCAACCCACCCCCACACTGAACCATTTTGGGGGTCACAGGCCAGTCCCTCAGGAGAGCTCGCTGAACCCTCTTACACTTCCCCTCACTCCTCAGGGCAGTTCTCAGCATAGCCCAGTGTTGCAATAGGCCTGTAAAGAAGGCCCTGTGCGGGAAGGACCCTTTGAAGAGACCAGAGAAGGGCTGCAGGAACACTGGACAGGAGATAGCCCTACCGGGGAGGTGGCTGGCCAGTGCCCTGAGGGAAGGCATATGCCTTTTCTTTTGGGAGCGTTTTGGATTTCAGTTTTGGTGCTGGCCGTTGAATCCAGGTCCCCTGGAGCCACACCACCAGCCCCAAACTGTGCCTTGTACCTCTTTTTTCTTTCCCTTAAATGACGCCACTTGGGACACTTTTGCTCCAAAGATGCATCCATCTTGTCTTGTAGTCTGTCTTAGTGCGTGCACCACTCCTCCTCCTCCTCCTCCTCCTCTTCCTCCTCCTCCTCCTTTTCCTCCTCCTCTTCTTCTTCTTCTCCTTTTTTTTCCTTTTTGGTTTCTCTGTGTAGCCCTGGCTGTCCTGGAACTCACTCTGTAGACCAGACTGGCCTCAGACTCAGAAATCTGTCTGCCTCTGCCTCCCAAGTGCTGGGATTAAAGGCATGGGCCACCAATGCCCAGCTTCAGGGGGCTTCTTTTTCTTACTTTTCAACATAAAGAATAAGCCTAGCATGGTGGTACACACTCCTTAGTCCCAGCTACTCAAGAGCCTGATGCGGGAGTAATTGAGACTAGTAATAAGAGACTGCCTAGATATTATTATGAGACCATGTCTAAAAACAGATGGATAATTAATTGACTTGAAATGTGGACTGTTTCACAATGAATTTTACCCCCAGCTTCAGCATGGAAAGTGCTGCTAACTTGCACATGCACACACATAAACACTCACACACTCACACAAACACACACTCACACACACACATGCACACACACTCACACACACATGCATACACATTCACATACACATATACTCACATGCACACACATACTCACACACACAAACACTCACATGCACACACACATACTCACACACATGCACACACTCACACAAACTCACACACATGCACACACACACACACAAGCACACACTCACATATATACATTCACACTCATACACACATGCACACACACACTCACACACACATGCACACACACTCACACTGTGCTCTTTCCTGGGTCATCATTAGCTATGACGCTGTGTTTGATGTTATAGGACCAGAGTTTGTCTGTCTTTAGAACAGGGAGGCGCTTCCCTTGTTGGCTTCATGGTGCCCCTCCCCCATTTCTCATAATTGTGGGAAAAATACACAATGCAAATAATCTACTGATACAGCAATTTTAAAAGGATGGCACTCTGGCATGAAGTCCGTCTTACTGCATCACAGCTGTCCTGCCTCTGTAGACCAGGCTGGCCTGAAACTCACCCTGTGGGGCAGACCGGGATTTCACTCAGAGATCCGCCTGCCTCTGCCTCCCCAGTGCTGGGATCAAAGTTGTGCGCCACCACCTGCTTCTGGAAGCCTTTTATCTTCCAACCTAACACTCTATGCCCGTTAAATATTTGACCTTCCGTGCACTCCCCTTTGCCACCCTGGAGGGCACCCTTCCGTTTCTATGAATTCGTCTACTCCAGGGACCACAGACCACACATTATTTTGTAGTTAGGTGATGCCTTCAGGATACATCTGTGATGCAGCATGGATCAAATTTTTCTTTCTTTTCAAGGACTGGATAATATTCCCTCACATGTCCACACCATGCACCACGCTTTGTTTATCCATCTGTCAGTGGAGCTTAAATCAGGAAGAAATTACAGTCCTCCAATACTATATATACACCACTGGCCTTTTGTCCTATGGTGCTGGAGACTGAGCCAGGGCCTTGTACAGTCTAGACAAGCGCACCCCACCAAGCTACATCTGCACCTCTTTTTGATGCCCGAGACCATTTGAATCCACCCTCAGTAGAGGCAGTGTTAACCCTATAGTTGAGATTCACTGAATCTTCATACTTAAGATTTATTATATACAACATAAGATCCACCCCCCCACACACACACACTCTTCTCTAAGACTTAAGAGAAGTAGCTAAGTTTTTGTCACAATTTCAGTTGTTAATCAAATAAAACAATCACTGTAAAAATGCTCAAAAATATGCTTGGATTTTGACTAAGTTTTTCTGATGGGAGATTTTTTAAATTAGTAAAATGTTATTGTTTTGGTCATAAAAATTGTATAGAAATTCCAGTTTACACGCAATTTTCTTCTTTCCTCTTCTGTTTCTGTTAGACATTGATTATCAGGAAAAGTGTGCATGTGTCACCACAATCCTTCACGCTCCTAGCTCCACACTCCTAGCTCCAGCACCTTAGAAATCTGCTGCTGCTGCTGCTGCTGCATTTCTTTATGAGTGCAGTCATCACAAAGACACTCAAACTTTTGTCAGCTGTGTAGTGTGAAACAAAAAGAAGATGTAAAAATTAGTGTTCTTGTGTGAAAGATGAGAAAGCTGAGTCCCCGTGGTACAAAAAGTTTGTCCGAATGCACGCATTACTAAATAACGATTCGAGCCCGCAAGCCGGCCTGAAAGGAATGAGTCTGTGGTCTTCAGTGCGCCCCACTACCCTTGCTCCCGCAGAGACATTCAGTGTTTTTGCTGGGTTTAAAACTGGCAGATCTTACATGCATTTAGACTAAAAGCTACAGCTATAATTTTGCATGTATAATACAGAATATTTTCACTTCTTTGTAGCCTATAGCACCATCATCACTTGGCAATAATTCCGTGTGGCTGGCTGTCCATGAAAACGGACTGAGCATCCTAGAATACACCTCCATGGTAAGATCAAACCTGGTATCTGTCATTGGGTCTTTGATTTCCGCTCCTCGGGGTACAGTAAGCAGAAGGTAATGCTGTTCTGAACTGCTATCTTCTGATTTCCCTGAGCTTAGAAAATATTTTCCCTAGAACTCTCTAATAAAGTGAGTTTACAAATAAAATTATGTTACAGTCTAGTGTTTCAAAACACTACGAGACAGGCTGTGCTGAATATAGAAAAATATTAAGATGCTAAGATTAAGTTACAATCATGGTTCGGGGAGGAGGGTGTAGGTAAATTCAGGGGGAGGACAGAGGACAACTTACTGGAGTCATTTCTACCCTTCCACTGTATGAGTCCCAAGGATCAAACTCAGGTGGCCAGCCTTGGCAGCAAGCACCTTTACCCTTTATGCCATATAACTGGCCCCCTACAGGTTGTTTTTTTTTTTCTGTGTAAAATAAGAATGTTTAAGTCATTACAAAGTAGAAACTTTACTTGTCATAGTTTAAATTTTCAATTTCACTTAAGATTCTGTAGCATAATATTTCTAGTTTTCAGTATAAGTCACCAATTTCACTCGCATCAAGGTTACATAGCTACTAGAACTTAGAGTACATAATTTAAAATGACCTCAAGCTGGACAGTGTGGCACATGCTGGTAGTTCCCAAGCTGAAGACATTGAAACAGGAAGGTCACAAGTTCAAGGCTAGTCTGGGCTACATTGTAAGATCCTGTCTCAATTTTTCAAAATAGAAAAAAAAGAAGAAAATCACCTATTCCTCTTGTGTGTTCATTCGTTTATGTGACGTCACCATTTTCTATCATATTTCATGGGCTATGGTGATTCTTGTTTATGTGATGTCACCATTTTCTATCATAGTTCATGGGCTATGGTGATTCTTGTTTACTGGGGCCTCATGCTTTGCTCTCCCACTGACCTGTACCCCAGGCTGGTCACTGTGGGGGGTCACTGTGACTTTAAAGATAGTGTGGGAGCTCTTTACCCTGCAACAGTCAAAGAGCACTAAAATATTCGTGTTTTTATTTTATTTTTGAAATGAAAATATAATTACATCATATTCCCCTTTCCTCCTTCCAGCCCCTCCCATGGACCCTCACCATCAATTTCTCACTCAAATTCATGGCCTCTGGACTCTTTTTCCTCTATTGTTGTTGTACACAGGCACATGTGTGCACACACACACAGGCACATACCGCATTACTTAAGACACTAACAGAATGGTTTAGCTCTTGAGCAGCTGGCCGACTGTGTAAGATGGTGTTCTATGTTCATCTGTTGCCCCAGGATGATGGTCTGGGAGAGTTTTGAAGCACAATGCTGGGCAGTGTGAATGATGTTTGTATCAAAGTCTGCCTAGCAGGGGAAATGTGGATCTGTCAGTGTAGTGTTTGATCATTTGGGCCTTAAAATGATCGGTTCTATATGGATCAACCTTATAGCGGAATCTAAGTGAATATATAAAAATATATTAGCAATGATTTTCTACCGGGTGCTGTGACTATAGGCATTGATAGCTTTCTAATTTGGTTTCTCGGGGTCAAGTGTATACTTCATGGTATAGGTTGATGACCCCTAAATTAACTTAATATGACTATTATTTACATTAATTGAAATAGACTTGATCTTAGAAAAGTTGTGTTTACATTTGCTGTAATGTATCTGTATCCATGTTTCCGTCATCTTCTCAGTGTGATCAGAACATAACGGTTCCTTTTCCTTCCCTTTGAAGAGACTAGTGGCCAGCTATGTGTACAAGGGTCTGATGACCTTCGGCGGCTATCAAGAGGATTTCATGGTAGTCGTTAGTACACAGTCAAAAGACCGGCCAACAGAGAAGTTACTTTTTGCTATGGCAAAACACAAGGTGAGTGGAACCCTTTCTGCCAGGGACACAGAAAGAACCTGTCTCAAAGCAAGACAAAACAAAAATAGTGAAGTGAAAATTTCCAAGTGGGCCAACGCCTGGTGACAGGAAATTCCAAGAGCAGTGGTTGCTAGCGTTTGGGAGTGAGATTGGGAGGGGTGGAGTTCAGGGCAGTGACATTACTTTAGATCCCGGTCTCAAAAGAGCATCGATGAAGAGTGGAGGTATTGTGGGTAGGTCATGCGGCTCATCTACTTGGAGTTATTTGTTTTAGCAACTCATGACTGTATAGCAGAGTTGTACAGTTAAGATGCCCTCGCTCCTTTGTTATATGTAACACACTGTAGTTTCAATGTCTCTAAGTAAAGCAGCGCTTTAAAAGGCTGCATCCTAAAATGTCCTTCAGTTCTGAGGGGAGCTCAGTGGGGAGTCCTGGGATTCAAACCTAGTTAGAAAAAAACATCTAATTTTAGTAAAAAGGGAGATGAAGCTGCTTTGCCTAGAACTTCCAACTTTTAAAAAAACTGTATGACATTTATTTATGTTACGTGTATGTGTGTGTGTGTGTGTGTGTGTGTGTGTGTGTGTGTGTGCACGCCACAGCACACGTAAGGAAGGGCAACTTGGGGGAGCAGGGTGGCTTCTCCTTCCACCCCCAGCTGGGTCCTAGGGATCCGAGCCTAACCATCAGGATCAGCAGCGAGTACCTCTACCCGCTGAGCCATTTCTCAGGCCCTGTCTGTCCGTTTGCATGGTAGATCTCTCTGCTAGCGAGGTCTGTGCTTTAAGTGAGAGCAGTTAACCACAGAGTGCAAAGTCATGCTGTAGCTCTCTTCATGACAACCGTCACATTTCCTACCCTTGTCACTAAGCTCGACTGGACTTCAGGAGTCACTCCTGCTGCCAGCTGAGGTAGCTGTGTTGTGGTGACGTGCAGTTACAAAATTATTTCCTTTCCACTTCGTAACTGTAATGTTGCTACTGTTATGAGTCATAATGTGGGTATCTGATATGCAGGGTATTTGGCATGTGACCCCCCCCAAAGGAGTCAGGACCCCCAGGTTGAGAACTTCTGCCCTAGATAGAAAGGCTCGGAGGTAGACTAGCCAAATGCAAATGAGATTTCCCCCACAGACAGGGGAGAGACCTTCTCAAGAGCCTGACAGGGTGGCTTTTCTCCTTTTCTTTCTTTCAGATTCTTGAAATTACCCTTCTGATCGCCAGTTACATCAACAACTTCCATCAGCAGAAGACAACGTTTCACCACCTCTCTGCCCCAGCACTGCTCTCACCCAGGAGCCAGGCGCCCCAAGCCAGGGCCATGGGCAGCCAGCCCCCTCTGTCCAACAACAGACCTACCAAAGGCCCTACCTTGCTCTGACTCCTGAGCCTGAACCTTCACTCCTTCTCCACCATGTGGCTGCGTCCACTGCAAGCGTTTACACCCCGCCAACACGGTTCATACACACACCAGCACTCCAGACCTTAGCAGTAATGGGCTACTCTTGTATCTGACTCTTAGTATTTACATAACAATAAACACAAAATGTGTCAACACACTCATTGTGTCTTAGACAAAGCAGGTTAGAATTTGTCTTATTTTTCCCCCCACCTCCCTTCTTGGACATCAGAGATTGTACAATAAGGCTTCCCAGTTTGCTTTTAAATATCCTGGCAGTCTTTTGGAAGGGAGATTCCAAACTCTCACTTGGTAAACTAGATGACTGTCCGGAAAAGCTCACTGCCAAAGAATGCAAGGATTGTAATCAAAGGTGCCTTCAGCTAGTGACGCCATCTTTGGGAAGGAGTGAGGTTTCGTGCAGGGCTCAGCTGTGGGAACATGGGCAGGGGGCAAACTCTCAGAGCAAGCGCAATGAATTGTCTGAGGCCCGGCCTCGTTCCACGAGATGACAGGCCACCAACCAGAGCCTCCTTGGCCGGGGGTTTGGAAGTGCGTACCCTGCCACCTCTGCGGATCTGGAGTGTGTCATTTAAAATGAGGTGTGGAGTCCAGGCAGCCCTGCCTGTCAGCATAGCCCAAGATCATCGGAACAGTGCCCCACATTCACAGGTGTTCAATGCTAGCCCAGCTTGACCTCGCTGTGTCACGGTGTCTTTGGAAACAAAGATGGCCCTTAAAGCCTTGTCCTTCACACGGTCTTCTCTAATTAAAAATGGATTCCAAAGTAAATTCTAATAGAGAATACTTCAGCCAAGGTCAGTACATTTTGAGTTGAACTTGTCTGGGGGTGTCCTGGCTATCGCACTGCGTGGCAGAATGCTTGGTAAAAACAGCCTGTTTGAGACGTGGTTGCTTCAGCTATTTCAGAGAAGTCTGTCCCTGGTGGCTTGGCCCTGTGCAGTTGGTGGCAGGAACATGTGGCAAAGGACTCATGGTAGAGAGGAAGCAGAGAACAAGGAGGAGACCCGAGACAGGAGCAACTTCAAATGCATGTCATCAGTGACGTACTTCCTCTAAGTTCCAACTCTCAAAATGCCTACCACCTTCCAAACTAGCACAGCATCTGCGGGCCAAGCGTGGGACACATGAGCCTCTGGGAACATCTCATGGTTAAATCCTAACGGCTACGTCAGTGGCCAAAACATTCACTGTGTCAAGGTGATGTAATTAGTACCCCCGATAACCTGAAACTGTGATAAGATATGAAAATTCTATTATAATTCTGTTTAACCGCAAGTCTACCTAATTTTATTTATGTGTAGAATACTTGTATTTATTTTTAGACATATATTTATCACTGTGTGCTATATGCTTTAAACCGATTTGAGAAAGTGCTAGGTGCCCAATTTGTTGACAGAGTCCCTGTGTCGTCGTCGTCTGTGCTGTGGCAGTGTCCCGTTCTCACACTAAGCCTTTTAAACACACTCTGCCCTTAGGCGCAAAGTCAGGAAGCACGTTGCTCCAGCCATACTGTACTGCCTTGGTAATGACAAAGGTATTTTTTCAAGTCCCCTAGAAAAGGCCTTCAAGTGGCTGCTCACCCTTCCACCTTTTAAACCACAACCACTCACTGAATGAACAGATTCGTTTTTAAGAATAAATGATTAACAATTTGGGGTGACTTTCAGAGTGGGACAAAGTAGTTTTTTTGTGTGCCCATAAAACCATTTACTAATCATAAGTAGGTGAGGCAGAGGCTGGGGCAAAGCTCTAACGTACAGGTAAGAACTTTACCCTCACCAACTGGTAAGCAGTCCCATCGGCCTTATGTTGAGATTTAAAAATAGTGAATGCTCAGGCCGGGCGTGGTGGCACACACCTTTAATCCCAGCACTTGGGAGGCGGAGGCAGGCAGATTTCTGAGTTCGAGGCTGGTCTGGTCTACGGAGTGAGTTCCAGGACAGCCAGGTCTATACAGAGAAACCCTGTCTCCAAAACAAAACAAAAGTAGTGATTGCTCACCTTCAACTACAGTACCTTAGGCTTGTCCTTGTTTTTAATAGAACAGAAATAAAATATTTTGATGGAAAGAAGTCAGTTTTGTACAATCAGTGATTTGAAAATTTGATCTCCTGGGAAATTCCTTATATAGCCATTTTTTTAATGCAAGTGTATTATTATGACTGATTACAAGAGAATAATGTTTTGTGTCTAATTGTAATATTTCTCCCTACCCTTTTCTTCCCTCTCAGTTACAATAAATGATTTACGAGTTCCATTTTGAACATTATCTTTTGAGTAATCTTCGAAAATACCTAACGGTTTCGTTGTCGCAGCTGAGATGTGCTGTGGGGAAAGTGGCAGTCACTACCGCCTGGCGCCTTCATTCTGTGTCTTCAGTGTGACTCTGCTCCAGTCACCTCAAAGGAGACTGCTTAGGAAAACTGTATGTGTTTTAGTATGTGCGCATTTGGATACATATAGATTATGTAGAAAGGGAAATAGAAATGTATGTTTTCCCATGATTTTATAATAAACCCCTAAGAGAACTTATTTAAGTGAGTGGTCTAAAAATTAACTTAGAGTGTTCTGTAGTTTGTGTGTATGTGTGCACATGCGCATTTGTGCTCCCTAACAGTCAAATACTGCCATTCCTTACAAATGAATTGTAACTCAATTTACAAGAAAGATTACCACAACTTACAAGGAGACTTTGTCCCAAAATGTGTTTCTGAGTCAACTGTGACTTTTTTTTCTTCCCATAGAGAAAAATATAGTGACCAGGTTCCTAGAACAATTTACCTTTAACTGTTAATCAAACTGCAACATAATCGTGAAGAGCTTTGCAGTAAAGGCTTTCAAGTGTCCCTGGGATGCCAGTTCTCCCATGTGCTGTCACCCCGCTGCCTGCACTGGGCCCTGCCCTAGGCTGATTTCTGTGGAGCCCAGTGCGGTGAGGCCTAGGCGGGGCATGTGGAGATGCTCCTGCGGAGCCCAGTGCGGTGAGGCCTAGGCGGGGCATGTGGAGATGCTCCTGCGGAGCCCAGTGCGGTGAGGCCTAGGCGGGGCATGTGGAGATGCTCCTGCGGAGCCCAGTGCGGTGAGGCCTAGGCGGGGCATGTGGAGATGCTCCTGCGGAGCCCAGTGCGGTGAGGCCTAGGCGGGGCATGTGGAGATGCTCCTGCGGAGCCCAGTGCGGTGAGGCCTAGGCGGGGCATGTGGAGATGCTCCTGCGGAGCCCAGTGCGGTGAGGCCTAGGCGGGGCATGTGGAGATGCTCCTGCGGAGCCCAGTGCGGTGAGGCCTAGGCGGGGCATGTGGAGATGCTCCTAGGCTCAGTACAGAAGCTCCATTTGCTCTTAGTTCCCTTTTTCCTAAAAGAGGACAGAGATTTACATCCAGAAGAGAAAACTTTTTTATCTACTTTAAACTTCAGATTAAGCTGAGTTCACACATGGATATTTAGGGTGACATGAACTGTGTCCAGACTTTCAAATGATACCAAGGTGTTGTAGGCCATCCAGGAGGTGATAGGCCAGGGCCCGGAGCTGGCAGGAGATAAGGTGATGCTTGCTCCAGACTGTGGGATGTTTGCCAGATGTATTCCCCTAAGTAGAACGTGGCGATGGTGCTCCATGTAGGGAGTGGGTGGCTGTCATTAGCCATATCCCCTAGTCTGACCTTATCCAGTGCTCCCTGGTGGATCACCATGGTCCTCTCAGTCTCATAATGCCCCCTAAAACCTGACTCTCTTCCTCCATGCTATCGACAGCTGGCTAACAGGATCTCCCATCCATCTGCTACCCAAGAGAAGTGTTGACTTTTCTGCTTTCCCAAGACCCAATCTTGTGCTGTAGTAACTACATTAGATAGTTTGGGGTAAATTTCTAAAATTAGACTTTAACTCATTCAGAAAACAATGAGAAAAACATGCCTTTCCCAATTCCATTACAAAGATACTCGGACCCCTCAAATAACTAAACAAAGTCATAAGAGAAAGACACAGAGGGACCCGGGGAAGACCCAGGGGACCTTGGACCAGGACTTCCTGTTCATGCCAATGTGTCTGCTTCGTGCTCTTTGACTGCATTTTGCAGAACATATGGTCATTTTCTCCAAAATGGAATACCTGCTTTTTCGGGTCATAATTTGAAGAATCCCAGGGAAGGGCTCTGATTAACCCAGTTCACAGTTCACACTTGCGCTGAGTCGGCTCAGCATCAAATGGATGCCGAAAGGAAGGATGGCAACACATCTCATGGTGGAAGAGTGTGTGGCCAGCAAGCCCTCTGACGATGAATTTGTAACTGATGGTGGAAATACTTGCTTCAAATTTGGACTTTTACCACAGTACAGTCTTAACTCCAAGAAAAATAGATATAAGGTATTGACATGTTGAATGTTTATTTCTTCTGGAGAAACTTACTTCACCAGTCTTCTTCCACACTCTTTCATTTCATCTTCTTTCTTTTTTTCTTTCTCTTTTTAAGTGCTAGGGACTCAACACAAGACTTTTTACATACTAGAGAAGAATTCTACCAGTAAACCCACAGTGTCCCTGTTCTCTCTCTCTCTCTCTCTCTCTCTCTGTGTGTGTGTGTGTGTGTTTCCTGAATACCAGGTTTTCCTGCAAGAAGTTTGTATAACACTGAGAACAAAGGAGACATAAGAACTCTGTCACTTTCCTGGCTGCTGGCGTTAATAGTCTCCATATGGTCTTCTAGGCTCCCCCCAAAAATCCTCCACACAGCTGCAAAAAATTATCTCACTGAAACACAGGACCAGTCAAGGCATGCCTGTTTAAAGCTCTTATTTGGCTTCTTATAACCAACACAGGCAAACCCAGACTGCAAGATCCTTCCCAGCACTCCAGCCTACCTTCCCAATGTGCACTTCTGCCTCAGCTCCCAGGCCCTTTCTATCCTTCTGGACAATACATAACTCTTTTCCAAACAGTTCCCACATGTGCCTGTATATACCACAGTAGGCAGTATAAAACGTGTTCCTCTGCCACCACCAACTTTAAAATCCTTGAGCCGTCTTAAAGTGATGCAGAAGCAGGCTCAAATGAAGTGATGCAGAAGCGGGCTCAAATCTTTACGTCCCACTTTGCTTTATGACTGTGACAAAGACCATGAGCAAAAAACAAGTTGGGGAGGAAAGGGTTAATTTGGATTATGTGTCCAATCACTGTCCATCACTGACAAAAGTCAGAGCAGGAACTCAAGCACAGCAGGAACCTGAAGGCAGGAGCTGCTGCAGAGGCCACGGAGGGGTGCTGCTTACTGGCTTGCTCTCCATGGCTTGCTCACCTTTTCTTATACCACCCAGGACCACCAGGCCAGGGATGGCACTGCCCATAGTTGTCTGGGTTCTCTCACATCAGTTATTAATCAAGACAAATGCACCCACAGACTTGCCTGTGGTTTGGTCTGATGAAGACAGTCCTTTGAGTAAGGTTGCCTCATAACAGATGGTCCTAGCTTCTGTCAAGATGGTACAAATCTAACCTGTACACTCTGTTATTGTGGTCGTTTAAATAAGAGTTGTCCTCCATAGTCTCAGCATTTGAGCACTTGGTGCCCCGTCGGCGAACAGCATTGTTTGGAGAGGTTTCATAGGTCTAGCCTTGGTGAAGGAAGATTACCACCCGGAACAGGTTTGGAGAGTTTAAAGACTCCAACCCCTGTAGTTTACTCTCTCTGCTTTGTGGTGTAAGGTGTGTAAGCGCTCAGCTCTCTGTTCCTGCTCCCGCTACTGTTGCTTATTCCCATGCCCTGCCCCAACTGGACTCTAACCCTCTTGAACTGTTAGCCAAAATAAACTAACTCTTCTGTAAGTTACCTCGGTCTTGGAATTTTATCCTAACCGAAAGTAACTAATACGGCATTGCACTAAAGAATGATTTCCATCTGTACAGGAAGGTCACTTTCTTTGTTCAACTACGAAACCTCAGTCCAAATAAAAGAGGAAAACAGAACTCAGCTGCCCAATCAGATCAACTGAATCCACCTTGAGTTTATGCAGATGATCAGGGCTCAGACAGATAACCCTTGATCAGTGGTTCTCAACCTTCCTGTTCTGTGCCCTGCTTTAATACAGCTCCTCATGTTGTGGTGACCCCTACATAAAACTATTTCATCGCATGCTTACTTCGGCGGTGCGTATTCAAAAATACGAATGATACAGGGAAGGTTAGCATGGCCCGTGCACAAGGATGACATGAAACTTCATGAACCAGTCCATAGTTTTCTGTGTCCAGTCCTGCAGTGACTTGATGCACCAGGGTGGGTTGGTACCCAGAGGAGAAAGGGAGGGATGGAGGGAGGGAGGAGCTGGGGGGCACTGGTAGGAGAGGGGCAGCTGGGATCCGGATGTAAAGTGAATAATGGAAACATTTATTTTGTTGCTACTTCATAACTGACTTTGCAACTTATGAACCATTATGTGAATGTCTGGAATGCAGGATATCTGACACATGACTCCTGTGAAAGGGCTGTTTGACCTCCCACGGGGGTCGAGACCCACAGGTTGAGAAGCACTGCACTAGATCTTCCCCATTTACCAGACTCCCTCCTCCAACCATCTCTCCTGGCTAACCAAAACAATTACAGTCTTGAAGTGGAGCCTGGCAAGCCGTGCTTAGGAAATGACATTAGCCACCGCAACTGTTATCACAATGGTTATTGGTACCTACCTGACTTCCTAAACAGCACGCTAAACCCAGGAACAGATTGTAAACCCAGAATCCCAAGTCATTACAGTAACAGGAGTTCCCAGGCCACAGGCTGGCTAGCACCAGAGCACAGAGGGCAATAAGTGAGGAGTGTTCGGCTGTCTTTGAAAATGTCCTTCCTCCACTGAACACTCTCGCCTCAGCCCCTCTGACAGAACTCTTTCCTACCACCACAGCGTTGAGGAGAGTTTGTTCCCAAAGACTCCATCTGAAGTGGATGCTCTTCTTTTATCCGCACTGTGCTTCCGTTTCTAGGAATATGATCCTTCTGTCTCTACAGTCAAATCTGCCAACAGGGCTGAGGTGATAATTCGTGGTGTAAAGCACCTGCCTGGCTTGCAGGAGATCTTGGGTTCAATCTTCTGCATGCTAGGAGCTGAATCTCAGCTCATCTTATTTCAATGTTCTTAAACGTCACACCATAGAAACTGAGCCCAAAGGCATGGAGAGGATTTCCTTCAGACATTCAGGGATCTGGGACCTGGATCTATTCAACATTCAGAACAGGTCAAATAGCAAGCCTCTCATGAATGTTTTGTCAACTGCTTCAGCTGTGGTCACTTTGTACCTTTCCTACAATAGCTTGCTTTCCTTGAGTTATGGTTATAATTAGCTATGTACATCTGTTTTAAAAGGGTTTATATCTCTTGTCTTGTTCTGTATTGCCCAGAGCCTTCCTTGTATATAGAAATAATAGTCTATATAAGTTTGTGGGGATTCTCGCCTATCTATAAAGAGCCCACAAAGTTCAAACAAATATAATCCCTCCTGCATAAAGCAAATTATGTAGGAGAACACATACTTCATTGACTTATTAATAAATAATCCACTGCTTCATAAAACACCATACATCCAAACGTTCAGAAAACTGGACAAAAAGTTTGCACGCCTTGTTTTGATTTTAACGGTTGAATTTTTTTTTCCCTATGTGTTATTAGGTAACAGCTCAACATTGTTTCAGCTTCCAAATCAGGGCACTAGAGAGAAAAAGGTAAAGATAAGAGAGCAGAGGCTCCTGGCATACAGTCGGCACTCCGTATAACTAAAAAACTGCCTTCAAGCCCCAACATTTTCTTTCCAGATGCACGACTATGCTCACCATATCCTCTGGCATCCTAGGGGTTGATGCTGAAAACGGAGAAGTAAGCCGAAGGTCGAGAACTACACTTCCCATGAGGCTGCTCTTTGGCACGCAACCTCGGCCATGACGTCGTTGCTATGGCAACCTAGGAGCCTGCATTCTCCGGCCCAACTAGGAGCTTGCAGCCCGCCTGGGTCAGGGTTGTTCCCCAGGCAGAACCCAGGACCTCTGGGGCGGCGCAGCCACCATGCCCAGGTATTGCTGAACCGGCCTGCGGGGCTCTCACGACCTCCCCTCTTTCCCATCAGAATAGGGAAGGGACATGGAAGGGTGGAGCGGAGCTACCCAGCCCTGGCGCTGTGGGAGAGACTGAGGGGCTGGACGGAGCAGTACCTCGCTGTCACCACCCCCATCCCTATCCCACCCTCCTACTCAACCCCCCACGCACACCCCCCCCCCCGAACTAGAGCTTGAGGATTCTGTCACAAACTAGAAAAGTAAGCGATTTGAAAAGATCTTCAACTCCATCCATTCTCTGATTGCAGTGAAGTGTTTCGATAGCCACATGTTGTTGCAGGCCAGGGCATGGTGGTGAACCGGACCACAGAGCCTTCTCCCCAGGGGCCCCTGCCCGGTGGCGCAGAGCTTCTGTACCTCGGAGGAAAGTGCGCCATCTCCTCGAAGGCGCAGGGTTGGGGGTCTTGATGGCTTGTGGAATACATTTGAACATTTATCTCTACCAGGTTCCTTTAAAGTACCCGAACCTCCCTCCGAACGGCCTACAAAGATGTCAGGGAGAGGGTCAAGGGTCCACCAGAGCGCAGTATAGATCTTTGTGGATCAGAGGCACGAGCTGCGGTAGAGTTTAGGAAGTTCCGGACTAGAATTGAGTCAGCTTAGGTTGCCATAGTGAAGCTCTGAGTGCAGGGGTTTTGTTTGGTTGATTTGGTTTTGGCAGATTGAAGAAGCCTTTCTTCTTCCTGGGTACTTGAGGAACAGAGAAGCATATTTTGGGGGACTGGTGTGTAAACAGAGCAAGCCGAATTCGCGGCCTGTGGAATAAGAGTTCAGTTCATTCGGGATTTCGATTTTGACTTTGTTATCCTGCTTTGACATTTTAAAACACTCTCGTTTTGTTTGTGGGTTCTGGGAATTGAACTCAGGGCCTGATGCATGCTAGGCAGGCAAAGTAACCGCTTTAACTTTATCACCAGCCCTGATTCAGGTTCTAGTCTGGTAATCATTATAGGCCATCAATAGCTTTTAAAAACTAAATAAAAAGTGACAATGTAACAATCACTGTGGTCCCCAAAGCAGATATTCTTTTTTTTTTTTTTCTTTAATTGACATTTCAGAGACAAAGAAACAGATTCGAGCTAGAGGATTAGCATAGAGGCAAGCTTGCATGTGCTAGTTGTTCAACAAATACTTGGTGAGGACTGGAAGGTGACCCAGTTCGTAAAGTGCATGATGTTCAAGCATGAGGACCTGAGTTGGTAAACCTAAGGTGCAGGACGCTTGTCTGTAAACTCGGGACTTAGGGGGAGGGGTGAAGACAGAAGGGTCCCTGGAGCTTAGGGACAGCTAGCCTACCCCAAGAGGGCAAATAGACATGCATTCATTCTCTCTGCTCTTGATTGTGGGTGTGACTGGCTGAGGCAAGCTGCTGTGTGGCCTTAACCTACCCGCAGGCTGTGACTCCTAGAGTTGTGAAGCAAATAAATCCTTGCCTTGTTGCGGTGTTTTATCACAGCAGAGGATGCTAGGGCACTCTGTCACTACTCTTCACGAACCATTTCCAGAAGAGAGTTAGAAAAAGTCCTCTAGTGTTTTCCCTAGCTAATGACTCTCAGGAAATAGTATTTTATAAATCTTGCTGAAATAAAATTTCTCTGCAGGAAATAAATATCTCTAAGGATTCCTTTTGTTTCTCTGCCGTTTGTTTTTCTACTTATGCAGTGAAACTCTCTGGGAAATCGCAAAAGCTGAGGTAGAGAAACGGAGAAGTCCTGGGAGCGAAGGGGACGGAGCTGAAATCGGAGAAAAATCTGTTTTCTTCATTGGCAGTAAAAACGGGGTAATGCTTGTAATATTTTTCAGTCTTCACAATTTAGCAATCAGTGACAAATTTTACCTTAATATATTGATAAAATTTATATATCCTAAAATCTTTAATCAAATGTCCACCCTGATTTAGCATAAACTTAGAAAGGGCTTATCATTGATGGGGGAAGTTATAATCGTAAACAGAATGTCTGGAAGACTTTCAACTACTTTTATGTCATAATTTGACACATTTGTGCCTTCTGCTTTGACCGCATATAAAGGCCAAGGTCCTCTGAAGTCTGAGTCAGCTCCTCAGTAAGTCAGTGTCTTAACGGCTGTCACACTGTGGACTCAGTGACTCCACTTTTAGGAATCTCTAGGAAGGAAGGACTGACTTGTGTTAGTGATGTTATTAGAGTCTTAGTTGTTGTGGAAGGTATGAGGAGAATGAAGTGGCACTCCCCATCCTCTGTAAGGTCAGTCAAGTGCATGGAAAACGTGGGATGTGGACACCCAGCAAGAGTGGGTGTGTCGTGTCCATGCACAGAATACCTGCGTGTGAGGAGGGGCTGCTAGCAACATTGTCCACAAAGGATCAAGGCTTGTGAACCTCCAGACGCTAGAGCCTGTGTAGCATCGGGCTAGTTTCTCTTTGGAGTTAAAGTTACTATTCATTCTCTGAGCTGCGTGCTTACACATGAGGCCACTGACAGGAAGCTTACAAAAACTAAGTTCTGAACCAGTGAGGCTACGAGTTCAGTGGGCCGCCTGAGGACCCCTCTTTTTTTCAGCACCTCCTCAGAATTACTTCTGGAACACCAGACATGCCCATTTGGGGTTTTCATCTTCACTGTTATTAAAAATTGTAATTACTGGTATGAATGATCATATAACAAGAGACAAGTTGGAGCTGGAGAAATGGCTGAAAAACCCTGGCTGCTCGTCCAGAGGAGCTGGGTTTGAGTTCCAGCGTCCACATGGCAGCTTAGAACTAGCTGCTTCTCCCATCTCAAGGGATCAGAAACCCTCTTCTTTGCTCCTCAGGCACCAAGCATATATGTGCACACACACGCAGGCAAAACTTCAACAAACAAATAAAAAGACTAAAAATTTAAAAATATGTGTTTAATTCACTAATGTGAATTAAAATAAAGCAGGGTGAAAATTTTATATATAACCTGTTCTGTTGTATTAATGTATTATATATTTATTAGTATACAAAAGATAAACAATGTATGGATAGTACATGTTTAATCCTTGTATTTTTCATTTTATTTTTAATTTTTGTTCTCTCCAAATTTCTTTATTGGCAGTTTGTAATTTAAATCTGAACATGCACACACAAACACATATGTCACAACACAGAGACACATAAATAAAATTCTCGTAGGAATTATTTATCTTTACAGTTTTTAACCCAACATGCTACATGAGTTTGCTGTTGTGAGTAGGGTCATTTTCTTTCTTTTTAATATTTTTTTAATTAAAAACTGTTTTGGTTTGGTTTGGTTTTTGGAGACTGCCTCCACTATATGTAGCCTAGGCTAGACTTGAATATGCTTCGGCTTCCCAGGGGCTGTAATTACTACACCGGTGGGTGTAGAACTTGGGCCTTTTCCTGTTAGGGGCAGACAGAGTGTGTATGTTTTATAGCATTACAAAAAGGTCATTCTATCTTATCGTATTGCACATATACTCTGGAGTGGTGTATCACTAGCCTTTTGGTAAAAATTATAGCCTATTTAGGGGAGAGAGAGAGACAGAGAGAGAGAGAGACAGAGAGAGAGAGACAGAGACAGAGACAGAGAGAGATTGTCTCTTTGGTAAGGTTTCCAAGCTTTTCCTTGGAGCCCAGGGGCTTCCTGCCTTGGAGCTGGGCCTGCCACTCAGTTCACAGCCCCTCTCTCAGAGTCATTTACTTCTCCACTGAACCAGTCTCTGGGTAGGATGTGGGTTATGTTAGTAGCCAGAGCCCGTATTTCTTAACTCCTAAAAAGGAAGTTGGAACCAACACAGCCTCTAGAATGAAAAGCAAGTTCTCTAGCAGGTGACCGAGCTGTCAGCTGCCAGTGGTCCTACAGCGCAGCTTGTATTTGTGTGTTAGCGTGTGTCTTTATTTCCACCTCGACAATTGGGATGGAAACATTTTAGAACGCTCTCGTCAGGCTAACCGGTAATTAGCATTGCTGAGTTAAGGAAGTTTAAGACAGCTGTCAGGTGACCATGAACGTGAGATGTGATTTGCTAATGTTTGTCATCTGTGGACTTGATAATTATAATAATAGCGGTGTGGTTACTCCGTGATAGAAGTTTGACAGCTCACTTTTCCCACTTATCAAACTTTGATGCAGTTCTGAAAGTTTCTAGTTTTTAGTTTCCAGGTAATTTATCATTCAAATGATTTAAAAAGCTATTTTGGGCCACAATTACGAACACTAATAAAATTTTACATGTGGGTGACATTAACACAGTATTCTTTCTTCTTGATTTCTAGGGAAAGACTACCATTATCCTAAGGTGTCTTGACAGGTAAGCGTTTCGTCAACCTCTCTAACACAGATCTCAGGTTTGTTCCAGCTACAACAGACAAGTTAGACCTCCAAAGACTCGAAGAAGGAATAATTTTGAGACTCAAAATATTTAATTCTCAGTCTTGATTGCAACTTTAAAGATATTCTGAATCTTGAATACAACCTTTAAGAGCACCTTTAAAAATAAGACCAAGAAAGCCAAAAGCGTTCAGGGTTGATACTAGGTGGTCCTGTTCAAAGAAGAAATGTCACCGCAGTCCCACAGCCTCTAGTGGTGCTCATGTTCTTTGGGGCTGTGTCGCTTTGCTGGGTCTGTTCTTTTTATTCTGCCTGATCGATGAGCAATGATTGGATCAGTGTTTCCTATAATAAACCATCCAGTGTAACACTACTTTAAAGCACTACAAGCTGTGACACTGGGTGGGAATTGTTCATTTAGGCTTTTTGTAGTGTACCCAGAAACGGAATGATTCTTCACATTGTGGTTTAACTGTGTTAGATGTTTTATTTTAGGGGAAGTGTTTTGCCTCCTAAAAGAGCTATATCTTTAAAGAAATATAACTAAATAATACTTGGTGTGTATACCAAGAATATCTGCCAAGATAAAGTTCAAAATATTCAACAAATAGAAATATACAAGTCATAAATTCTAAATTTGTAGTCTTTGTTATCCTAGTTTGAACTAAATATAATATTATTCCACCTCAAAAAGGAAAGAAATCCAGCATTGGACAGTACCTGCTGCTCTTGCAGAGGACCCAGGGTTGCTCTCCAGCACCTACATGGTAGCTCACGACTATCTGTAACTCCAAGGGATCCAGATCCTCTGACCTCCACAGGCGCCTGGCATGCTCACTGTGCACACACTCATGCATGGTGCACACACATGCACATGGTGCACACACTCATGAATGGTGCACACACATGCACATGGTACACACATATGCACATGGTGCACACATATGCATGCAGGCCCTACTCATCTACATAAGATAAGGAAGTCTTTAATTTAAAAAGGAAATACATTCTGTCATATTCTATAATGTGTGTGAACTTTGAGGCTACTATGCTAAGTGAAATGAGCCAGTCACCAAACAGACAAAGCTGTCTGCTTCCTTCTGTATGGGGCCCTCAAGCAGCGAGTCTCACAGAAGCAGAAGTGAGGGGGGGAAGCTGAGGCTGGGAGGAAAGGATGTGGGACATTATTCTATGCATATGGAGTTGAGAAGTCCCGAGGATTGGTTGCACAGCAGTGTAAATGAAGATGTTTCACACTGTGAACTGCACACTTAAAAAGGTATGCCAGAATGGTTTAGTTCATATATTTTTTACAACATTTTTTAAAACAAATACATACCATAAATTGCTTTCCAAACAATTTAAAGTTGTATAAGTAATTTATTAGATCATTGAAATATCTTCCAAATCATTTGTTGGTTTTATGTCCTTGTTAATATAATTTTTTTTCAACTCTCATATTTTGGCTGAGATTTGAAATAAAGAACAACATAAAAATCTCCCACTGTGTCCTTATTCAGTGACTGGCATTTGGTTCTCAGCTCAGACATTGAGGCTGATCCAACGAGCCAGTATTTCCCACATGGCATGGTTTCAGAGAGCTGGGAACAGAGCATGGCCCTTGGCGCTGCCTGCTCGCTGCGTCTCCGCTGGCCCCGCAAGGCAGCCATCCATTTGGGCATCTGTCTTAGTCAGGGTTTCTATTCCTGGACAAAACATCATGACCAAGAAGCAAGTTAGGGAGGAAAGGGTTTATTCAGCTTATGCTTCCATACTGCTGTTCATCACTGAAAGAAGCCAGGACTGGAACTCGAGCAGGAGCTGATGCAGAGGCCATGGAGGGATGTTCTTTACTGGCTTGCTTCCCCTGGCTTGCTCAGCTTGCTCTCTTATAGAACCCAAGACCACCAGCCCAGAGATGGCACCACCCACAAGGGGCCCTCCCCCCCTTGATCACTAATGAGAAAATGTCTTATAGCTGGATCTCGTGGAGGCATTTCCCCAACTGAAGCTCCTTTCTCTGTGATAACTCCAGCCTGTGTCAAGTTGACACAAAACCAGCCTGTACAGCATCCATTCGGGCATTGTTATTCACTCCTGCCTCTGCCACTACAGCCCCAGGACGGTGTTTGAGGGGCTTGTTTATATCTTGTGGAATAACATTGTTATAGCTTTACCTCAGTGCTAGTATCCATTATTAATATAAAATATTCAATATTATTCATAAAGTGTTTAAGAGGAGGTAAAAATGGGTACAGTTGTAGCAATAGAAACCAGTCCACCATCATGCTAATAACGTCTGCCTTTATTGAACAGGGATGAACCAGCAAAGCCAACCTTAGCTTTGGAATACACGTACGGAAGGAAAACCAAGGGGCACAACACAGTAAGTCTGTCCCGAAGGCCTGTCTCAGGCCTTAGGTGGGAGGCCGTGGTGCTGAGATGGTTTATGTTATCTGCAAACAGTAAGCCCACCAGTGGTGCACGTCACAGATGTGGGTTTCAACCTCACATGCAGCTCAGCTGACAGGAAGCCTGTGTAATCTGAGAGAACATTTTAGCTTTCTTTTTTGTACCGTAAAGTGTTGAAAAAGATTTATTTGCAATTTTCGTACAGTTCTTTGGCCTCCTTCTGCCACGCTGATAGTGAGTTCCTTGTTTTGTATGCCATGCTTTTGCTGTGGGGTCTTGTTTCTTTTCCACTCTGTATTTCAGACGGGCCTGAAAGTCATTGTGTAGCCCAGATGGCCCCAAGTTTGCAACCCTCCTGCCTCAGCTTCTGAGTATCAATAAGTTACAGACAGACATGTGACAGCAGGCCCAGCATGAAGTGAGGTTTCTTTGGAGCTTGATGGTCTAGGGTTCTCTGACCACTTACAATATAGATAGCACTTTTTCTCTTTTTCAAATAAAAAGAACTGCCTCTGTTCTTATAATTTAAAAATTATCTCTAGACTTCTCATACGCTCGCTGTATTTGGAACATACTTCCTCTTCTCCAAGCCCTCCTAGATCCTCCCCTCCTCGCCACTCCCCCAGCTTCAGAGTCTTTCTCACTCTCAAAAGTGGGGGGAAAACTGAAGCAAACAAAACAAAGACAAGAAGACAAAAAACACCAAACCATAACACCAACAAAAGCCACACAGAAAAGCCTGGAATCACTGTATTTGTCCACTCCGCTCCTGGGAGTGAGGCCTGCCTGGAGTGTGGCTGTCACCCAGTGGCGCTGCATTGGCGAGAACTGGTCTTCCCTCTCCCAGCAGGGACCAACTGCAAACAGCCTCCGGCCAGGAACCTGGAGCCCACTTCCCTTCCCAGTGCTGGGATTTTCTCTAGTTTGAACTTGTGTGGTCCTGGTATATTCCATCACGGTCTCTGTGAGTTCATGTGTGCATAAGCCCTGTTGTGTCTGGAAGATGTTTCCTTGGGGTCATCCACTGTTTCCAGCTCTTAAAATCCTTCCATCTCTTCAACATAGATCCCTGAGCCTTTCCAGGAGAGCTTTGATAAAGACATCCACGTAGGGCTGAGTGCCCAGGTCTCTCACTGACTGTACATTCTCCAGGAGGTACCCACTGTAACACAGTAGGTCTCTGTGTTAATTACTGCCTATGGTGAGCAGTGCACTGATCTGTGGGTATGCCTGTCATAGGGGTCATTCTATTGCTATGTTCACATAGAAGAATAAGAGGAGTTTTCCCCTAGTCTCATGACCTACCTAATGTCAGGTTCATGTCCTCATTAACAGTCAGACATGGGGCCCAGCTCATGGTGCAGGCCTTTTTAATCCAATCAAAACGTGGCTGGTTGCTCCTGTAACCTTTGTGCCGGTTTTGCACCAGGATGTCCTGCAGGCAGTGTTGTTGGGTTTGTAGCTGGGTGATATTGACAGTTTCTATTTTCCTCTGATGGTGTTCAAAGTGCTCCCAGCACTGTTAATGCTAATCCACAGGCATGGAGCCTCTGGTTGGGCACAAGTTCAACTTCTCCATGTTTGATAACATAAGCAAGTGGTGTCTCCAGAAATGGGGCCTTCCCATGCAGTTGTGGGGTGTAAACAATAGCACTGGCAATAGCCTGCCATGTTTGATCATGGTAGAGGTGGTCTGTGGGACCTCTGTGGCCAATAACTCAACAAAATGTAACCCATTTCTGGTATTGGAGATTTTAATTGGTAGCATATAATCTCCGGTGGAAGTTGCTCCCTCCCCCTGCCCCACACATGGAAACTCCAAGCGTCTCTTTTACTTATGTGTTTGCATGTGTATCTCTGTGTACATGAGTCAGGTGAGGACATTGGCTTGCTTAGAGCTGAGATTGCAAGCAGTTTGGAGTGACCCAGTGTGGATACTGAGAACAGAAGCAGGGTCCTTCTCAGGAGCAGCGAGCGCTCTTAGCACTAAGCCAGCTCTTCTGCTCCTCGGTGGTTCTGTTTTATTTCAGTGACAGTTCTTCTTATTTACCCAGGTTGGTCTCTAACTCCAGGATGGCCTCGAGCTCACAATCCCCCTGCCTCAGACCTTCTGAGGGATGAGGGATGATATTAGAGATGTAAATCACCATATCCATTTTATGAGTTACTTTTGGCTTCTCTAAAAATCTTCTAAAAAATATACTGTTCAAAATTTAGATTATTAGTTTTTAAAAAAAAAAAAAATAGAGTTGGGGGCTGGTGAGATGGCTCAGTGGGTAAGAGCACCCGACTGCTCTTCCAAAGGTCCAGAGTTCAAATCCCAACAACCACATGGTGGCTCACAACCATCCATAACAAGATCTGATGCTCTCTTCTGGAGTGTCTGAAGACAGCTACAGTGTACTTACATATAGTAAATAAATAAATCTTTAAAAAAAAATAGAGTTGGGATTGTAGCTCAGTGTTGGAGGATTTATCTAGCATTCTTTACTCCTGAGTTCAACATCTAATATGTTGGGAGGGGAAAAATGTAAAGTTGGTAGCACTGCTGGAGGCCACAGGCCAACTGAGGCCTGTTTCCCCATATTTTAATTTCTGTTCAGAGGATGTTAGAAGCTGTTCAGCATAGAGGAAGAACACAGAGTAACATATGGTGTGGGGACAGGAATTCCTAGGTGGAATTGCTTTTGGACATCTCATGGCAAAGGGGATCATTTCTTAAACTTAGGTGTGGGAAGAACAGTCTAGAGAAGGTCCTGCTACTTCCATACAAAAGCACATTTGTACGGAATGATCTAGCTCCAATGTTCTCCCTCTAGAGAGTGTATTAAAGAACCGTGTGGTAGGACATACCCACGATCCCAGCACTCAGGAGGTGGAAGCAGGTGGATCTTTGTGAGTTCAAAGTCAGGCTAGTCCACTTAGTAAGTTCCAGTCCAGTCAGGACTGTGTAGTGAGCCCTTGTCTCATAAAATACAAAAGAAAGGAAGAACGAGAGAGAGAGAGAGAGAGAGAGAGAGAGAGAGAGAGAGAGAGAGGAAGAG
>NC_034607.1:50333543-50350664 GCF_900095145.1 Mus pahari
AAGGAAGGAAGGAAGGAAGGAAGGAAGGAAGGAAGGAAGGAAGGAAGGAAGGAAGGAGGGAAAGAAGGGAGGGAGGGAGGAAGGGGGAATGGGAGAAAGGGAGAAAGAAAGAGTTAGAGGACACATAAATGTACAAGAATCGAAAGTGTCTGCTATTGCTTGCCAGATCTACCTACAAAAGTGGGTTATTAAAACCGAGAAATTAAAAAGAAAAGGACACACTGAGATGCAGGAGCATCTCGTTTTGTGATTCACATGGTTTATGATGTGAGCTATCCTTTTTATGGGAAACTTGAAACTGCTCTCACAATCTTGACTTCCGAGAAGGGCTGTAAAACCTTCCTTTGTCACATTGTGAAGCAAGGGAGATTTTCCAGTGAAAACTGATTCATTCCACAAACATTAGTGATTGAGTATCAACAACAGTAAAATGGTTTTAGATTATGAGAATTTGTCCCGAGGAAAGGAAAACAGCACATATTTGTCTAAAATGAGCTTAACTGCCATCCACCATCCTCGTTCATGGCAGCAGGCACATGAAAACCCAGGTGACAACTGCCTGTCACCTGCTTTCCTCTAAACTTTGGACTGTAACACAGGGCTTTTCTAAATCTCTTCTCAGAGCCTCACATCTTTGTCAGGTTAAATGTTTCAGTCTGAGTTCTAGATGGAAACATACAACAGCTCCTTATAGAACAAAAGTACTTGTCCTTCGGAACATTCGCTGACCATGGGGAGAAATTTTATTTCAGTATATATTTCATATGATACTGTTATTTATGAAGTTGGGAGCACTGTGGGTACCTTCTATTAGGTATAGACAGAGCTGGTATTTATTTTCACAGGAAAGCGTGTATCTCTGCTGTTCCTTGGCTCCGTAGAATTCATTTGATGTATTTCAAGGAAAATGTTTCAAGAAAGAAGAAAGGGTTCATGAGGGCTGAATATTTTGTATCTATAATTATTACTGCTAGGTGCTAATAAAGTACAACAAAACACTTAAAGTTTAAAATTGAATATTTTTTTTTAATTGGTTTTTCGAGACAGGGTTTCTCTGTATAGCCCTGGCTGTCCTGGAACTCACTTTGTAGACCAGGCTGGCCTCGAACTCAGAAATCCGCCTGCCTCTGCCTCCCGAGTGCTGGGATTAAAGGCGTGCACCACCATGCCCGGCTCTTTTTTTTTTTTTTAATTGGTAAATTGAATATTTTTAAACCCTCTGTTTTCTTTCAGCCAAAAGACATTGCTCACTTTTGGGAACTGGGTGGAGGAACCTCTTTGCTGGACTTAATCAGCATACCAATTACAGTCGACACCTTAAGGTGAGCGGGAGTCACAGGCGTCTGGGGGTGACCACAGCCCCTTCCTTCCCATGAGCTGGGACTGTAGTGTTTCCAGAGCAGATGCTCCGGCCAGGGCTGAGTGAGGTGCACGCTGCCAGCAATGTACTTTACAAGCCTGCTAGGGGAAAGTGACCAACAGGATTTGGGTGATGAATTCATTTTCAGAGGTATTAAAAGCTTGATTCTTTCCACTCGATCTTAGTGTGAGTTAACTCGGCCATGGGATTCGTCTCAGCTGGCTGGTGTCGGTCTCCATGGAGTTTAGCGCGCTAATGTCACTGGCCTCCATCCAGAGGATGCCTGTGTTGAAGAGGAGAGGCCTCTCTACTGAACCAGAACCAAGGGGTAAACCCCAAACCCGCAGATGCTCCCATGCATTGGCCGTATCAGATGTGAAAACTTGGGACATTTCTGTGTTGCTAGGACCTGATCTTAGCCAAGAAAAAGATACGTTAAATCTGGAATATTTCTTATTAGAGATTGGCACAAAACGTTGCTATTGCCTAAACCAAATACAGAGGACCCCGCAAGTATTTGTCACACTTAAGGCATGAAGACCCCTAGGGACAAAATCATGTCTTCTTTACAAGACAGTTGCTTTTCTCATTCGTAGAGGTTTATTCTCATTCGTTTTGAGACAGGGTCTAGCAATATTGCCCCAGGTAGGTTTGAACTCACAGAGATCCACCTTATTGCCTTCTGAGTACTAGGATTAAAAGCATGCAGTATCATGTATATGTGTGTGTGTATGTGTGCATCTGTGTGCCTGTGTATGTGTGCACATACATGTGTGTGCATGTATATACATGTGTGTACATACATGTGCATGCATGTGTACGTGTATACGTGCGTGCGTATGTGTGTGTGAGTATGCACGTGGGTGCCTGTGTATGTGGGTGTGGGCAATGTGTGTATGTGTACATGTGTACACATATGTGTGCATGTGTGTGTGTGCCTGTGCCTGTGCGTGTGTGTATGGTGTATGAGTGCCTGTGATTGTGGAGCTCAGAACAGAGCATCAGCTCTCGCAGAGGTGGAGTTACTGTAAGACACCCAGTCTGGCCTGGGGCCCCACAACTAGATGGTTTTCACCAGCAGGCTTCCTCTTCGGCTTTGCAGTGGGGAGCAGGGTGGATGTCTCAGCTGCTGTTCAGTATGTGCTAGAATCCTGAAATGGACTTGCTAGCAAGAGTGAGAGAAGCAAAGAGAGCCAGCTTCCTTCTTTCATGCCTTTAGATAGGCTACCAGTAGATGATGTGGCCCAGATTAAAGGGGGATCTTCCCACCTCAGAGATTTAGATTAAAAAAAACAAAACTCTCACAAGCATGTTCATTCCAATTGTAGCCAAGTTGACAACTAAGAAGAGTCAACACAGGCTCCACTAGACAAAACTAAGTTTTCCTTTATAAGGTTGTCATAGCTTCTGGGGCCCCGTCTGGTGCAGACCCATGCAGGCCCTGTGCATGCTGCCTCGGTCTCTGAGTTCACGTGTGCACAGGACCTGTTGATTTAGAGGACCTTGTTTCCCAGGTGTCCTCCAGCCCCTCTGGCTCTTACAGTCTTTCTGCCTCCTCTCCAGCAGGGTTCCCTGAGCCCTGATGGGGGAGGTATTCAATAGAGACAATGGGGTTAAGGCCGAGTGGTCCCAGGACTTGGGTTCTCAGCACGTGTGGCTGTGGGTCTCTGTCTGTTCCTGTCTTCTGCAGGACGCTTCTCTGATGTGGCTGAGTGCAGCAGAGTGTCATTAGCAGTCACTAAATTGCTGTATTCTTTTAGTGGAACACAAGTGTTTGGTTTTATCCAAGGTCCCTAAGCTAGCTAGTGTCAGGTTCTTGGTTATGCAAGCATTGTTGGGTATGGTTCCCTCTTCTGGAGTGGGCCTTAAATGAAGTCAGATATCTGTTGTTTCCTCTCACAAGCTTTGTGCATCGTTGCACCAGCATGTCTTGTAGGCAGGACACTGTTATACATAGAAGGGTTTTGTAGCTGAGTTGGTGCATACTTTTCTCCTTCAGTAGTGCGCAGAGTACCTTGTTGTTCCAAAGACGCTAGCCCACAGGGGTGAAGGCTGTGTAGTCACCAGCTTGATTTCTCTGTGCTCAGTGTGTTGTGTAGATGTTGTCTTTAGCAGTGGGGCCTTGTTGCCAATTTGTGGAGAGCAACCTATATAGTCCTAACAACAGCCTAGGTTGTTTGGGGGTTGGAATGGAACCCCTTTGGCCAACAATTTAATTAGGTGTAACCAGTTTCCAGTATTGGAAGTTTCATTTGGTAACAAGATGCTCAGTTCGGATATATATATATATATATATATATATATATATATATATATATATATATATGGAGGTCCTTCAGTTAGGCTGTATATATTCGTGGAGATCCTTCAGTTAGGCTGTGCATATACACAAAGGTCCTTCAGTTAGGCTGTGTATATATGTGGAGGTCCTTCAGTTAGACTGTGTATATACATAGAGGTCCTTCATTCAGTTAGGCTGTGTATATACAGGGAGGCCCTTCAGTTAGGCTGTGTATATACATGGAGGCCCTTCAGTTAGGCTGTGTATATACATGGAGGCCCTTCAGTTAGGCTGTGTATATACAGGGAGGTCCTGCGATTCTGCTTACAAATACCTTTTCCCTGGGATATTAGTTCTGAGGGGTGTTGTTGTTTGTTTTGGTTTTCTTGCTTTGTTTTGGGTGGTCGGTTTGTCTGTTAAGAAGAACTTACCAGCTACACCGTTTTACATTGACGTTGTCGTTGCTGTTCTTCCTGCTTTCTTCTTTCTTTCTTCCCTTCTGCTGCTTCTTCCTCTTCATCTTTCTTCTTCCTCTTCTTCTTTCTTCTTCCTCTTCCTTTTCCTTCCTCCCACTTTTTTTTCTCAAACAGGATTTCTCTGTTTGAGGTAGTCTTAGCTACCCTGGAACTCTGTAGACCAGGCTGGCCTTGAACTCAGAGATTTCCTCTGCCTTCCGAGTGCTGCAATCAAAGATGTGCACCACCACTGCCAGGCTCTTTAATGGAGATAAGCAAAGCCTCCTAGGACGTAGCACATTTGTAATTGACCATTGAGAAGAGGCAGTAAGAGTGGAGATGGTGAGGGTGGGGAGGAGCTAAGAGCCCGCTGCCACCTTGTGTTGCCAAGAGGCAGGAAGGCAGCAAGCAGAGGACAGACTTGTATGCGACTAGGCCACACAGACTCGTGGAAATTCGGGTTTCTACAGGATGTGAAAACTTTCTATGTTTCTTTAATACCTCACTGTGTGGCATCTGAGACTTCCTGTCCCTAGGCTCTAGCACAGCTGGAGCCAGCTTTGGGAGAGGGGAAGGACCCAGGTTGTAATGAATTAGGCCAAGGTCTGGGTCCAAGATTGGGTGTGGTTAGTGAGGATTTCCCTTCCTGTAGTTGCTAACCACAGATAGTTTTTAAACTGGAATTAGTTTAACACATAATTTCCTTGTCTAGGACAAACCCCAGCACATTGAGAAACTGATATATTGCCACATGCAATTAGATGTTATTTACCCTTGACATAATGTTCATAGAACAGAATGTTTCCTCAGACTTTGATTTGTAAGGGTCGACAATTCACTGAAGAATGACTCCCTGGACTCAAATTATATGCAGAGTGTTTTATTCTGCAGAAGTCCCACATGCTGGGGTCTCTCGTTACCAAGATAGAGACCCCCAAGTGAGCTCACAGCCTGATTTAAAGCACATTAGGGAACTCCAGGGTAGGTGACCTCTATGTTAATCTGCTGGGTCCATCTCTACAGACGGTCCATTCCTGGGGTGTGGGGGCTGGAAAAGAAGTAGCTGAGGAAGTCTGGAAACTGCCACTGACACATTGTCCTTGCCTCAGGCCAGGTGGCTTGGCAGGGCAGCTTCTGAGGCCTGGACTGCATGGACTTGCCCAGTTCTTGGAGACAGAGATGTAGGCCTGTCTCTGTAACTGCCCACTTGAAGCCTGGCATGGAGTTGGCCCTGCCTTCTCAGATTAACTTGCAATAGAACATTTCCTGTGGACCAGCCTCACTTTAAGAATTTCTAAGCTGTTTACTTAGATAACATTTGGCATAAAGAAGGGTCAGAGAGACAGTGCTAGAAACAAAAAGTTAGGTAAGCCGGTTCTGTTCTGCCTGTTTTCAGGGTTAAAAGTGATTTTTATGTTGTACTATTTGATCATAGTAAAAAGGTTACAACAGTCTTATAAAAACAAAACCAAACTATGATATGCTAAAGCTCTAAAAGTAAAATTAGTTTCTTTATTACTACATATTTAGTATATGATTCTTTAGAGAAGCAGACTGTTTATAAACTTAATTAGGTGACATAGAAATGACTAGCTGGACAGTAATTTTACAGATATGTTTGATATTAGAATCTAAAGTATCCTTACTAAATTGAGACCATGGGCACAGAATTTAGATATTGTTTTGTATGAATTACTCAAAATAGCTGGTTTGACTGACCCCACAAAAAAAACTGCATAGCATCATTTTTGTCTCCTAGCAGCATATTTGCCTGTTGAGTAAGAATGTTGGCTCTGAGCTGGGCGTGATGGTACACAGCTGTGATGCCAGCACTTGGGAGGCATCTCTGTCAATTCCAGGACTGCCTGGTCTGCAGAGAGAGCTCCAGGACTGCTGGGCCTACACAGAAAAACAGAGAAACTTTGTCTCAAAAAAAAAAAATGTCGGCCATGATTAAATGTCTTCATACTTATTCTGACCATTTTCTAAAGCCTTCGTGTGTGTGTGTGTGTGTGTGTGTGTGTGTGTGTTTCAGTTGGCTAAAATATACACAACATAAACATAAACATAAAATATACATAACATAACACTGATGCACTTATTGGTGAGGTCTTCTGTGCGTTGAGCACATGTCCACTGTTGTACAGCAAGCACCACCACATTCGCTCCTAGGGCTTCCTGGGCTTCCTGAAGTGAAGTTCCTGTGGGCTCTTAGCAGTTTGACTCCATGGTACCTTATATAATGAGGTCATGGAGTATTTGCCTAGTAGAGCATGTGTTGAACTTCCCTCCTTTGTAATAGTGGGTAATGCTTCATCATCTGTCTATACTACAGTCTGTTTGCCCATCAATCCGTCCATGGACTTTTGGGCTGTTCTGCCCTTTGGCTATTGTGGGTGCTGCTGCCATGAACACGAATATCCACATACTGTTTCAGTCATAGCTTCCCTCTGGGCATAGTGGCTCGTGCCTATAATCCCAGAAGTCTGGGACCTAGGCAAGCAGATGGTTCAAGGCCAACCTTGACTACATAGTAAGTTCCAGAACAGCCAGGGCTACAAGGTCTCAAAAAACAGATAACAAATATTCTTCAGAGTTTGGGCATAGACCTGGAAATGGAATGCTTGACCATGGGGCGCTTCTGTTGTGCTGTTTCAGGAACTGCCACGTTGTTTTCCAAGGCTGCTACGCTATTTTATACCCTTGCCAGCAATGCACAGTTCTAAATTTTCCGAATTCTCAGCAGCACTTACTTCCTGTGTCTTTTCTTAGGTAACAGCTACCCTAACAGCTATGAGACCACACTCTCATTTTAAGATTTTTTTTACATATTTCTCATAATTGAAATTGTTGAGCATTTTTAAAAATTTTATTTGTATTTGTGTTTTGCCTGCATGTTATGTGTATCTGTGTACCACATGCATGCAATACCGACAGGGGCCAGCAGAGGGTGTCAGAACCCCCTGGAACTAGAGTCATAGATGCTTGTAAACCAGGGACTTGAACCTTCTGAGCCATCTCTCCAGTCCTCAAGCATTTTTTCACATGCTTCTTGGCCAACAGCTATCTTTTGGAGTTATTGGAATCTATTTTTAAGTGGGTTATTTTGTTGTAGAGTTTAGATTTAGATTTATGTTTGCTGTGTGGGAGTGGAGCCCAGCGCCTGTGGTGATGGCAGTGTCCTCTGCTAATCAGAGCTGTGTTCCCAGAGGCAGAGTAGGACAGCTGGAAAACAGACGACTTTGACTTAAGGCACTTTTTCAGCTTACTAGTTATAGAAATAAGCACTTCTAATTTCAGATCCATAAAATGGGCATCAGCACGCCTAGGGAAACTATCTAGAAAAAGCTTAAGCAAGCCCGCTGGCTTCCCAGTAAGGCTTGTTAGTGTGTCCCTTCTGTACACATTGCGTTGCTGCTGACCTTGGCACTGAGGTTTTTGCTCCTTTTCTGTGGAGCACCAGGTAAAGTCAGGTCTAAACGTAGCATCATCGGACCGTTTGCGTTCAGCTTCTCTGTCTGAACTGCATCGTTCTTAGCTGTCATTCTGAGTACCAGTCGGGAGGGACCAGAGCACACAAGGGTCTAAGTGAGCTCTCACCCCGTCTTGGAATAATGGCATGCTGGGTTTTGTAACTATATTAGATAAATGTCAGGACATTTGAATCTCAAAACAGTCACCCCTGGGAAGCTCTTTGTTTACAGCCGTCTTATCTCTTTAGGACGTTTTCTATTGTTCTTGTTTTGGACCTTTCCAAACCTAATGATCTTTGGTCAACCATGGAAAATCTGTTGCAAGCCACAAAAAGCCATGTAGACAAGGTGATAATGAAGCTGGGCAAGACAAGCTCCAAGGCTTCGGCCGAGGTGCGGCAACGAATGTGGAGCGTGGTGCAGAAGGACCATCCGGTGAGTTGCCCGCTTTGTTCCAGCCTCAGTGCCACACTGTAGTGTGACAGCACTGTAATACAGCTTCTTTCATTTTCTGCATGACTTAAAATTTGTTTGATGTAAATGAACCGGTTTACCGGAAAATTACAGCAATTTTATAAACCATAAGAGCCAGAGAAGGAGAAGACGCTGATGTCTCCTGGTCAGACATCTGCTGTGTTTACTGCGGTGTACCTTACCACTCAAGAGAAAGGGAGTTTTAGAGTAGAGATTTGATATTGATTGTATAATCTCTGTAAAATGAAGATGAAAATCCGGGTTGAACTGGGAAAGGCTGGCTGAAGCTCCAGACTGAAGCAGGAGAAGAGATTCAGCTGCCTCCCCAGCAACACATGTCTGCATTCATTCAGTGGCTGCCATGTGACTTCCCCCATCATCCAAAAACTATTAAGTTATAAAGTTATAAAGTTGCTGTGATGGCAGCACCAGTTATTTAGATACAGTCTGGAATGTCATCATCTAGAAAACTAAGAGAAACATTTCCTAGTGTCCATAATTTGTGCAGCTGTGTCTTACAAAGTGTCAGAGCCAAACTCAGGCAAGCAGCACTCGCTTTACATGAATCGGAAACTCCCTAAAGATGATGTCCTCCTAGGACAGCCCAGCAGTAGCCGGGGGAGCACTCGGGAGGCGGAGGCAGGCAGATCAGAGTTCGAGGCCAGCCTGGTCTACAAAACAAGTTCCAGGACAGCCAGGGCTACACAGAGAGAGTCTGCCTTGGAAAACAAAACCAACCAACCAACCAACCAACCAACCAGAGTAGCAGACCACGGAAGTGAATGAGCACCGTGGTGGTATGATAATTGCCATCTCTGGCTTCACACATAAAATATAGCACAAAGTGGAAGTTAATATCATAGCAAACTCTATGACAGAAAATATGGTCAACATCAATGAAGAGAATAAAAGGTATTTTCTGAAGTAAACAGAAATTCCTGAGGACATAGCAATACACAGCTATAATCAAGTATATCTGTTTATTAACAGGACCGGGAATTAATTGACCCATTTCCAATACCTCTGGTCATTATTGGAAGTAAATATGATATTTTCCAGGTAGGTGCTTCCATGTCTAGCTGTTGATTTGGCATGTGTAGCTATGCTTTTATGGGGAAATGATGAAATAAGAACAGTACCGCTGGAAGGGACCAGCTCAGAGACACCCATGTAAAAGATTTTAGAAAGGACGGTATGATAAGGGCATCCCAAGGAGGTCAGGAAAGTGAGCCCATTGGTTAGAACGGGGTGAGGCAGAAGACTTAAAAAACAAATCTTAGCACTGAGGGATAAGATTTACATCCCAACTTTAAATTGAAGAAAGTAGGAAATTAGTTTCTTCTTATCTTGGCTTGTCAGGGAGTCCTTAGGGTATTGCGCAGGATGAAATGTGAGCTTATATCTGGACTCTCTGAAGCCAAGCGTTTAAACAGATCTGATAGCAGTGGGAGGCTGCGGCTTGTTCAGTGTCCAGACGGGAACGTGAAGGTGACGGAGCCGGACTCCTCAGGGAGGGGATTTAAAAACAAAGAATGTGTTTCTCCCCGAGTGAGCTGTTGAGACCTCTGGCTTATTTTTTTTCCCTGTAATAATTTTCTTCCACAGGATTTTGATCCTGAGAAGAGGAAGGTGATATGTAAGACTCTGCGCTTCGTGGCACATTACTATGGAGCCTCGCTGATGGTCAGTGCATCCCTGCCCTCTGGGCGTGTGAGAAGGGAGCAGGCTGCCCAGTTGGGAATAGTGGAGACCTGAGCTCGCCCCGCCCCCTTCCTTCCTACCTCTAAAGCTCTGCTTAGACGGGGCCCCTGCAGAGCCCTCTGCCCATGGCCTCCCCACCCTCCACGGCTTGTGTCTGTAAGCCCAGGCAACCTTCAGAGATATGTTGGTGTGTTCACACATTCTTTTTATCTTCACGAATTAGAAGCTATATTCCTTCAATGGAAGGGCCCGGGAGGAGGGAGGACTAGGGCGGAACTTTAATAAGATGCTGTTTTATGTAAAAGCAATGCTGGTATAGAGGTTAAAATCATGAATTTTGGGGTCGAGCTGCCCAGGTCAGTGTCACTTGTTAGACAAGGATTCTAGGCAAGCCACTTAAGCTTCGAATCCTCTGAGGTAAAACCGGATGGGAAACTTGCCTGCCTGCTTCAGGAGGAGCGATGGGCGGAAGGGGTGCGGGCCTGAACTGTGGAGCCAGTGAGTAAACAAACAGCCCCCACCAGGAGATGGATGGATGGGGCAGGAAGTGCTCAGGTGCAAGCCGGCCGAAGACACAGGGTTGTAATGATCTTCTGAGGTGGGCCAGATTTTGCTGGTTATCCTTTAAACAAAATATAAAATATAAAATAATTTTGCTGAAAAATACTACCTTAATTTCTGAACTGCTTTTACTAGGCAAACTTAAAATGTTTGTACGTTAAAAGATTAATTGTGGGAATTAAAATAGTCTACCTTTTCCGAGAGACCCTGTCTCAAAAACAAACAAACCAACCAACCAAACAAACAAACAACAACAAAGGCCATCTTAGCTGTTGACTAAATAGTTGGTGGTCGGCTTTCCTGAGTCAAAGGGCTCAGAGAAATGTAGAGCCCCGGGGCAGGGCGGAGCCTTTTGCTTTTCTAGCTGACCTGCAGTGTATTGTGTGTATGTTCCGTTTCTATGCATTTAGAGCACTTCCCATTTCTTTATGTGTTCTCTTTACCGTCTTAGCCTGACCTCTGCCTATGTGTCAGGCTGATGGAATGCTTCGGAAAGTCTTTTTGCCATTTTGAAAAGAACCAATGGGGAGGAAGTTTCTAGTTCATTCGTTTCCACTAAGGAGTGGAGAGTCACCCTCCGAAGGTGGAAGGGGTGGCTTGGGGGGATGAGGAGGGTGTCCCAGCACTGAGCTGACTCAGGAGCACCAGCATGAGTGGAGGGAGGGGTTTGAGAGGCAGCAGATGGACGAGTTGGTGAGAAACCTAATGTTCTCCCACCACTCTATCCTGAGACACATTTGTGCTTAGGTTTTCTCCTTGCCCATATAATTAAAACAAAATATTACAAAATAACAATACATTAATTATATTGTAACAAATATATAATTTCTGAGTAAAACTAAGTACAACAATCTTTTTTAATTAGAAAATTTCCTATTTTACATATCACATGGTAAACATGATCATTATTAAATTCTTTGTTTTAAATGAATGTGTCTGACCTTTGTGCGCCCTGTGTACTGTACTTCCTCTGTTCTTACACCAGAGATAACGTTGTCCCGTGGACCTGCCACGGGAACCAGAAAGTTGCTATCTTTGCTTTATAAGTATATTTCATTTCACTTAATACATCTGAGCCGTTCTCCTTTCCTCTGAATAGCAAGGTATTTAGAAGGCAAACAGTGACTGACCATCTGTAGAGGATGGACACACACACACACACCCCGAATCCTGCTTACTCAAGTGTCAGAGCCTAACTCATCATGGCAGGCACCCCCCCTTCACCATCCTGGGGTGCTGCAATTTGGTTCTCTTAGATCTACCCAGGAGAGGATTCAGTAATTGCCCCCCCCCCCAGCTCTGCAGGCAATTCAAAAAAAAGAAGCTAAAAAAAAAATCAATTCAGGGAGTGCCAGTGTGACTGTCCCCGCCTGCAGCTGCCACAGTTACTTTTAATATCTGCTTCTCCGCGTCTAACTAACCCAATTAGATTGGAGGAATTTTTCTTTTAGAACATTAAGAATGTTCATGTCAACACACACCACAAACATTTCAGGCAAACACAAATGTACAAATTAAAAACAAATTCTGATGGTGGAAATTGGTAAAATGATTGGTGAGCTCCCTGGGTCCTTTCCACATCACGCACTCATGAACTCTGGGTACCGAGGCAAGCTGATCGAGGTTGCCTTAGTCAGCCTCTGTTTTGTCGGCTCAAATGTACATGTTTTAAGGAAAAGAAGTTGTCATTCTCTGGCCATTTGTGCTTGTTCAGAGCTGTGTTTTTTACTGTTAGAGGATGAGAGCAGAATGTAATTTATCTCATTTGTTTCTAAGTTTACCAGCAAATCAGAAGCTCTGTTACTGAAGATACGTGGTGTTATCAACCAGTTGGCATTTGGTATTGATAAAAGGTATTGGTAAATATTTTCCAGTCACTTCTCCCTATTCCCTGGCTGCTGTATCTCCCTCCACCTTACCACTTTCCCGTGCTTACGATTTTCTTCTGTTCGTTTTATGTTGACTGGGAGGTTTTCACATGTGTCTTCTCTGGCTTTGTTCTTTCTCGTGGTTTGAGTTGACTGTGGTGTTAGTCTGTCACAGCCAATGGTATTGGTCCATTTGGGTCAATGCTTTCATCCATGACTTAGATAAAAATGTGGCCTTTGTATTTATACTAGAGTGTGGCAGCATATTCAATTGGTGAACTAAATTACAATCTTTTTCTTTGCCATACAGCAAATCAATATGTGTGGATCAAAATAAACCACTGTTTATCACAGCAGGGTTGGATTCTTTATGTCAAATAGGTTGGTGAACTTATTAATATTGCTTAATCTTTTTAAATTGCTTATTGATTTTTCTCTCCCTGCCTCCTTGGTCTCCAGCATACCACCATTCCTGACTTTATTTCGTGACGGTTATTTCATAAGCATTTATTTGTATCCCCAGAATTGATGAAGCTCCCAGCGCATTGACATACTTGGGATAGAAGGCAGGGTACTGCATGGAGAAGTAAGAGCTGGAACTGAGACGTGGCTCAGAAATTAAAAGTACTCGCTGCTCTTCCAGAGGACCCAAGTTTAGTTCCCAACACCAGTGTTAGATGCATACACATATACACACACACACACTCAAGTAGTGAATCAATACTTTCTCACCAAAATGGTAAGGGAACACTTGAAGGTTAATAGTTGAACATTTTGGGGAACAATAAAGACACTAGAAAGGATAAAAATCTCAGGTTATACATAAAAAATTGCCAGAAAGTGACTGAATTTTTAATTTTTTCAAATTAATTTAAATATTCAAATTATAAATATATTATCCTCATTAAAATAGTACAGACAGGGACTGTAGCTCAGTGGTAGAGTGCCTCTCATGAATGAGGTCCTAGGTACAACCCAGCACTGCAAGGGGGAAGAGGAAGCTGAATCTCGTGTGTGTTGGGGGGGGGTATGCATGTGCGTGTTATGCGTGTGTGTGTGTGTGTGTGTGTGTGTGTGTGTGTGTGTGTATGCAGGATCCCTCACACACCTCTCTGGTACTCTGCATTTATACACGTGTATGTGGTGTAGAAACTTTACCAGTCTGTATTATTGAACAGTTCTAATTAATATTTGAACTTTTTCCTACTTATGGAACATAGCCATACATACTGACAGTTTATTATCTATAGTAATGAACTTCTGGGTAGTGAGCAGGTTTACATAAAGCAGATGGTGCTGCTGTCTGAAATCTTTAACAAGCGTGCATGTGTTTTTCTATTGTGAACATCGAGACCTGGAATTACTGTTAACAGGGCACAGATACCAGTGTAGGGTGTGGGAATCAGAGCTATAGCTCACCATTATGTCTTGCTGCCTCTGTTTCCAGCACAACAACCAAGGCAGCACAGTCATAATCATAATCACAGTCATGTGTCTGTAATATGGAGATGAAAAATGGGAGACCTAGGACTAGTGCTTCAATAAATGGGATTTGCTTGTCAATAGTTTACAATAACTTAATCTTTGTAGTCAACTGAGGTAAACTTTTAATTTTAGGGTCTCCTCCTGTTCCTGACAGTGACATTGGAAAGCTTCAGGCTCACTCACCTATGGAGCTGTGGAAAAAGGTGTATGAAAAGCTCTTCCCACCAAAGGTACACGTTCTTCATTGCTGGAAAGCTGTCAGCTGTGACCAGAAATGCCCAAAGGCCTGTTATGATAACTCCATCTCTCTCTCACGTTCCAAAATGATGAAATGTTTGCTAAAACTGTTATAGACAAAGCAACCTGGAGATTAACAGCTGAGAGAGACGTGCCCCTGTCCCTTCCATACAGAGCTCTCTGGCTGTTAGAAGACAGACACACCTGACCCAGGCTGGAGGTGGGGAGCACGGCGTGTGTTTGAGGTAGATTTCTGAGAGTCTGACAGAAGCTGTAATCAGCAAGGCTCTCTCGATGCTCTCTGATGGAGCTCGGCCTCGTAGACAGATGCTGACTATGGCACTGTGGCATGTGTGGCATGTGTGGCATGGGATGACTTGGGGACTGTATTTTCAGAGTACCGGCACCCTGAAGGCGATCCAGGACCCAGCCCGAGACCCACAGTATGCAGAAAGTGAAGTCGATGAGATGAGGGTTCAGAAGGATCAGGTACTCCCAAACCCAATTTCACCAACATATGGTACTCATTGGGAAATTCAAAAATTTTCTTAATTTCTTACTTGCAAAATCATTTAAGTATTATACCTATCTGTGTAGAAAAAAATTCTGATATGCATATAAAAGAAACTTGAAAATCACCCACCACTCCACCACCCAAAGGTAATGTAAATATTTACACAGATCCCTTTCCAGTGTTCCAGTTTACTTGGTGTTAAGATGGGTCCTAGCTCCCCTGCTCACTTGGGGAGACACTTAAGATACTCTTGTTTTAAGAGTCTTTGAGCGCTTGTTTCTCATTCAGTCATTAGACATGGTTATACTGACCTTGTCCTAGGAAAGTTACCTTGTCCAGTTAAGGACTCTTCCCTGTCTGACCAAGCAACATGGGCACACCTGACAGACTCTAGGATCCCTGAAGAAAGTGCTTACGGGGAGACACAGACAGCCCCATTTCAGTATTAAATCTTAAGAAAGCATGCAACTGTTGGTGAGGTCCACCATGACACAAGTAGTGGACAGAGATTTTGTCAGCCCTCCTTTTGCTGTGATAGCATAAGATGTCACACCATCTGTCCTTGAATGAGGATACGCTGGTACAGCACACTCTGCAAGCTGGAAGCATGACCACATCTGGGTGGGTATGCGGAACAATGTAACTCGGACAGTCGCGCTGTCACAGGGGTTACTTGGAGACATCTGTCTACTGTCCCAACCCTCAGCAGTCTGCTGGCCCTGGTGAAGCAGGGCATTTTTCTAGCACTCACCCTTTACCTAAGAGGTCCTACAATTAAGTAAACAAAGTGTTTTATTTAAACACATTCCAGACAACTTGATAATATGCTGTGGATATTGAAATGGCTTTGTATCTGTAGGGAAGCATGAAGCACAATGTAGGGTAAGGAAGCGACCTAATGTAACCCTTATTGTACATGAGCCTTGGCTGGAGAGTTTATTGGAGGTCACCTCCCAATTAGTATTCAAGAGTCAATCATTAACCGTTATTATCTGTTTCTATGGCATTGTGATTACTTTAATAAGGTCACATGCACAGGTGTTAGTAATATGCTGACGTATGTGGAACTCTGAACTTACACTTTGGAATTACATCTCCTGTGACTTCATGTTAGATGAAAGTGGAGCATTTGTCCTCAACCCTTGTGTTCAGACAATACAGCAGAGCAGCTAGAATCTCTTTTTAACTTACCTACAAAAATTATCTTTGCCAGTTTTATTTGTATTGTCCTATAAGGACTCTTCATACAATTCGCCTTTGCTGGAAAGGCTGTGACAATGATTACCACTTAATGCTTGATTACTTAATTAATATTTGATTCTAAAGATTGACATATATAGGTTGATAGATAGACAGACAGATGATAGACATGATGGGTAGATAGACAGACAGATGGATGATGGATAGATGTTAGACACATAAATAGATGATAGAGATGGAGAGAGAAAATAAAACCATAAGCTTAGGTGAAAGTCTCACCAGCTGTCTAGACCTCTGTCTTGATGTTGTCTCCTCTATCTTTCCATGACTATTGATTGCTGGGTAGCATTTTCCCCTAGAAAGTAGCATTGAGGTCCTGATGTCTGAGTTGATCCTGTGTGATAGCATATTCATTTAAAAGAATAGATAGATAGATAGATGATAGACATGATGGATAGATAGAAAGATAGATAGATAGACAGACAGATGGATGATGGATAGATGTTAGATACATAAATAGATGATAGAGATGGAGAGAAAAAATAAAAGTATAAATAAAAGCTGCTTCTGACTTGAACATACTCAGGATTTGCCTCTGGGTGTGTCCATCACTGCTAGAAGCCATCTGCGGGCTCTCAGGGCAGTGTGGCCTGACTAACCTGACACCTCGGACCCAGAACTTGCTTGGGGGGAGAGATGACATCCTATATCACCAAATTACAGACACTAGACTCGACCTTCCTCTTGTCTCCTTCCCTACCCCCAAACCGCAACTGTTAGGCCTGGAACAGAAAGTGGTCCCCTCTCACGTGTGCAGTGAAGTTAGAGCATGGCAGTTTTAGGATGGAGAAGCAAGCTCAGGAATTCCATTCAGATCCCCCAGCTTCCATGGAGGTACCTTTCTATAAATAACCCCCAGTGTATGGGCAGCACCCCACCACCACAGACCACAATGCCAAGTTGGAAGTCTTTGTGATAAAGTACTTCTTTTATGGTAGCTGTTCAAATAAAACTATTTTTTTGGTTGTCTTATTCTGTAGCTCAGACTGGCCTTGAACAAACAATCCTGCACCTTACCTCCCCAGAGGAATTATAAGAATATGCCACTGTGCTGGCTAGTTTTATGTCAATTTAACACAAGCTAGAGTCATCTGAGAGGGAGAACCTTATTTGGAAAAAATGCCTCAGTAAGATTGGACAGGCAGGAGGGATGGTCCAGTAGTTAAGAGGTCCTGAGTTCAATTCCCAGCACTCACATGGTGGCTCATAACCATCTGTAAAAGGATCTGATTACCTCTTCTTATGTGCACAAAGACAGAACACTCAACATATACATTTTATATACATAAAATACATGAATAAGTAAATCTTTAAAAAAAAAAAAAAAAAAGTCCTGGGCGGTAGCTAAGCCTGTGGGGCCTTAGTGGTTGATGGGGAGTAGGCGGTAGCTAAGCCTGTGGGACGTTTCCTTAGTGGTTGATGGGGAGTAGGCGGTAGCTAAGCCTGTGGGGC